>NC_041372.1:7604570-7967070 GCF_900634415.1 Cottoperca gobio | reverse complement strand
GCTTCTAATCTGATCCAGTTCATGTCAAATCTTAACCCAACGTGGTATATAGTATATTTGCATTGACCTGCATACATTTTTATCAAATTGATTGTTTTATATTTACTTCAACTTAGCTTTATTTTCTTACCTCTATAACCTGTAGCAGCTTTTATACAGCTGTTACATTGTTATTAAAGGTTCAATGTGTATTTCCAAGCCACCTGCTCCAAAGAAATAGGGGGCAGTATTTCACCTCTAAACTGGGTGCATACAATCTCTAATGTTTGTATTTTAGTTGTAGTAGTTTGGCATATTTATTGTATTCTAAATTAAATAATTGTTTCATAGATCAAAAACATTGAATTCTCATTTACCTTATTGGCATTCTCTAACTTTTACTCCTTTCCAGATCCACCCTACTTGTGGAGGTTGTCCCCCCATCATCAAACTCCTCGTCCCCCTCCAGCCCCACCCTGGAGGAGCGGAGGAGGCCGGACACCCTGTTCATCTGGCAGGAGAGAGAACGTCTGCAGCAGCAGCAGAGAGAAAAGGCCAGGTAAATACTCATTATTTATATTGACATTTCACACCAATTGTGCTGATTTTGTTTTGAAAATCAACTGTTTGTCAGCAGTAAAACTCTGTGGTATGAAGCTTTCAGTCCTTCATGACAGAGGAAGGAGCTTAGAAAAGGGTTGAAATGTATGAATGGATTTGACACAGATATGTCACATGACATTAGCAACATGACTTTATTTCCTGCTTTCACTGCAACACAGCTTTTATAAGTTGTCATGTATAAAGCTCCACATGCAGTAATGAACGGCCTCTCTGTCAGAGGCAACTCCCTTCTGTCTGTCATATCTAATTACACGCTCTCCATGTCAAAACTCTAAATTTGCAGTTTGCTGAAGTCATCCACCAAAACAGGAAGTCATGTGGCCACTGCACCACAGACAGGAAGTAGCTCAATGTAAGTAAGGCCTGTTGAATTGATAAAACGCACAACAGAGTAACAACAGAGAGATGTGTGACTTTGAGGGACTCTTCAAGTTATACTCATTTCCATTCTTCTTTGCATTCTCTATGCTGAATTCCAAATGGAGGGAAGTTTGAGGGTGTGAAAGTGTTGGCTTCCTGTCGTGATCAAACTTTGGTGTCTGTCTCCCCCTAGTGGCGCATCGTCAGAGAACAACAGCTCCCAATCAGGCCTTCGGCAGCGCTGTGCAGTGAGTAATGCAGCTTGTTCCTTCAGTGAATGGAGCTGAGAGGTGGACAGCTGGACTGTGTTTCCATTGGTGAAAATCTCAATTGTGTTCCTTTTTTATTAGAGTGCTGATCAGATGATCGCAGTGTCTTCTTCAACACTTCTACAACGCTCGAACAGCAGAACAGGTACACACACATCCTTACTATATTAGTTTATTTAAATAAATCTAAACATACAGTGGTTTCTAATTATGATTGTATTACATTATTCAACTAAATGTGCTGCCGTAGCTACTGTATTATTATTTTGGTTAAGGACACATCAATTATAGGTCCAGTCACTAGGAGATCCACTGAGATTTAGGATTTATAAAAGGCTGTTTACAAACGGCAGACTTCAGCCTAAATTATTCAACCAACACACCTCGTGTTTATTAGCTGTTGATTGCTGACGCCTAACTGTCTCAATACTAACGATTCCCATTACCAGTTGATTTACTGGTGAAACTAACATGTTGGCTTAAAAGTCCAGACTGATTATAGAAGATGATTTTGATTTATAGCCTTTCAGTGTGATTTGGTATTCTCTTATAATATACATTGACTCATTTAGTCAAGAAGTTTTGCTAATTAGTTTGATTAAAAAGGTCCAGAACTGTATTATCAGTTGTATTATTCTGAGAATGAAGGTTGTTCATCTGGAAACAGTAGCTTGACAAAAACATCAAAAGTCCGCTTAGTTGCTCTTCCCTGAGCTTTCAACTCCATCTTGTGTCCTCCTCACCCCTCATTGCTCTGAGCAAACATCCGCTGTGGAAGACTGGCAATATAATCGTACTTCTATGTTGTCATGTCATACGAGTTCAATATGTGCTATGCGAGTGTTCCTCTCATATTACATGTGTAACACTCACTTGAATATTTGTGTCAGATTTTCCGTCCTCCCCAAAGACGTCCCCTCCACCCGGTCAGAACCAGAAACCCAACAGTTTCCTGTTCCGCACCTCCTCCCGCAGCAACGTCAAACCCGCAGGTACACAACAACCGAACACATGTTTCACACCTTCATTCAAAGCTTCAGAAACGTTCCAACACTGTTCATTGTCTTTTTGTCGGGGTCAGTCTTTACTCTTTCTGAGTCTGGCAGAAGTGAGTCTCGCACAATGCTGCGTTCACCTAAAGAGGAGAGACCAGACATCACACAACTACGCAAGGTAAAACACAATATACACACTTTAAAATATATATATATATATATCATATACATTTATTGTAAAATGTGTATACTAAACTGGTTGTCTGAGGGCAGATCTTGAGTTGAATGAGATTTCATAAAATGCATAATTGTATTTATTATAACTTATTAAACTCTACCTTCTTCCACTCAGTGACAGTATAACACAGATATTCTGTATCGGCTTATTAAAGATTTAAGATGCTTCAATTTGAACTTCAACCTTAATGTCCATTGTGTGTCCGGGAGGCAGTTGGTTTTACAGCAAGGCGTATTACGACATATTGTATCATGTTTCTACACACAAATGCAAAATATAATTAGTACAGTAATCCTGGGTTTAAATAGTTTGTGTAAGAAGTTTTTCAATAAAGATCTGACATAATCCTCCCGCCTCAGACTCTGGAGTCTCGGCTGAAGATCACTCTACCAGAGGATCTGGGCGAGGCCTTATCCAACGGCACGGTCCTCTGCCAGCTAGTCAATCAGATTCGACTACGCTCCGTGTCAATCATCCACATTCCCTCCCCAGCAGTGGTGAGTCTGATAAATTTCAAAACCTGCCCTTTCTGCTTTTAGTCAGTTCCCAAACAGCAATGGTGATGTTCTTGTCACTTGTTTATTGAATAATTCCACCTCAGTTTGTCATTGTAGTATTAAAGCAAGGCTGTGCAACCTTTAAAAAGAAGCAATATCACCATATTTATCTTAGAAATGAAAAGTCTAAATTTACAAGCAGTACAACACAACGTTGCCCAGTGTAGTACTTTTGCTGCTACATTCTTATTTGATCTGGTATGACCAGTAGCTTATGGTGGCTGAGGTGTGATAGATATTGCTGAGTCAGTTTGCATTTCTTCTCATTGTAGCAGGTCAATACTGTCTTTGAAGTTTAATGTGCCTTTTATCCTGTAGTGGCCATAGTTTAGAAACATTTACAGTCTCCCTTTAAATCTGGTATTCAAATAATTTGTGACCAGCAATGAATGAATAATGCTCTCAAAATACTTTATTCTTTCACTCAAATTAATAGTTTGTGTGCATGGATAAATCCATGGAAAATAGCATTCAATTATTTTATTGGCACATTGTAATATACTGTAATATCTTTAAAGAAAGCCTGGACTTTGTGGTTTGTTTGAGCGCTGTTAAGCCATCAGCACAACTCTCATATGTTACACATAAAAAGCCTCCGTTAGATCAAAATCATACACAACTTTTTTTATCGAACCTATAAAAAAAAATGTTGTACTTGTGTACCCAACAACCTGTTTTATAGTCTCATGAAAAGCCCATCAGGATCAGGAGTCATTTTGCCTTTTGAGCCACTGAAAGGCCTTCAGGAAGTGACGTTCACTGGTGGTACCTAGTGTGATTTGTTTAAAAGAGATATGACATAACACGGGATTAACTTGTGCTTTGGAAACATGCACCATCATTTATTAAGTCAATTGCTTCGCACGGAGGAACAAATTAAAACCGAATCAAATCAGAAAACAGACAGGCTTCCTACTAACATTTGATCAAAAGTAGTTTCTCTGCAGTTGAGGTAAATAAAAGCCACTATTTGAGAATTCCTAATCCCTGCTCTGGGAACCATCACTTTATCATGGTGGAGAGGTTTGTGTGTCCCTATGAACCTGATAGCTGTGTTGTCTGGAGCCTAGTGCTCCTGGTAGGGTCCCGAAGAAGCTACGTGGTGCCTCCCATCCATCCATCCATCCTGTGGGCCAACCACTCATGGAAAAAAAACCGCTGGGGTCGGGTGCGCTGTCACATGGGTGGCAGTGATGGTCGGGGACCTCGACTGACCAGACCCAGTAAGCATAGGCTGGCTCTGGGGACGTGGAACGTCACCTCTCTGTGGGGGAAGGAGCCGGAATTAGTGCGGGAGGTGGAGCGCTACCAGTTGGATCTGGTGGAGCTTACCCCTACGCACAGTCTTGGCTCTGGAACCGTATTGCTGGATAGGGGTTGGACTCTGTTCTTCTCCAGAGTTGCCCAAGGTGTGAGGTGTCAGGCGGGTGTGGGAATACTCACAAGTCCCCGGCTGAGCGCCGCTACGTTGGGAGTTCACCCTGGTGGACGAGAGGGTCGCCTCCCTACGCCTTCCTACGCCTTCGGGTTATGGGTGGGAAAACTCTGACTGTTGTTTGTGCCTATGCCCCAAACTGCAGTTTGGAGTATTCTGCCTCCTTGGAGACCCTGCATGGAGCCCTGGAGGGGGCTCCAGTAGGGGACTCCGTAGTCTTGCTGGGAGACTTCAACGCACACGTGGAAAACGATGGAGACACCTGGAGAGGCGTGATTGGGAGGAAGGGTCTCCCTGATCTAAACCCGAACGGTCGTTTGTTGTTGGACTTCTGTGCTAGTCACGGAATGGCCATAACAAACACCATGTTCGAACATAAGGATGCTCATAAGTGTACATAGTACCAGAGCACCCTAGGCCAAAGGTCAATGATCGATTTTTGTAATCGTATCATCTGATCTGAGGCCGCATGTTCTCGGGTGAAGAGAGGGGCGGAGCTGTCAACTGATCACCATCTGGTGGAGTTGGATCAAGGGGTGGGAGAAGACTCTGGACAGACCTGGTAAACCCAAACAGGTAGTGCAGGTGAACGTCTGCAGGAAGCCCCTGTCCTGGAGAAGTTCGGAGAAGCTATGGAGAAGGTCGGCACCAAGGTGCTTCTGGAAAACCATCCGGCACCTCAGGAGGGGGAAGCGGGGAACCATCCAAGCTGTGTACAGCAAGGGTTGGACCCTGCTGACTTTGACTGAGAAGGTTATCGGGCGGTGGAAGGAGCACTCAGACGGAAGTCACTGAGGTAGTCAAAAAAACTCCACAGTGGCAAAGCCGCAGGGGTTGATGAGATCCGTCCAGAAATGCTGAAGGCTTTGGGTGTTGAGAGGCTGTCTTGGTTGACACGCCTCATCAACATTGCATGGAAGTCTGGGATAGTGCCTAGGGGGGTGGCAGACTGGAGTGGTGGTTCCCCTATTTAAAAGGGGGGGACCAGAGAGTGTGTGCCAACTACAGGGGTATCACACTTCTCAGCCTCCCTGGTAAAGTCTACTCCAAGGTACTGGAAAGGAGGGTTCGGCCGGTAGTCGAACCTCTGATTGAAGAGGAACAATGCGGATTCCGTCCTGGTCGTGGAACAACGGACCAACTTTTCACTCTCTCAAGGATCCTGGAGGGGGTCTGGGAGTACGCCCATCTGGTCTACATGTGTTTTGTGGATCTGGAGAAGGCGTATGACCGGGTCCCCCGGGTGATACTGTGGGAGGTGCTGCGGGAGTATGGGGTGAGGGGGGTCACTTCTGAGGGCCATCCAATCTCTGTATGCCCAAAGCGAGAGTTGTGTCCGGAAAACCCGGCAGTAAGTCGTACTCGTTTCCAGTGACTGTTGGCCTCCGTCAGGGCTGCGCTTTATCACCAATCCTGTTCGTGATTTTCATGGACAGGATATCGAGGCGTAGTCGTGGAGGAGAGGGGTTGCAGTTCGGTGGCCTGGGGATCTCATTGCTGCTCTTTGCAGATGATGTGGTTCTTATGGAATCATCGGTCTGTGACCTTCAACAGTCACTGGATCGGTTTCTCAGCAGAGTGTGAAGCGGTTGGGATGAGGATCAGCACCTCAAAATCTGAGGCCATGGCTCTCAGCAGGAAACCAGTGGATTGCCTACTCCGGGTAGGGAATGAGCCCTTACCCCAAGTGAAGGAGTTCAAGTACCTCGGGGTCTTGTTCGCGAGTGAGGGGACGATGGAGCGAGAGATTGGCCAGAGAATCGGAGCAGCGGGGGGGCGGTATTGCAGTCGCTTTACCGCACCGTTGTGACAAAAAGAGAGCTGAGCCAGAAGGCAAAGCTCTCGATCTTCGTTCCTACCCTCACCTATGGTCATGAAGGCTGGGTCGAAATGGGTTTTCTCAGATGGGTGGCTGGCGTCTCCCTTAGATAGGGTGAGAAGCTCAGCCATCCGTGAGAGACTATGCTCCTTTACGTTGAAAGGAGCCAGTTGAGATGGTTCGGGCATCTAGTAAGGATGCCACCTGGGCGCCTCCTTAGGGAGGTGTTCCAGGCACGTTCAGCTGGGAGGAGACCCCGGGGAAGACCCAGGACTTGGTGGAGAGATTATCTCCTCACTGGCCTGGGAACGCCTCGGGATCCCCCCAGTCGGAGCTGGAGGATGTGGCCCGGAGAAGGGTTAGATTGGGGTTCCTTACTGGAGCTGCTGCCCCACGACCCGACCCCGGATAAGCGGTAGACGATGGATGGATGGATAATCCCTGCTAATAAAAAAAATGTTTGTATACAATTAATATTTCACTAACATTAAGTTCCCTAAATGTGGCTTTCTGGTATTATTTTCAGCCAAAACTGAGCTCAGCAAAATGTCGACTTAACGTGGAAAACTTCATTGCTGCTTGTCGCAAGCTGGGAGTCTCTGAGGTAAAGACCCTGTCTTATTCTGATTCTCACTCTCCTGTCTTTCACTAGTACTCGTGCATACTTTGCATACTGTGATACATCCAAATGTTTCCCTTATGACGCAATGTAATAAAAAAAGAAAGTCAGTAGAATCTTCCATGTGCTTTAAGCTCAGTTGTGTTGCTACATTATTCCTGTCAGGGTTGGACTGATGAGGGTGTTTGAAAAACATTCAATTAAGTTTCATCTTTCAATCAAATGCTGATACCTGGCCCATATATCTGTCCAACCCTAACTCTGTTATGTCCTTCTCTTGTCTCGTAGTTTTAACAATATAACTACTTGTATTTTCCTCCTGTATGTGTCCTCCGTCTCCTGTCCAGACGGATATGTGTGTGTGCTCTGATGTGCTTCTGTGTAAGCTGCCCGCTGTGCTGCGCTGTGTGACGGCCCTGCTGGCTGGTGAGGGGGGGGAGACGGCGGAGGACCAATCCCCTCGCCACTCCTCACCTTCGTCGCCATCGTCCTCCTCCTCGCTGCTGTCCACAGATTTCCTGTTCTTCTACTGTGCAGCCATGGTCCTGCTCTACGTCCTCTACTGCTACCTGCTCACCTAGAGGAGCAGCACACAGTACTTTTATATTCACACGATTGTTGAACTGCTCTGCACACTTACTGAACACAGTCACAGTAGTAGAGTGGGATACACAGCTGCTCCCACAGTTGGCTGCTCACACAATACTCTGCAGTGTGTGTTTCAGTATGCACACCCTCCATGGCTGTAGAGCACATGCCCTAAGAGTGTGTGTTGACACTCCACAGCTGCACTGGTTGGATGTTAGAGACCTATAGAGCATGCAGCAGAGCACCTTTTTAAGAAACGGAATATACTACAGCTTTTCATTTAGACGTTAAGGGAATAGAAAACACTACACTGATACAGACAAATACTACATGAAAGGAGATGAACGGGGAGATGCCTTAGCCTAGTTTAGCCATCACTCTGTAACGCACAGCATGTTCGAAGGAGATGGGAGTTTTTTTGTTTAGCGGTCTGAGGCGGAGCTGCTCCGCAGGCAGGAACGTGAATGGGCAGAGCAAAGGAACCACACACTCAACAGAATCCCAATTACATACTAAACCTTGAGTTCATACCGTCTTTTTAACCAAAGCACACTCCGAGACAAACGGCAATGTTCACACGCCTGCAGACGTTAAGAACAGATCATTCCTGGCCAACACTGGAATATCTTCCCTGATAATGTCTAATTTGGCACATTGTTAAAAATGACTTAGCATGGTGACACTTGAGGGAGTTACTGTATGTTCATATTGAGACCACAACAGAAAAACATACAGAAACAAGCTACATTTGTGTCTCTTCAAAACTTCTCTAATGTTCTAATGAGTTGATTTCTCTGCACAAGCTATGCTCTATATGCAGGATATACAGGGTAGCATCATGCATAGTAGGAAATGGATTTTTCTTTGCCACTTGGGGGCAGTGCAACACGCTGTAAACACATTTGACATGAAGTGATATGAAGCAGAGCCATCATTTTAGCTGTTTTGGTCTCTGACAACTCCTAAAAAAATATGTCTATTTAGCTGCTAAATCCGCCAGCCAGTCTGACTGCTGTTTGGTGCTGAGCAGGTAGTGTACTGTTTCGTTGCAGAGTGTAAAACAATGAGCCAATTTGGGCAAAAAAAAAGAAGCTTAGTCGAGCTGAGGGGAACTGCAGAGTTAGTGACAGTCGCTTTTATTGTTACTGTGTATTATGTATATACTGTACAATGGGAAATTGACAATTACTTGTATCTAACATGCAGACACAAATTGCAGTATTTAAGTGTATTATAGTTGAATGAATTTAAAGGAAAACCACAGTTTGTACTCACCAAGTAAACCGCAGAGATGGGGAGAACTTGGCAACGTCACTAAAAAGAAGTCCCAACGGTAAAATCGAACGGGTTAGTCAAGCATATTTGGAAGAGAAAAGGTGGCTAACAGCAAAATGATTACCCAAACTGTCCGTAAACCGACCAACAGTACAATGTGTATATAGTATGGAATTTAGAAACAGTGATTCAGTAAGTCAGCAAGCTTTAAGTAGCTGACCTGAATGCTGATGTTGCAAGTTCTAACTAGATATCCCAGAACAATTGATATGGCATGTGGTTCTTTAGCTCTGCAATCCAAGTTTTTACTTTATTATTTCTGCGTTCAGAGCAGCTCTAATGTAATGCAGAAATGGTCAAACTCGTACTCCCGGCTGCGTGTTTGTAGGCAGACCACTTCCTGAGAGAGAAGCTGTTGAAGTAATCCGAGAATGAACTGTGAATGTGATTTCTTTTTTTTGCCTTGAGACAAATGCAGGTTATTTTAATGTGGAACCTGGATGTTACAGGACACGACAGTGTGACAGTGAGACAAATGATACAGTGCCTCTTACTGAACACTGACTAAGACCTCTTGCAGAGACTGCTCTTATTTGTATGTCTTTATTTTCTGCTATGCTAACTGTGAGCAGCAAGGGGGCGATGTCGGACTTCATGTGTCCAAACGGTACAAACCCCTCCAGGAGTTGTGTGTGTGTGTATAAAGTCTTTTTTGTCGTTATCACTGGTCCATTTGACCAGCTGACTTCAAGTTTGTATAAATGTAAACAGGCTATTAAATTATTGCTTTTTATTTATTTTGGATTCTGTTCTGCTTTTGGTTATTTTTGCTTCTGAGGTGAAACAGCAGAGGTGTCACTAATTTGGTTAGGCCAATAGTTATAGAGCTTTTGCAAAATCAATGTAAGTGCTTTAAATTGCACACACGGGCCTATTGGATGTAATCCATATTTAATTATTCAGTTAAAATAACATTGATTGTTTAAAGGTTTCCTCCTTCATTTGATTGGTAAATAATTGATTCCCTCGAGGCTACACATTTAACAGAGCATCAAAGGGCCTCTGCTGTTTCTACCACACGCTGTGTCTGACTTATTGCTCATAGACGGTCAATGTCTGCAACTAAACACAGATTGGAATCTGATTATGATGCTTTTTGGACTGATGTGGAGTTTGAAAGCTAATATCAATAGTGAGCTTTTTGGGATTCAACTGCAAATCCTTAAAAACTCAGATAATTTATTGTTTGCCTCTAACAACATTTAAACCATAATGGAACACAAACTCAAATTAGTAAAAGCGGGGGACCAGCATAACTTAGTCATCGGGAAAGTTTCCCCGTATCAGCAAACTATATGCTGGTCTAACCCTATGATTAACAGTCCTGCTCAAAGTGTTAAATATTAAATAAGTTATTATATAACTAATCACAACAATAAATTGTGTAAAATATACAAATGAACTATTTAATATAAGAAATGATGATGGTTATATTGTCATTCAATATAATGATAATCATTTGAATAGATAGTTTTATTGGAAATGTTTCTCATGTCAGTTTATTTCAAAATGCCCTCATTCAAAACTGTTTTTATTTCACATAGCGCTTTTGCACTTTTATTTCTTTTGTCACTTTTCAGCCTTCAGTTAGTTGGTTGATTTAAAATGCCAAATATCAGACTTTTGAAATAAATGTCTACAATGTTAAAAAAAACAACTGTAAACAAGTAAAACTGTTCATATGAAAATAAGAATTATGAACTAACATTTTATTAGTTTAGTTTGAATATTTTCTTAAATAATTTTGCAAATGACTGGTTCATGTTTACATTCATGAATATTTATTTAATATTAAACACTTTGGGGCCCAAAATAAAAAAAGCCATTCTGTAGAAGTGGCATTATAGTTTTATAACTTTACTTATTAACAAGGTGTACAGCGCACTGGCTATTTTAGTCCACTGTCCACTTCTCTGCTGTTGTCTAGAGGTCAGAATATCCACTGTAAAATCCTACCGTCTCAAGTTTTTTATTAGCCTGCTGTTAAAATGAAATGTTATACTGTTTCAATTCAAAATGTAGATTTTATAAATGAAAATGGATGAGCATCAAACAGAAATCCATTCACTGGCTTAGACCAAGCTATATTCTTTAATATGTTAGCAGAACAGAAAAACGGTTGTATTTTATATTTATACGATACCCTTGTATTATTGAGAGTCATTTTTGAGTTTATATAAATCTATATGTAAAGTTTTTTTCCCCCTCCCGCTGTAAAGAAATGATTAAAAAATGAAATTGACATTGTGCCTTTTGTCTGCTTGTCTGCTGTTGTGCTTTTGCTTAATCAGCCGAGAACTTTAGTGTGAACAGGATATCTGCAGCTGCTTTACATCTTCTTTTGACAACAAAAGAAATGATGAAGCCTTCCACTGTTTGCTCTGTTGTCATCACATGACCCAAGTATGAAATTATTTATTTTCAAGTCTAACATGTCAAAACAAGTTGGAATATAATTTCAAACTAATGTAGATCATAGAATAAATCTGGTGATATTCTGGCGACTAAGAGGACCTCTTTGAGAAATTGTGTTTTGCACAGACAATCAAGTTGGTGAGAAAAGTTGCAGTGAGTGTTTTCCCCACCCCAGCCACAGGGGGGCAGCAATGAGCCAACCCCAAAATGTCAAACTAATTTAGACAAGTCACACAAACAGTGTGTTTTGGTTTTACAGGACAAGAACAAAGTTCAATTGCGATTGTTTAACTTCCCCACAGTCACAAATGTCTCTGCTTGGGTGTTCAGAGCCACTGAGGCTGGAAGCTTAAAAGTAAGAGACGGACTAACACATTGTTGGTTTTGCTCTTTTCATGGAATTTCTTGATAAGCAGACAAATATAGAATAACACCAGACTTATCCTTTGAATACACAACATCCAGAAGTGGTGGAGTTGGAAAAGAAGCAGTCATATTTTGGTAACCCTTTCCTGTACTGATCTGAACAGCTCACTCTGATTGGAGCAGCTTTAAGTCAACTTCACAACACGTTAAAACTGATGCAATGTGGTCAAACTGTGAGCAAGCGTGCAGATATCCTGATTTCCACTGTGCTCAGCCCTGTGCTTTAACCTCTTCAAAAGCTCCTGTGTGCTCTCCAAACAGCAGGTTTAGTAAACCTGGTATACCATCACAAACTCCAGCTGTCCCCTCTTGGAGCAGGTGAGTGTGTTGAGCCAAGGTCAGAGAAAAGGAAAAATGCGCCTGTAGGTTTGTATTGCACCATTCACAAGGAGGAGACTCAGTAAATAGTGCCGTCACTTTTTCTGATTTTCCATCTCTGCGCCCACTTCAGCCTGCAGACTGCCTGCTGCTCACACACACACACCACTGGAGCTGTGAGTGTGTGCATTATTTACATTTCATGTGTATAGTCAGAATTTAAGGTTCACTACAGAGTCAGCAACACTTATGTAGATTTAATCTCTGAGACGTACCAGGAAATGTTTTTGTGAGTGAGTTCCTCTGGGGGTTTCAGGGGTCACTGAGGACGATCCAGGGACCCATCTGACTCACCGTCTGTAAAATGAAAACTGAGGATAAACAGAAAATAATATAAAATGCCAAAAACTATGATTGTCAAATGAGTTCCCCAACAAATAACAGCAAATAATCTCAGCAAGATAAAAACATATATATATTATTTTATTCTTAAGGTTAACTCATCTGAAAACCATCTAAATTCCGAACTATGACGACACATAATTAAAGTCATGACATCACAGTTGGCATGACAGGATTAAACTCATCTGGAGTCCAGGGGCAGAAATAGCTGTTGGGACCCCCCATATCTCTTATCCTCTGTGCATTGTCGTGGATATAACTTGTGTCGGCGCAAGATTCTTCCTGAACAATCTACCTACAGTGTTGGGTCACACAAGTAACGCGTTATATTACATTGTTACTGCTAAAGGTAATATATAACTAACGCGCAAACTGGTTCAAGGTAACTTGCCCAACCTACTTAACCTAAAACCAACCGACCTTAAACTACTTTCTAGAGTCCACGTTCCACAAATGCCCTGATAGTGTAGTGGCCGCGCGAACACAACCAAGTTAGAGGTACGCGGACCCTCATGTACCATGTGGGTCAGCCCGTATTCATCCATTTTATTTTATTATCAAATCAAATGTATTTATATAGCCCAATATCACAAATGACACATTTGTCTCAGAGGGCTTTACATACTCTACAGCAGGGATGGGGAACCTCCGGCCTCCGACCATTTGATCCGGCCCTCGAGATAATTCATAAACACACATGGGAAAAAAAAGAAAGAAATCTAGACAGCAATAGACGGGCAATTGACTGTTTTTCCTGGCCAAGGTCAGGGTCCTTGACACAACACGAGCGGAACGTGCCATCACGTGGTCACGTCATGTCAAAAAACTTCAATATTAAACGAGACGGTCATTGACATCTGCGAGCGCAGCGTGGCGAGTGTAAAACAGAAAGGTGGGTGCGGAATGTCGTACTTTCCAGGAGAAATGGACGAACGATTATCTCTATGTGGAAGTAAAAGTCCAGGTCCAGTCCAGTGCGTCCAGTGTGCCTAGGCACACTGGACGCACTGTGTCGTCGGACGCACTTGCGGTGATGAAAAATAATCTTGAGCGTCATTACAGCACGAAACATGACAAACTGCACGAGCTGAAAGTTTGGATAAAGTTAACGCTGCTGTGCAATTATCACTGCCATTTACAATACTCACTTTATTTTCTATCAACCACTTGGTACTTATATTATTTTTATTCTATTTAATTATTGTGTACTGCCTTTTTACTTCATGTTCTTTTGCTGTGACAAGATACATTTCCCCGTTGTGGGACTAAAGGATTTCTGATAAAACAGAAAGATACATGGATAGAAAAGTTGCTTTTTTACACAGCATGAAAGAAAAATGAAATGAATGGGCTGCGTCTTAAAAAAAATTGCAGAGGTTATGAGTTCAGTAATTAGTATGGCCCACGAAGGATGTTGTAAAAAACAAAATGGTCCTTGATAGGAAAAAGGTTCCCCCCCCTGCTGTACAGCATACGACACCCTCTGTCCTTAGACCGTCGCACCGCACAATGAAAAACTCCCCTAAAGATTATATAAGGAAACAGCATTTTCTCTAGTTGAGTATTTTCATCTTCTTAGCCACAGTTATAGCTGTTGAACTGAGTGGGTGTGAGGTGTTGTGTGATATGAAAGTGTGCAGAGGAGGGATGTGATGAGGATGTGGTTAGTTTGTTCATGACCTCTTACAGTTCAGAGCGGCAGGACTGAACTGATGCGCAGAGCCAGTGAGTATGACTGTTGTCATCTGTTAAAGCTCGACACGGACATTTATTATTATCTCTTAAACCCCACGTGGTGGAGTGTCATGTCACATATTTAATGCTAGAAACTTGTATATTTACATCCAATTTGTCCATTCGTAGTAAAATAATGTTTCACGATGAGAAAACTTTCTTTGGGTTTAAATAACTATAGTTAAGGCACAAACTGAAAGTAACTGTGGTCAATTTTCAGAACACAGATTCATCTTTTCCATTAAAAACCACCACTTTTCTATTGTACAATGTAAGTGGATGAGTATGTGGTTGTTTTTATTTCTGATGCACAATGTTTCTTGTGCCAAAGGAAAGTGGAAGTAAGTCTGATTTAATAGCTTTTCATTTTAGCCCTGAAGGCAATAAACACTCCAACACTGTGGATGTTTCTGATATCCACTAGATTGAAATGACATGCTTTTCTACAGAAGGCCATTGATTACGTCTTATAAATGTGTTAACCCTTCACCAGCAGGTTGGCCTTTATATTCACACACACCACAGTTTAGAAGAAAAGGCAACGCGTACAGGTTGTAGACTCAAGACTATATCTTACTTCATCCCAAAGCAACTATTTCCTGTAACAGATAATATTAGAGCCTCCTATCCTTGAGGGCCACATGGGGTCACTTGATGGCCAGATTGGATCGCAGAAGATTATTAATAAGAGCAGATTTAAAAAAGACGGATACTTTGTTTATCATATTTTTAGGTCCCAAACTGTTTTATGTAAATATAGCATGTGGCAAATTATTCTGATTGGTATTGTGGGTTGGTTAATGTTAGCAAATGGTGGCTAACTTTAAATACGGTACAGTGTCAGTTTGCTGAATTTATAACTCTTTTTTTTACATCCTTTACAAACAAAAGTTACAATCTTGCTTTATAATCCCGTTGAAACAGAAGTTAGAGCGTCTTTAGCTTCTGTGCTGTGACGTATTCCCCAGTGAATCCGAATGTTTGTGCGGTGTACAAGACGGATTTAAATAAAATCTTTTGCATTTGATTGGACCGCTAAAAAGTGGGATGGGTTTAGAATGTAGCGCGATACGGAGCTAGCATAGGACTAGGTGTGTGGAGCTACTGAGGACTGATGCACCTCATTTGTTGCTGAAAGTTCCAGATTGATTGATTGATGGCTGTCATGATATTGTTGAAATTTGTTGGTACTATCTTACGTTAGCAAACGTCATTCTGTTTTACAGAAGAAAATATGATTGGATTTTGATATAAAAATACCAAGAAATGTATAATTTATATATACCTTTTTGGCATATTGTTAAATAAATAGTTACATAATGACTGGGGATGTGATCTAAAAGGGTTAAAAATACATTATTATTTCATCTCGACTTTAAATACGAAGCTGAAGTCAGTACGTGGTTAGCCTAGCTTAGCATAGAGACTGGAAACGGGGAAACGGCCCTAACCCTCTGTTCAAAGTAAAACATAAATTGCTACTAATGTAAGGCTGAAAAAGAGGGCGAATCTGATTAATTGCAAATATTTTAGGAAATTTTCACCACTAAATTACAGACAGTTTCTGCATTATTTCTAAATCTTTTGGGCTTTTCTTGTGCCAAAAATCTATTTGAAAGATCTTTACTGTTTTGGCACACAGAAAACCCGGCAGTATTATTCCAGAAAAGCATTAGCGATTAGTTTCTGGGTCTTTGGGCATAAAATAAAACTGGCATTAATAGTCCGATGTGTTAACAACTTGTACGCAACAGGGTACATAAAGACAATTCACAGAAGGCAGAATGTGGGTGGCAGGGGTATCAGCTGAGGCAAACAGCAAAGTTCTACCCCTGGTACTGTACTAAATATATACAAAAGTGTCCAATTAATGCCATAAAACAAACTATGTTTATAGCTTACCTGCATGTGCTCACTCTTTTCTTCCTCCCTTCCCAGGATTCCTTGTGTTCCCCCCAACTCATCACGGAGGACGAGGGGCTGAGCCGGCTGGCCCAGACCGTGCAAGTGTTGATTGATCTGGCCGACGGCTCCCAGTAGGTCCCGAAACAGGAAACATTTGGAGCTGCTTGTTTTTAACATGCTTTATATTTAACATGTTCATTACACTGACTTTACAGTTAGTCACACTGTGTCCAAAGATCAAATACACGTTCACAATAAAAAAAGACTTGTGTGAATGACTTTTTTTTTGTGTACGGATTAAACAAATGAGATTCAACGTCTTCATTAGTGAGCTTTAAAAGTGTTGGTAGTACTTTGGACAGAGCCAGGCTAGCTGTTTCTCCATATCGCCATCACCAGCTCTATACTTACAATACAGCAAAACGCTACTGATCTTACATATCTAGGAATTTCCAGGTGTTGTAGTGTCCTACATATAGGAATTAAGTTGTATAAAACCTTTAGTGTCTCCAGAGGGAGATACTGTATGTGTGAAGTCTGATAAATGTTCTTAAGTGATCACTTGTGTCAGCGTCAGTTGGGCATGAAGACTACACATTTGAAAATAAACTAAATCTGGAGGTGTGGAGTTACAAAGAAGTGCGCTTGGCTTACCAGACCTCTGTAGCTCACCATCTCTTCTGCAGGCTCCAGGCTACATTAGCAGCTAATAGCGGAACACACCAGCATCTTGGACCAAACTGCTGGTGGTCAAACTGCATTGTGGGTAATGCTGGTGCCAGTACTCTTGATTCACAAAAATAAATATGATATTAATCCTTTTATGTAAAAACCTATTTAGCAATAAACTGGTTTCTGATTCTATGCCATTGAAACTTGATAAAGTGGAATTACAGACATACTAAAGAAGAACAGGATGTGAATGAGAGGGACAGCTCAGCAGAACTACAACATTACAAACATTAAAATGAGGTAAAGAAATGTCTCCATACTACTTTAACAGCATGTGAAATAGCAGCAGTTATCAGCAGCAGCAGACAAAAAGGCAAATGAGACCGGCAACCAGGTGGGGAACGTAAAAATACAGGTTTATTTTTTACTTCAGTGCTGTCAAAGCGTAGCAAACAGTCCTAAATATACAGGGCGTCGAATTAAACAACCCGTTTTAAAGCACCGGTTCCAGTCACTACTGCAGCAGTGAAAGGATACAGCTGTGTGTGTCCCCTTTGGGCACTTATCAACACTGACAGTGAAGATTTGATTAACGGTGCAAAAACGCTCTAAACCCAGATGCGTTGGTGTCTGTTAGGAACACTCTTTTCACCTCTGACTCATTCGTCCAACAGGAGTAAACAGGTCTGTTGCAAGGCTGTTGCACACTGTAGGAAGGGTGAAGAAAAGATGGTGTTTTATTTATTTTTAAACATTGAATGCAGCACAGAGCATGCTGTGCTGGTGCAGTTATCTCCTGAGTGCTCCCCATTTTTAACCAGTCCTCCCGGCTGTCTCTCAAACGGCGAGTTCATCCAAATTGAAAAAACTTATTTTCTCACTTACCTCTTATCCAGCCATGTCAATTGTCTTTCCGATTCAAACCCTCGTGAGTTTAAAACTCTCCTCTGCTTTTCACTACAGGACTGGAATCTAATTGTCTCACAGAATAATATGTGCTTTCATTCATTGTGTCTAACCCCATTCATTTTGCAAATCAAACACTAACCATTAGAGAAACCTACAAATATCTCGGGAGTATTCCTCGATTCACATCTCACTCATCGAAAGCACATTCAGAATTTAACGCAAAATCTCAACTGTATCAGACCACATCTCACCCGTACGGTCTCGGACACATATCGAGATGCAATCACTCTTTCAACAATATCCTTCTGTCTCCCAGTGTGGTCCCTCACCACAAAAGGAAACTATTAAACCAATAGCAAGACTGTACAAGAAAGCCTATAAGATCCATGGACTCAGCACTTTCATATTCTTACTCCCCGACTTCTCAGAACTACACCCATAATCTAGCCATGATTTATTTTTAAAACAATAACTCCCCTCCAACACTTACTGCTCTACTTTAAATCTCATATACCATCTTGTTCACTCCACTTATTATGTGCTACAGAACAGGAACCTGCTGCAAACCAGTTTCATCCGAGTAACGCCCGTTTTATTGAAACCCTTTTAATGTTACCAGCCTGTATAATAAATTAAATGCTAAAATATCCAACATACAGCTTGATACAAGGGCCCAGCTGTTTGTTTCTATGCATCACCACGTACAGGCTCTCTGTCATACCTCCTGCCTATCAAGGCCGAGAAGAAGAGCTGCTTTCACTTCATTAAATCAGCTCCAGCTTTAATCACGAGTCAATTAGCAGCGTGGCCTAATTGACTATTGTCTTAATTGCTCTATCCAGCTCCGCCTTGAAGGACCGTCTGCTTCCAGCTTATCGTCTCACTTCTTGATTACACACGATTAATGAACGCTCACACTTTTGTATGGAAATGTCGTCGGTCAGATTCCTGTCACGTCCGAGCGGATGCCCCCGCGAGGCCTACCGCTAACCGCCTGAAGAGTCAGCCTGACATTTATGGGCTGTAATTGAAGATGGGTATGAACCCCCACGCTCCGACATAGATGGATATCAGCCAGAAGCAGATCTGCTGTGCTGCTTCATCAGCAAGCGGTGAGACAAGGCTGAGAAGAGGTGAAGAAGGTGACTGTTAAATAGGGAAGCTAAGATAAAACAGCCGCTCATAGTTGGGGCTCTGAGTCTGTTTTAACACTGTGATACACAAGTCTACGAGTCAGTGTGCCGTGACTCACCGTGTCAAATCTGTGACGCGTCTGCAGCTGGAAGTTGAGATAATCAACTGCTTTGCAATGTAAAGCTTACCTATGTTTAGAATATTAATACATTTAGGTAAAAAAGAAAAGAAAAGTGAATATTTAGCAAGAGAAAGCTTAGAGTTGGGGCGTCCAGATGGCTCACGTGGTAGAGCAGGCGCCCCATGTACTAAAAAGACAAAAAGAATCTTAAAAAGCTTAGAAGTATCACAGAAAGCACAATTTAAAGGAGTATTTGTTTTTACTTCTAGGAGCGTATCGACATTCACAGATTACAGTTTAAACAATAAACCAATAATTGAGTGTACTTCCTCAAAGATATTTCAAAATGAAAAAAAGTCACTGAAGAAAGAATCTGGAAAACTGAAACTCAAAAGCATGTTTAGAATGGCAATTTGTTTAGAACAGAAATGCAGAGAATATTCTTAGAGTTAGCTTAAAGGTATCCCAGCAAGCTAGGAAACATTTGCTATGTAAAGGAACCCTGGAGTGTCTTGTTCCACTAATGGTATATTGACTATAGCAGAGTTTAAAATATCAAAAGAAGAGGTATATTTGGAAATGTTGGGGTAATATAATGAAATAAATGAGTGTGATTGAGAAGAGAAAAAGAAAAGTACATGTGCAGTACAAAATATAAATAACAACCAACGTTCAGTTCTGTAGGGCATGCAAGCAAGAAAGCTGCCTGGTGCTCCAACTATGCTGCATAACCATTAATGTTTAATCATGAAAAGAAATAACAGAAATATAAAACGAGCAATAACCACTGACTGTTTTCAGTTGTGTGTTCCTCATTCAAATTTGGGTTGTATAGAACTGAAAAAAACAACTTCTCAACCATTTTGAACTTTTCACCTGTTTATAAAAATATATCAAATTGCAAACTCAAAAGCCTAATTTGTAAAAACTTGTATCAGGTGAAAAGCATTTGGTCTACATTTCTAGATCAAATGCTGACTGTGCTGCATGCAGACTGAACAGTGTACCAGTGGGTGGCAAACTGCTACGGGGCTAGAGATCAAGGCATTAGATGAGGAGAGCAGTAGATTAGATTTAATAGACATGAAGCCCTTCGTACAGATGATAGGATTCAGAGAAAGAACAGGCTTAGTGTATGTAAGACACTACAGCACTGACTCTTTCCACTGAGGGAGCACAGGCAGGAAGCAGAGCACATTTGTATTATCACCATTCTTGTGTCAAAAACATCATGTAGAAATTCCATCATCTAAAATCTAAACTAGATTGGGGAACATGTACAAACACTGATCAGTGGATTGTAAAGCAGGTATTGTATGAGTCACTGTGCTTCCGACCAACATCACCTACTAATCTCATCAACATCCAGAAACATCTTGCGATTTCAAATTCACTGAACCTCATTTCCCCTTATCTGCTTTATTTCCCAATAAGTTTTCTCAGCACTGACAGTGACGCAGTGAATCCAGAGTCCCTGTATCCCTGCTCTAATGGGTTTCTGTGTCTGCAGCTCACCATCTATACAGAGGGTGTCTGGGTGTCACCTGGGGAAGGTGAGGGGGGTATGGGTGAGTCCTGAAGTTAGGCCTCCTCCTCCTCATACAGTGATCGTCTGCTTGGAAATGATGACGGAACCTGAAACATCCATCTGGTCGGAAAAGACAAGAAACCTTTTACCTACTGGACCGTTTCATTCATGAGAGGTCATCACCAGCATCTTTTTATTTACGTGTCCAAAAACAGAAAACAATAACACAATACATAGTGTTCATCTCTGCCCATGGGACACATTAACAAGCATCTTGATAAAAAAGACAATACAACCGAAATCTAAGATCTATATTTTAAAGCTGCATTAAAGTATGACTAATTATAATCTGCAGCATTAAACACTCTACCTCTATCCAATCATATACGGAGTGTTGAAAAACCTTTGGGGATACATGTCACTTTTCCCCGTGTATTCAAATAGCTCAAATTTCCTTTATATCATCTGCTATCGTGTTCACCGAGTGTGGGGCTTAGCTTAGCCTCCACACACACACACACACACACACACACACACACACACACACACACACACACACACACACACACACACACACACACACACACACACACACACACACACACACACACACACACACACACACACACACACGAGTGGAGCAGAGATGGATCATGGTGTCGGTTACAAAGCGATTGGGTATGCTGTTCTGCCCTCATCGTTCTCCGTGTAGTTTGCTGGAAGTGATGTAAAATATAGCCTTTTAAACGCTCCATTGCTCGTCAGTAACTGATCGTATGGTAACTTATGGCAATTTGGCCTTGTGTGCTTTGCTTAATGTTGTTTAATGTCTGAACTCCTGGCTTTTGCTCCTGGTGTTCTTCACTACTGGATTTGAAATAAGGAAATCACAGCAGTAGTTTATGTAGATTACAAAAAGTAACTGATAAATAAACCTAAGAGAAACCATTTCAAATTGTGTCAATCAACAGTATTCTTTTTTAAATGTTGTCCTAATTGGACAGTTTGACGTTGAAGAGGTAGTCAGGAAACGGGATCCTGGCTCAGACATGTAGTGACTAAATAGTGACTTAAAACAAAGTAAAACATACCTGGTTCAAGCACCAGATAACAACATTGAGTAAGTATAGGCTTTTGGAGTTCTGCCTGATCTATATCTATATATTGTCAGATTTCTTGGAGAGATGCTTATTGGAGTGGTGGGTGCAGGGAAATAAACTGATTTCCTTTGGGAAGGTCTGTTTGGAAACTGGGTTTGGAGCTTTGATAATATCAGGCATTTTACAATGGAATTTTTCCATCTTATTTTTTTATTCTTTCCTAACAAAGTAAACGTTAGCTGTGAGGACAAAGTGAAGTGACTCTGGTGGTAAGTATTTTGGTTCCATTCAAGTGAGTTTAGTTAATCAATACAGAGCAAATGCATGTTTTTATTCAACAGGAGAAAGTCTTGCTGAATAATACAAAGGTCTCTGTGCCATCTCCTCTTAATAAAATAACTAAAGTGCTTTAGTAAAACTACAGCTGATGCTATAATTATAACAGGGAGAAAGTCTCATACCTGCACTGAACATGGAGTCCATCTGTGAGCTAGGGGCTCTGACCTGAAGATAAACCTGCGGCGCCGACCACAGGTTGGCAGGGGGCAAAGGGTTATAATCTGTCAGCAACAGAGGAAGAGAAGGCAGTCACACCAATGTCATGCTGCCAACAAATCTTTGACGACATGCAGGCAGAGTGTTGCTGACTCTGTGCTGTACGTACGCCGACTGTAGTTTCCAGCAGCAGGAAATCCTCGAACTGGAGGAGGATGAAACTGGCCGATTCCAGCAGCAGCAGCTGAGTTCTGCTGTTTGTAGCGGTGGCGCTGCAGTGAGTAATGCATGAGTGGATCTACAGAACATAAAGAAGCACAGAAGAACAAGGTCAGGGTTGGTCAGCTTGCTCGTCTCTCTACTCATATGTGCGTGTGCTATTGCTCCTGGTCTAGCGGGGTTGGTGACTCATTTTTTATAGAAGTACATGTATTTGTTCCTTAATAACACATTATGAATGGCAACTGCATTGTATTGATACCAAAAAGGTGTACAATTCTGCAAAACCTAATAAAAAGGGAAAAGAAAAGCCGTTAATCATTGATGACCTGCTTGTCATCAGAAAAACCAAGAATGTCAAAATACAGTAAACTCGTTACAAGTTTTGTATTTTTTTGTTTTAATAAGGGCTCTTCTCACTAAAGGGTGTACTTCACACCAATTAGGATTTAACAGCACTTGAATGGGAATGTGGTGACAGGTGTGGGGTTGTTGGTTTTAATTGAATCAAATGTGATTAACCACACCCACACTGTCCTGATAAAGCAGGGATTTTAATGTAAACTCTATATAAATAATA
The DNA here is from genome assembly GCF_900634415.1 of Cottoperca gobio. Classification (NCBI taxonomy): domain Eukaryota; kingdom Metazoa; phylum Chordata; class Actinopteri; order Perciformes; family Bovichtidae; genus Cottoperca; species Cottoperca gobio. The sequence goes on along the minus strand of NC_041372.1, from coordinate 7,944,294 downwards.
ATAAAGGATCTTTACCCCCAAAAAACTTTAATCTTGATATTTGATTGTTTAGTCATGAATATCTCATTTTAAAGAAAAGTACTTCAGATGTGAAAACAAGTTTTAAGGGGGTTCAAGTAAAGAAAAAACACATAAGCCATAACAGCAATTGATGACATACGGTATAGGGTCGATTGCAAGACCACTAACACAACTTACACTTGTTTAGTTAGAAATTCACAACTTGTAGTTTCCTGTTCCTTTAATGCTGACACGAACAGATTATAGGAGGAGCCAATTGAAACCTTTAGATGAGCAAGGTAGGAAATGTTAAGAGATAAAACTTAACTGTCCCTTTGGCGAAACCACAAATAAATAGTAACAGGATATAGCAAAGAAATGTTATGCTTTTAATATTCTTTTACGTATATAGGTGGGTTCAATTTAAGCAGAGTACTAAAGCAACATAATGTAGGATACACACATACATATTTTACAATTTACCACCCCTATAGTTTCCTAGAGTACAAGTCGCTTAAACAGTGCATTTCTTATGATTACATTACTTATGATCAAAAACTAGTAAATCAACAACTGTGTTAACACAGCCAAACATTAAGTGAAGAGCAACAACTTAAGTATAGCAAGCCAGGTAATTTAACTGTGGTGTAAACTCCAACACCCACCAGGTGGGGGACTGACCGATGCACAAATCTCCCTATTACAAGTCACTATAGCCATTTACGTATATGTAAAGATATTTGATTTTGAAGCTAATATTTTAAGGCAAAATAGTTACATAATGTTGCTTTAAAAAAGCAGCAGTGAAAGTTATGAAAAGAAGAGAAATATGAGAATACACTAAACACATAAGAAGTCCTCTCCCTCTAAAGTTCAGACTTTAAGGACAATCGCAAACAGCAGCTGAGAAACCAGAACATGACCTGGCTTATTATTTTCTCTGATGATTAAAGGCTTTCAGAAATCTCAAAAGGCTTTTATTAGCTATTGTGGATTGGACAACAGGTGAAGGATGAAGAATGAGGGCTGATTACTGTACTGATGCAATCAATGGACCCCGACGAGTGGGCAGACATGTCTGATTGAAGTACAGCTATGAAAAATATAAAACGCTTGAGGGAAAACAGCAGAACAGGGCTTATGGGAATTTTATAGGTAGCAGTGTTGAATTCCACGAGTGACTTGCTGATAAAAAATCCTCATATTTTACATTTTTATCATAAATGTTTGGTGACTAATGAAAATGTGCCATATTTAGGCCTCACTGAGCAACAATGTAAAGATTCTGTCCACATGGAATAAAATTGTTGTGGCGAATGCCATCTGGAGACATTCCAGCCAGTATTCCTATAACAAAAACAAATCAGCCCTTTTATTAGTATCAATCACAGAGTGGCTGGAGCAGAGAAGAGCCTCCCATCTCTACTGAAGCTGTACACTCGCACACCAGGAGTGACAAAACTGGAGGGACCCAAACTGTCCTCTAAACCCTAGCACTCCCTCGACCGTGTATTGGGGGATCCCCACGTCACTGTGCTACTAATCTAGAACAAAGACATACATCGCAAGAGAGAAAAGATGTTGTTTCATTAGGTCTATAACTATAGAGCTTCCCAGACTGCCAGTGTTCTCTCCAGCTTCAGCTCGGACTCATTCAGACTAAAGAAGAAGTATGCAAAGCATGTCTCAGTGGGTTTTGTTGGAGAAATTGAAGTTCACAGAGTCAGGCTGCTTACTGTCATGCTCAAACCTGGTGTAATGCGGCGAGACAGTGCTTGTCCAAACTTCACTGGGGTTTATCTGCCTTTCTGTTTTCCTTCCATTTCATGCTTTCAGCTCCTTTTTGTCCTAGAAGGAGGGTCTATTTTAAAGCAGTGGCTATCCATCATTAGATAAAGGTTAACATTAGGTCCACATATCCGTTTGATCAGAGTTTCTAATGGGGGATATGAATAGATTGCTGGAGTTGATGTCACTATAAATAAGTTATACCTTTCCTCGGGCTTCAAGAGCAACATTCACAGATCCTTTCTAGCCTCTCGAGAACAGGACACAAATGTCTGCTAGAAAAAGCAGAAATCTTTCAGAGCTACAGCAGAGAAGTAATCAGGACTGAAGTGAATCTGTGAAGGCAGATACTGAAGCATCACAGGATTAGAACGGCATGGTACGTTTCTTATGTTATGACGTTATTTAGAGATGTGATAGCAACCAAGCATCACAGCCTTTGGATTTGAGAAATGATTTTCATTCTTTGTTTTAGCTGCAACAGCAGCTCTATAACTGGCTCTGGCAGCTGACAAACATTTCCCCACCCTTTGCCGTCCACGGTTTTTGCCCTAGGAGGCTGAAATTTGGCATCGAGGTCAAGTATTTGTGTTTGCGTGAAGGCACATGCGCGTGGATGCATGCACGTACATAGTCGCAGATATTGCAAATTTGAGCTTGTTTCAACCTATTCAGGGAGTTTCAGTTAAAAGACCAAGCAGTTGCAGTTATTCCCTGACCACACTCTCACAGCTCCACAAATTCATACCTGGAAGCTGCTCAATACAGCCACAGTGTGAACGCCACTGAGCAGCTCCACTGGAGCAGTTGGGGGTTATTATGTACCTAGTCAAGGGCACTTCAGTGGTGGTTATAGCCTTTAGGCCATCACCAAACCTCTGAAGCTCACCAGTCTATCCAGATAGCTACACGCCTACAGAGAGTGGATTTGACTTCATAGCTTGATTCCTTTGCCTAGACATACACGGTGAAAGTTTATTGACCTGTGTGTTTCTCTAAATCACATGTAATCAGATGAGCTTGCCAGAGGCAAGTCGTTCAATATTTACTTCTAAAAACAACTTTGCTTCGGTGTGCTGTGTGAAGGCAAATGCAAAAAACAAGGAATTAAGGCAACATTATCAAAACACGTGGACAAAACGAACGGGTCGAAATACATTCCAGAAAATACAGCACATACTGGGTTAACTGGGGAAAATAATGACTGCCATGTAAACAGGGATGATGAAATGCTTTAGTCCATAACTTTAACATAATTCATTATCTTAGAAGAGAGTGGCTGGGAAGTGTTCTTACTAACCACCAGATGTTGCTACTCACTCGGTATAATTTGTTTTTTTTAAATAGACTACTTGAAAAACATATGTAGCAGAAACATTAAAAACTTTGAAAACATTACCTGGCTGGTTCTGAATTAATGCCTGTTCCCTCAAAACTATTCATGTTGAAGGTGCCTTTAGCTTCACTGCAATGCTGACTACTTAAAATCCAAGCTAGAGACATTGCTTTTAATTCATTTTCTTTCAACTTAAATGTATTTGTTGGTTTGTATTATCGTTGTGTAATTTAGTACTTTGGGTTGCCTTTTGGTATGAAATGTGCCATATAGATAAATGTGATTACCTTGCCTGTGTGGCAAGAAGTACATTTAAACTTTCCTGGAAATCTAATATGGAGAGAATAATGAAGAACAACAGTAAGTGTGTCGCAGTACAGACAGACGAGTTCGAGAGAAAGGTTGAAAAGTTAAGTGTCTGCCATTTTATTTCTATGTGGCACAGTTAATAATAACTCAACTTTTTTACTTTTAGAATGCACATCAGCACATCTCCTAAACCTGCTGTATCTTTTAAAATTGGAAAGTTTGTAGCCGCAAGTATGTCAACAGTGTTGGAGAGAATAATAAAGGTGGTGTGGGAAAGTTAAGTTCATCAACAATCACCTCTATAGTGGTGGCAGAAATCAGTCTTTTCATATTGCAAATGTATTATTATTGCTATTATTATTATTAATAATAATAATAATAATAATAATAATAATATATATATATATATATATTATTATTAATAATAATAATAATACTACATGTACAATAAATTATATTTCATTAATTAAAATCACATAATAAAAACTCTTGATTAAGTCCAAAAACAATAAATGGTCCCAAAACCATTTTTGAAAAGAACCGGTTTTCATTTTAAAAGTAAACTTTGTTAATGGAAGACTGAAGAACATCTGCCTTGCTCAGAAGGAGTCTGTCGTCTTTTTCCAAAAGAGTGCAATCAGTCTTTTGCCATGCAGCCATTCAGACCTCTATTATTCTTCCTTCCCTTCTCCACAACATATCTTACCTCTTCCCAGAACTTTGGTTTAGCAGAATTCTTCTGCATCCCGAAACCCAGTCTGACCATGTCCCCTTCATGTAGTACCATAAATGGAATGTTTCTATTATATATATTTTACTGGAGTGACATACACTCTATCCAATAATAGGCTGATACTCAGTCCTCCACTGATATATCAGTTTCTAAGACTTCTTCTGTTTGGAGGTTATATTCAGTCCTCTGTTGTCTGATATCAGACAGAATTGTCAACTTGGTATGTGAATCTATTGGGGAGGAAACGATGATTGAAGTGCAATAAGTATGGAAAGATATACTGTATATTTGATCAGCAAAGTCATATCAAAAGACTTCAGAAGTCTATACTCTCCCTCTCTACCCTCGCACTACACGACTCTCCATTAACTCTACACAAGCTTAAGTTATCAGATTCCATTCTTTCAAGTTGCACATTTTATTAGACTTTCCTTCACTTTAATGGTAGGAGTGTGTTTCCACACATTTTTACAGCGTGGTAAGTGAGCACAATTCAATCAGGAGACACTCCTTTAACACTTCTAAAGCATTGTTGATTAAATGTAGAAACCAATAATGTTGATTTAGCCACTTTAGGGCACCAAAGTTGGACTCTACATGTAGTACAGCTTTATTTTATGTTACATCAGCTACAATGTAGTTACTGCACTTACAAACATTCACAAAGAATAACACCCTGTGAGACCACAGACAGAGAGTTTGTTACCTGAGTTTGGTGGAACATGCTGAACTCGGTCTGGTCTGTGACTCTGCTGGTATTGAAGCAGGCCACATCTCTGGAGCGGTGCTGAAATAAAGACAGCATAAGAATAAGATGTTTACATGAATATGTATACGGTATATCAATACTGATCCAAACAGTCACCACCGGCTGATTTCTTTTTAGAATATACTGCATCCTTCAGTGATTTAAACTAGTCTATGGGGCGGTTTCACAGACAGAGCTTAGATTAAGCCAGGAATAGGCCTTAATGTGGACTAGTTCATCTAAAACATTTAAGTAGCTTGCATAAAAGTGGCTTAAATTTGGCTTAGTTAGTCGCAGACTATAGAGTGTTGGAGTAAGGTAAGCCAGACTAAAGGAGAACACCTGGGTTAAGCCTCATTAGGTTAAGTATGAGCACATGCTGTTGGTGTAATGGTGCTCATAAATACCCGGAATGGATTCAAAAACACCAATTTTGATGTGAATCTAGAGACAGAAGTCTGGCAGATGCAAAAAGAATACGTTCCAAAAACTTTAGTGAATATGAAAAAATGCTACTAAAGCAAATTGTGTCCAACCATCCAACTATAGAAAGTAAAAACCAAACTACTGCTGCAGAGAAAAAGAAAAAGAGTGGTTGGGCTGCAATTTGCAGTGAATTCAATGCCAGTGATAATGTCACAACAAGAACAGTACAGCAAATTCAGGTGAGATATCTTTACTATTGCGCTATAATTATTTCATATTTCTCAAATGTATGTAGAATTATATCTGCCTTTATAGACTCTGTGAAAGAACCTTAAACTGGCTTTAAAAAGCTTGGATTTAAGACTGGTGGAGGACCACCAAAAACAAACAAACAAACTGGAATTATAAAGCACCAGCGACCTCTGGGTGGTGCACCAGCGACCTCTGGGTGGTGCACCAGTGACCTCTGGGTGGTGCACCAGTGACCTCTGGGTGGTGCACACGCACGCACACCACTGAACATAATACTACTGTACATACATTTACATAGGTATTTGGTATATACGAGTATGACTGTGGACCATATGGTTGTCTTTGTGTTTCTAATGGTGTTCTTTTCCCAGAGGAAAGGAATCTGAACAGGCTGGAAGAGCCAGGGCACAGTGAGTGTGTGCCATCCACATCTGCTGTAGCATCCCTGAGAGAAGATGATGCCACCAGCTTTCAGCAGAGAACAATGAAAAAGATGACCATGCATGAAAAGTTAGAAAGAGAATTTCATGAGCAAAAAATGAAATACCTACAAGAAGAGCATGACATGAAAATGAGAATTCTAAAGGTTGAATTAGATATGAAAATGGAACAGAGAGTTATGATGACATGGTGATATAATTTAATATATACATTTTTTTCGTATTTTACTCACCACAAACTACATTTAAAACCAGCCTTGCACTCCATTTATTTATGAAGGAAAAACATTATCAAAGGTAAGATATCCCATTATGAATAGATTCCATATTTACATATTTGCTGCAACGTGAAACTCTGTGTGCCAGTCCTCTTTGGTCATTTCCTGTCTCAACCATGGGCACATCTGCTTGGTCCTGATCTTCCATTGGAGGACCAGGACAGCAATGCTGCTTCAGGTAGTTGTGCAGCACAGATGTAGCAATGATCACCTTGCAGCATCTGCCTGGCTTGAAACAAAGTGTATTGCGCAAACACTGGAATCGACTTTTCCATATGCCACACATCCGCTCGACCATCCCTCGTGTGCGGACATGAGCTCTGTTGTAGGATTTAAGTAGGGCGTGAACAAAAAGTTACTCTGGTCACACCCACTGTCACCAAGTAATAGTCCACTATGGTGTCCTCTTAGAACCTGAGCACACAAAGACGAGTTATGAAACATCCTAGAATCGTGAGTTGCACCTTTCCAAAGGGCAACATTGATGGAAAACCAGTTCTTACGGTTCCTGTACTCCTCAGCATCAGGAGTTGATGGACACTTGCTGGGAACATGGAAGTGGCCATATATTCATAGAATTGCACTTTATAGTTGGCTTGGGCAGCAGCATCAGTGAACTTTATATAAATACTCCTCAATTCACAAATGGTCTTGCAGACTTTGTGAACTATTCTACAAACAGTTGCTTCACTGACGCCACACAAATCACCAGTTTCCCCATGAAAGGTTTACAGTGAGAAAAACTTGGTGCGAAATGGGTAAAGGCCTTCCTCTTTGAGACAAGGAGGAAAGGCTAGACTCAATCAAAGATATTATTTGCAATGCATTTTCTTTGTACATTCTAAAGCGGTCTGGAAAAGTTATTTCATCATAGTAATTTAATGGATTACTCCTATCAACAAGTATTCGTCCGGCTGGCCTCTGCTGTGCATGTTCATCTTCATTTAGGTATTCCAAGTAGTCCATGCTGCCACACAAGCAAACAGTTGGACTTAAGCAGAGGATTAATTTAAGATTCAATTTAGTCCTAGAGTAGCTCTAATCCTCTCTCTTGCAACCAGTTTAGTTTAATCCAGAACAAGCTAAATATAGGACTATTTTAAGATGAGTCTGTGCAGGTCGCTTAGAGTTAGAACAGTTTAAACGGGCATTTTAGTCTGGGACTAGGCTTAAGCCTTGACTGTGAAACCGCCCCTATGAGTTCTAACCTCTGAATGACAATAAGAGAGATTTTACCAACCCGAGTCCAGCAGTGGCCTTGTGCAGATATTGTGGTTGAGCAGGGGTGTTCTTGAAAACGCTGTGTGAGACTTAACATCTTACCGTCTGATAGCAGTAAGATATTCAATACTGCAAGTTATCAAAGGCTTACCTTGCTGATGATCATTTCTGGATTTAAACATGCATGTTATCTTTCTGGTGTAAAAGCATCTAAAACTGTATTTGGGTCCAGAGACATGAAAACCTTTCACTGAAACCCAGAGTAATATTAATGTACATGAATGATGCACATGTTGTGACATATACTTATATATGCAATAAGTTCCAGGAAAGGTCTACGTATAGACGACCACTGTAGTATTGATCAGTTTTACAGCACAGTAAATATGGAGTTAATAAACTATGACATAACAGAGGTGAAGCAGTCACTGGACTGAACCATGTTCATTAAATCAAAGAACAATACCATGTCAGCACTCAGTATATCAGTCTAACAGCTGAATGTGCACTAACCTTGTCCTGGAGGAGAGGGGGGGGTCATCAGGTCTACTCCCCAGGCCTCAGCGGCGTGCCGCAGCATTAGGCTGCTGATGCGTCGATGGGCCAGTGCGTCCCAGTGGATACCGTCTGGCATGCGGTGCTGCAGACTGAAACGGAAGTGGAAGTGCAGGTCGAGGACGTCCAAGCCGTAGGCCTCCGCCAGATGACTGCTGTAGAAGTTGGCCTCAATGATGTCAAAACACAGCATGGGAGCCAAGCAGCTCACCTGTGGCAATTTAATGATAGTAGCAGGTGATTCAACCTACACCGGTTCATGAATAATTTTACATTTGCTGTTCTAAACACCGTGTTTGGTAGAAATTCTGGTCAATAATTCAACATAATCACTTATTGTCTCTGCTTATGACATGTACTATTGAGACCACTCCAACACCCATCCCATCCATGCCCTCCCACCCTTACCTTTGGAGGTCCATAAGGTACAAGTTCAACACAGAAGGCAGTAGGAGAAAGTCTTGTAAAATAATTCAAATGAAGTCTTTACAACCTTCTGTCTTTGGTCAAGAACGGATGTAAACATAACATTAATTAATAGTATTCATAACATCAATAGGAACAAAAAATACAACAAATGCAAATCGTCACCTTCTTAAACTAACGGCCTTCATGATGCTGGCCACCTCTCGTAAAATTGCCTAGATCCTTACTGAAAAGATAATGCTGTTCCTACCCTGTTAGTATAATCTCAAGAGTGTGACTTCGGTCATTTTTTTATTGCCCAAGTCACATTTTCTGTGACTTAGGCAATGTCACCAGCATTACAAGATGGCAGCTGCTTCAAGAAGAAAGAAAAACTACCAGATAAATGAAGTTATTTCCATGGTTCAGGGCTCGTCCCCTATTGGTAAGTGATAATGTTTACTGTAATATAGGCTAGGCTATAAATGTTGTGTAGTTATTTAGTGTTTTACTTTCACAAGTTATAGTTTAATTATGAAGCCTCCCAGTGGGTTACAGACACACAGCAGCTGCTGTAGCTCCATGAAGCACGAACACATTTCCCTCTGGGACAACACAGACTAATCTAAAAACTAATCTAATCTTTCAAAAAGTAACAATACTTTACAATTACTGCAGAATTATAAAAAGTAATTAGCTACTAGGAAAAATATTTTTTGCATTTGTTGGCTTCAATTCTTAATATTTTGTCTCTTCAAACTATATTTCATCGACACTTATTGTCTCCTTTCTTCAACATTGGGAATATCAACAAGCAGCTGCAGCTGCTGGAGTGAGGGCCGCTGGGACACAACGTTTCACACACGTGTTCCATGAAGGAAAGTATTCTGTATTCATTCCACGAAAAGATCAGTGTGACGTTTGTATTTCATTCAAGCATGGGAATATCAGTAAGGCCGAATATGATGCACATGTGATCCAGAAAGATGAAGCGAGGCAAGAGAAATCCCGCAACAAGGATTCTGCGAACAATGAGAAGTCCGTTTGGACAATGGACTTGCAAGCCGTGCTGATGTGTCCAAAAACCCCAAGCCAGCTGCTTGTATTACAAGGAGAGGAAGGTCCAGGACCTTCAGTCCATGAAACATGTTGGCCTAAGTAATTTAATCCTTTTATGTTACATAATTGACAGACAGTGTTATTTGTATGTCAATAGTCATATATTGTCATAACCTTTATGTGTGAAATAATTAATAAATATCATACAGTCCATATTTGGTTCAGTTTTTTCTAGTTTCCTGAACATTTTTTAAATGTGACATAGGCCATTAAGAAGGTGATGATATGAAAAAATAAATAATGTGAAATAGAAAAAATAAATATATAAACAAAGACACCATGAGAGAAATGTTGACACGCAACATGGTGTATAATATGTTTCAATTCAATTGGAATAAATCATAAAATCTTGTTTGTTATATTTTCAAGTGCATGGGCATAAGTTTGAGTCTTATCACGGGTAGATCCATTAATGAATCGGTGTTGCCACATTTTCAGGAAGATGTTAATGTCTGTTAGTTAGCTTGTAGTGAAGTCTCTCCATATGAAGCACATTCCCCAGAGCCCTGAGCCACCAGGGGGGACTGTAGCCTCTGAGTTCCACTGCTGTAGGATAAGGCGTTTTGTCAACAGCGTACAGAGGGAAATGGCTTGCCTCTCATATTTATTAATGGATGGATTAACTACCACAAAGATGGCAAGTAAAGGATATGGAGCAATAATTTGTGTTATAACTTGGATATATATATATCAAGTCAAGATATGAGTCCAAAAGGGATTTAACTTTGGGCAGGACCAGAACTGATGGGTAACTGTTTCAGACTCTTGTCACATAAGGGAGAGGTGTAGAGGTATATAACATGAAGCATGGATTTTGAATAATGGGGTCTGCAAAGTCCTTTAAATTGTACTAAGGCACGTCTGGCATTTATAGAACTATGTTGAATAATATCAAGAATAACCTCCCGTACTTCAGCAGAGATTTCAGTACCGCTTTTGTTTTACGATTGTTTTTCAGTTTGTCGTTGGATACCACTACATGAGTCTGTACAGCAGGGGGGGGGGAACCTTTTTCCTATCAAGGGCCATTTTATTTTTTACAACATCCTTCGAAGGCCGTACTAATTATTGAACTGATAACCTCTGCGATTTCTTTTAAGATGCAGCCCATTCATTTCACTTTTCTTTTATGCTGTGCAAAAAAGCAACATTTCTATCCATGTATTTTTCTGTTTTATCAGAAAAATAAAACCTTTTAAATCCTTTATTAGTCCCACAACGGGGAAATGTATCTTGTCACAGCAAAAGAACATATGAAGTAAAAAGGCAGTACACAATAATTAGATAGAATAAAAATAATATAAGTACCAAGTGGTTGATAGAAAATAAAGTGAGTATTGTAAATGGCAGTGATAATTGCACAGCTGTGGTGGAATAGTCTGTTGTTGGTGTGGTGGTCTACCTCTCTATCTCTCCATGTTTGTATGTTCCGCTCTGCAGAGAGCTGCTTGTTGGGACAAACTCCGCCAAAGAGCGTTAACTTTACACAAACGCACTCGTCCTTTCAGCTCGTGCAGTTTGTCATGTTTCGTGCTGTAGGCTATTGACGCTCGAGATTATTTTTCATCACCGCAAGTGCGTCCGCACAAACTAGGCACACTGGCCTTTTACTTCCACAAATAAATAATTGTTCGTCCATTTCTCCTGGAAAGTGTGACATTCCGCATCCATCTTTCTCTGTTTTACACTCACCATGCTGCGCTCGCTGATGTCAATGACCGCCTCGTTTAAAATTGAAGTTTTTTGACATGACGTGACCACGTGATGACACGTTCAGCTCGTGTTGTGTTCAAGAACCCTGACCTTGGCCAGGAAAAACAGTCAATCGCCCGTCTATTGCTGTCTAGATTATTTGTTTATTTATTTTTGTGGATTTTCTTGCGTGTGTTTATGAATTACCTCGAGGGCCGGATCAAATGGTCTCGCGGGCCATAGGTTCCCCACCCCTGCTGTAAAGTATCATACAAGAAAGAGACCGACCCTTTAGTGCTGGTTACATAACAAAGAATGCTGTCTGGTACGTTATGTTTCCGGCATATGATCAGAGTGTGGTATTTGACTAATAAAATTCCTAATCTGGAGGTTTCATAGAAATGTGCTTACGGTAGACCATGGGTCTGCTGTAATTGTTGGAAAGACACAAGGTTTCCTTCATTGTTGTGACAATAGAAGACTGAGTCAGCTGTTTCTCTTGATGGGCCAACAGCAAATATTTACATACGTAGATGGGAACACACATAAATTTATATTTTCTTTTGCAGACTGTTAAAGTTTGCACTACATATGGATATAAACCTGGCTGCTGGTGTTTCATCAGACTCCCTTTGGTTTCCTGAGGAGCAGGAAACATAGAGGAGAAACATGTTTTATTTCGTATGTATGTGGTCAGCATAGAAAATAAGACATTTTATGAAAAGGTTTACACCTGTCAATCAGCAGCCATAACATCATTGATTCAGTCAAGGCCAGTGGGATATTGACAGATAAGAAAGTTTACACCTCAAATCCCAGTTGTGAGAAAGATGCAGTGATCTCAGATCGAGATCAAAGGTTCAAGACAATGTGAGAATTTGACAGAAAGATGGGAATCTTTTGAGAAGCCAATCTCTTCTTATGCTTTATCTCTGCATCTCTTCTTATTCCACAATACCAATATGAAGCTACGTATTTCCCTGCTCTCTGGATGAAGGTGCGGATAAGTGAAATCAGCTGGTGTAGTGATTAGTTGGAATGAAAACCGACAGCTGAGAGATACTCACTTCAGACACCAAGAATCCACCCTTGATCTTCTTAGCAAGCGGCATGGCCAGAGTCCACAAGATGAGACAGTCGCGGCAAGCGATGGTTTTAATCTGGTCAAAGAACTTGTGCAGGTTCTTTTTGTACTGTTCAAGACCGTGAAGCCCATACCTGGCATAAAAAAAGAAAGAAATTGAAAACCAAATAAGTGAAAATGAAGCTGCCGTTCCGAGTGTTGGCATTACTAGAAATGTCTGTTGCTTGTATAATGTAAATATTGTATATCATTTATTGTATAAATATTATGAGCCATGCTTTTGACACATGGGGTGCTTTGCATTTAGCTGACTTGTAATTGAGTTGTTGATGCATTGACTTTTATATTGTTCTGTAGTTTTTTTTTTTTATAATGTCATCCTACAAGAAATGGAATATGTAAGAAATGATAGGTTAGACATTCTTCATATTTATAAAAGTGCCACATGACCAATGGTGTTCAGTGTGCCACAGATCCAAAGACTCTTGACCACATCATAATTATTACTGACCATTAACAGAACAAGCATGACCACAAACTACATTTGACAGGATTGTTAGGCTGAAGAAAAACACACAACATTATCTCAACCAGTATTTGTTTTTTATGTATCTTTAACATAAACACATGACATAATGTTACATTATATGCATCCTATAAATGAAGTTATTTTATAATATTTGATTATTGTTACCAAGATATGTACTCAGTGGAACATTTGCATGTATTTCGTCATACACATAAGTAGACATTTTGAAGGTTAACCTTTTCTGTTTCCAGGTGTTAGGGAGTACGACTGTATACGTGACAAGATCCCCTCCAATGAAAATATAGTTGTTAACCTTGTTAACATGTCTATATGGTGTTTCGCACCAGTACAGAGTGAGACAGCCAGGGTTTCAAATGGAACAAAGTGTAACACTACAGCGAAATGAGGGGGATCGGAGGAGAATCCAGGTGTTGCTACGCATTGGTAAGTTTCACCCTTTTCTTATCGTCATTTTATAAATTATAAAAATATTGATTACAGCCTAAGATTTTGACTTTTGAAGAAAAAATATATAATTAGGTGACCAAATCAAAGATATACAAAAGCTCTCTCAATTTAACAGCATGTGACTCTTGTACACAAACCCTGATCTTTAGGCAGTGTAAGCCCTGCCTGATGTGGGGCATCCATATTCATTTCATATTTTCACCCAGTTTGTTTTTTATCTACTAAACCGGGATATATTATACTTTCATTATAATTAAAACTTGGAATTTGAAACCATTTAAAAGTCAGAAACTGGCAAGGAGAGGTGCAGGTAGCGTGATCAAACGTAGCGAAAAGAAAGCATTACGCTGGCAGAGAGGTTCGCTTGAAAAAAGAGTTTTATTTTTCAGCCATCCAAAAAAAAAAAAAAAACTACATGAATCAAAGAAACAAAACGTTCTTTCTGCTCAAAAACCGTACTGGTGCTGCGCTTTCCAAACAATCAAAGAATAACAACCCCCTTCACTCTCAATCTAGTCACATATATATAGCCATAGAGCCCGCCTTCTCAGTTCAAACTGGCCAATCAGGTCGGTACTCTAGAATAGAGAGTTTACAAGGTTGAACAAATATACATAATTGTTCTCATCTTAATTACAACAACAAGGCCTCCGTTCATTCAGGCTTCACTCAGTTTCAGTTTATCATTATACATATGTGCACATTCTGCTCTGGTGCTTAACATATACAATGCATTCAGAAAGAACCATTTAGTCTGGGATTAAGAATACAGGATATACTCCATATTTTTACCGGTACCACTGACTCAATGTTTACGATTCTAAAGCACTCTACATAGATTTCAGAAGCGGCAGTCAAAGAAAATGAGTGGCCGGTAAAAATGTTCAATGACCTGTCACAGTGGCAGGTGAGGAAAAATACAATTTCAGACCTTGGCTGCAACATAACAAAATGTGAAAAAGTGAAAGGGTCTGAATACTGTCTGTAATGTACTGTAGTTCTAGATTTCCTCCTCTTAGGAAAAAGAGGTGGCAGCTGCTTGAGCGATTCCATTCAGTGTACATATATTCTGTACATAATTAATTACACACTCACTCAACTTTAATGAAATTCACACCAAACAAATAAAGAGGAGGACCAGGATGTGCAGTGGCAGACAGGCGTTCCAGCGAGCGAAACATACCTCTCAAGAGATAACTGTCATTTTCAATGCACACACTGTACAGGAGATCTGTTTAGTCTGCAGAAATGAGTGTTGAAGGCTGAAGCAGTCAGACAAGTTTTAATAGTTTGCCTGGAGCAAAAAATGCAATTAAATACTGCTTTGCCTACTGCATATTCAAACTCATTTTGCAAAAATGACTTACCAGTTGAATTGAATTAATTAAACAGCGGCTAACGTAGGACCTCAGCTGGCAATATAACTTGGACCAGATCATTCAGGGTTTTTCCTGCATAGATTTATTTGGACGGACTCCTCGTCAAATTCCGAGCCTCCTCCAGCTCTCGACAAAACTGGCGGGTGACTTCATGGAAAACGCTATTTTCCAACAAGCGTTGCACTCTGTGGATTTTTGTCATTTGTAACTGCAATTACGGCATTACATCCCAACATGTTTTCAGCTTTGCAGATATGGCTTCTAGAATCAGCGATTACTCTACAAGGTGATTTTGAGAGGAGAATCATGAGAGCAGGTGAGACAGTGCAACCATCATCTGATTATCACAGGCTGTTGAAAAGTAATAATTCATGGGTGCCCTAGTAGCTCACCTGGTATAGAGAGTCCTTACCACAGTGGCCTGGGTTCTAATCCAACCTGAGGCCCTTTGCTGCATGTCGTCCCTTCTCTATATTCCCTATCTATATTCTGTACTATTAATAAAAAGGCAAATAGCCAAAAGAAATCTTTAAAAAATGTTACTGAAGAGATGCGGTACATTTCTGGTCTGAAAGTAGAGCACAACCACAAGAAGAACATTACGAGTGCATTAGCGCAACTTTTTATAAATCTGGGAAGATGTAATGTTCGACCAGCTGGTGAGGGGATTAATGGTTGATGAGACCACTGACATCCGTAACCAAGCAACTGGGTCTTTGGGGTGAGATTACTTTTTACAATAAATAAAATGTGTATATTCCGATTAAAATTACTTGGACTGAATATAGATTGTTTTTCTTTTATATAGTTTTTTGGAACCTGACAAAGTGGGAAGCACTGCAGTAAAAACCAAAGTGCTGCATTTGGGTGAAGTGTCTGCAGGTGATGCTGCAACACTGTATGACACCATACTGTCATACTTATTGTAAACTGCTTTGGACAAAAGCATCATCTAAATGAACTCTACTGTAGTGTAGTGAGATTGTTATAGTGATCATTTTCTATTCATTTAGGGAGAAAAACAGTTGGAAAGACATTTCAGGACTGATGTGGTACATTGCCTCAATCTGGCCGTGTCCACCATACCATACTTCATCAAAATATGCCAGGACTGTTGGAACATACTTTGAGTTTTACCAGGACTCCAGCAATGGGACCCCCAGTCTTAAGGAAATGGAGAGGCTTTTTGAACTCCCTCGAATCAAAACAGCAGGTTAGCAGTATTCAGTGCTAGATTATTCCCAGAATTACTTCTGTTTTTTGGGGATTTATTTCATCAATGAATTTTGCAGAGAAGAAACACTACCAGGTGGGAGTCATTTAAGGATGCAACAGATGTGATGCACCGGATTCTGCCTGCTCTCATTGCAAACATCTCGTTTCAAGCCCAGAATTTAGCCAACAGCTCAAGGACTTTATTCCTTTTGTAAAGGATCAGTTCTTTCCCACTGTCCTGTGCCCCATGCAACTTGTGAAGATCCACTGGCAGTTTTCGGTTTTCCAAAAAAAAGAAAAACACTATTCTCAGGATGTGTAAATTCTATATCACAGTCCATAGTTTTCTTGTTAATCTAATTATATTCTTGCCTAAATTGTCATGTTTGACCTTAGGTCACAGTACAAAACACATCTCTGACCGCTAGCAGGCATGACTTCAACCAGATGCTGGTCTGAAGCCTCTGCAAGATGAAATCCATGCATATTTAAAAAAAAGACGTATTATAGTATTATAGTATATCTGTATAATAAATAATAATATGTAATTATTTAAATGTTTATATGTATTACTGTAAGTATGAATGTTTTTGAGTAGGTAATGTGGACTCCAGAACTGTTTCATTGAAATGAGTTTGAATCTTCTACAGCTGATGGAGCCGATGGAGACTGCACTAACTAAGGACATTGAGAGCCGCTTCCCAAACAGCAGCAGTTTGTCTGTCTTCAGTGTGTTCTCTTCCAGAAAGATTCTGACCAACTCTGCAGAGTATGATGGGGATGCTAGGATTAGGACACTGGCAGATCACTTCCCAAGAATGAGGGAGTCTGACCTGGTGCCTGAGTGCGACTCTTACAAACTGAGAAGTCCTGATCTGAGGATACGATATATCAGTTACATTAACTGTTCCACCACTACCACAGTCTATTGGTTTTAAAGAATACTTTTGTTTCTTAATCCAAGTTTCTTAATGCATGAACTTTTCATTTTTAGGTTAAGACATCCCTGCGCAACAAGACTAAAGAAGAAGCACGCAGTAGACCAGACCAGGAGGCCTTAGACAACATGAAGAGTGCATGAAGAGGTTTGATCAAATGAAAAATAAGAGCATGAATTGTTCTGCCTCTGGTTGTGAACTGTGAAGATGAAAACAATGTCTTGAATGCCGCTGGTTGTGAAATCAAAGCAAAGGCGTAAAGGCTTTTATGTTATATTTATGTTCAACTACACTTCAAAAAAGCCCCGATGAACTGTAATTGAAAGCAATATATTTTGTAAGATTTGATTTGATTTTAAACAACTATGGTGTTGAACTGTGTAAATTAACACATTAGCTTTTATGTTTTATTTAATGTTGAACAGAAGCAAGAAATTGAAAGAAATGTATATATGCTTTAATGTGAAAACCTCAAGTATTGGATCAGAAAAGCAAAGACTCCATCCAACAGCACAGCTTGGCTACTTAATCTAACTTAGTCTCTTGTCACCAAGCAGAAAGATCCTATAGAAACAAAACAAACCTTGTACTTGAAAAGAAATCTACATAAATGTCAAATTCATTTACAGTTTTTCATGAACATTAATAAAATACTGCCTTGACCTGGTTGGCATGTTCTGTTCTTCTGCTTAAAAGGCAAACTGCTTCTCTGATAGTTACAGCAATGCAAATATGGGGTGGCCTTTACACAACGTTAAACGCAAAAGGCCCTCTCAAGAGCCAGACTTTGGTTTGTCCAATCTAAGCGCTCTGTGAAAAGGACCTACTCCCTATGAAGGGCGAAAAAAGAAAATACTAAATAGATTACAGTGTTTCCCCTAGGTTTACTGCTTTGGAGGGGTGCTCACCGTGCGACGGGGGGGGAGATTGCGTGCGCGTGTGTGGTGCGGGGAGATTGCGTGCGCGGCGCGGTTTCTATTTAGTTATCCCCTCTCCTTTCTTCCGCTCTGTAGGTGTGTGCGCACCTATACATGCGCACGGGTGTGGCACCTATACGTGCGCACGTGTGTGCGTGTGTCAGCTGCGAAGCCCCGCCCTTCACAAAAAGGAGAGAATGTGAATGCGCAAAGTAGACAGTACAAACTGAAACGTGCCCATAAATTAGATCAATAGCATAAGCGTTTAGTTTAGTCAATAAAAGAGCACCTGTCAATGTGAAAAGTGAGTTTTTATAATTAGAGAAAAAAAAAACACCTTGAATTTCAGGCAGGGCGCTGGGCTCCGTTGGCGGGGCGCTGGTAGGGGAAACACTGGATTATTTTTGCTGTTAATTTCGTACTGTATATCTTCATATTAAAATGTTTAAAAAGTAAAAAATAATAAATATTCTCATTTCAAATATTTAATGATAATTTATTAAGCTTTCTGAATAAAGATTGGTGACTGGTGGGGCGTTGCATGTGTTCCCTACATATACGTATAACCACCTCTTATCACCTGAATGAAGTTCTTTAGTTACCGACCAAAGAGTTTATCAATAGAATACAAAGTGTATGAAGAAGTTTTGTTACCTGGTGATGTCCCATACACAGGAACTGACGACAATGACATCAGGTTTGAGTCCTTTCCTCAAGTCCTCCAGGATGCTCTCCATGTACGGCGAGTAGATCCGTGTCAGGAAGTAGAAACGCAGCAGGTGGTGGTCGGAGCGGTACTGTCGAACCTCTCTGTACCCCGTGCCATTAGTCATGGGACCTCCTCGACCTCCTTCCACAAGGCTATCCCGCTCAAAGGAAAACTCCCCCTGGACCACAGAAGGGGAAACATTAAATGTCAATGCCACAGGCTGTGTTTCTTCTTCAATAACACAATCGCATATCATAGTTTGTGTGACAATAGTTCAGTGGTTGCCAATTGCAACCTTTTCCTTGTAGCGTCTTAAAATAAAACCATTGTTCAGGATTACATCGTGTTTAAAAAGTGCATGGCCTAATTATGAATTAAAAACATTTAGCTGAAGGATATGATAGTAGTAGAAGCAGTTTCATTAAGGAATAATTGATTATATTTTCAATCCTCTAATAGTTAGCTTATCTTTTCAGTCTGGTGTTACATCAATTTAAAATTGCCGAAGTTATACCACTCTATAAATCAGGTGATCCCACTCATTTCGGCAATTATTGTCTAATGTCTACATGTATATTACCTCATTTTTCAGCCGTAGAGATTCTCTGAGAGGAAACTCAAAAAAATAGCTACAGAACAAATGTTGTCAGAAAATATCAACATCCCTGTTGCAGTTTATTTGGAAACAAATACAATGTGTCCCTAGTTGTTGGTAGCTCTGAGGAAAACAGAAAGAAGTCCTAAAGTGGCACCAACAATTATACCACTTGGAAACACTTTGGGAGAAAGTCATCCAATTCTGCTTTAATAAATATAGTATTTTGCAGGATGTTGCTCTTAAGTGGCTTATTGGTTATTTAAATGATAGAGAACAATTTGTATTAAGTAGTGGTTGCATATCTAAGAAGATAAAAATACATTTTAGGGTACCGCAGGGTTCTATTCTCAAATATATATATTTTTTATAGACATTAATGACTTGGCATGTAAAAATCTTCTCATGTCCTCCTTCTCATTTAACTCCTTATTATAGTCTAATTTTTCCTTAGCTCGACGACTGCAATATTGTTTGGGCTGGTACATATCCATCATCTCTTACCAAATAACCTGTCATTCAGAAGAATGTTTTTGATAATTATTTCATATTCCAATAGACAATATCCATCTGCACCTCTGTTTAGAAAATATTTATTGCCGTCTATAGATAAGGTAAATGTTTTTCAAACATGCTTGTTTATGTTCAAATACATGAATTGCAGGCAAGATCTCCCAGATACAGCTCCTGATTTATTCTATTATTAAAAATGGTTTCCATTAACCTTATTGCTGACATCAAGACATACATTTTTTTAATCAAAAATTTCAATCAAATTTAAAGGCCTACAGTTATGGAATTCACTGAATAGGACACTGAAAGTGAATATCTGCTTGTCTGGCTAACATCTCTCAGTGGACGTCTGCACACCACTTGAAGCTCAACCTTGACTACACTGCTTTTCCTTCCAGGGAAGGGCTCTCCCATCTAAGGCCTTAATATCAACATTGTCACTTCGGTTCTTGTCATCTCACGCCTTGACTACTGCAACTCCCTACTGTCTGGACTACCTACATGTGCCATCCGACCTCTATAGCTCAACCAGAATGAAGCAGCCCGACTGGTCTTTAACCTAATCTGCTAAAAGACACTGGTGCTGGCCTACCGTACTTTGAATGGATAAGGCCCTTCCTACATCCAGGCCATGTTTAAGCCATACACCCCAGATCACTCTTCTCTGCATCATCCAATCGGCTCGCTATTCCGTCACTGTGAGTGAGACCCAGATAACCCTTAACAAAAACCTGCCTGTTTGCTATCCTGGCTCCAATTTGGTGGAACAAGAACCCTATTAATATCAGGTAGGCAGTCTTCACATCTCACATCTTCTGACTGAAAAGCTGTCTGTTTTGACTGCACCTTGGTCAATAATAAAATGTATACATATACATTTTATTTATTTGTTATTCTATATATAGCACTCAAATAGGTTTGGTTTATTTGAAGCAATTGCACTTGAAATGGGTCGACCTATTTGAAGCTAATATACTTGCAAGATTTTTGCTGTTCGGAGTTTTATCCACATGATTGTTTGCACTTATTGTAAGTCGCTTTGGACAAAAACCTCAGCTAAATGTAATGTAATTAATTCTTCTTCTTCTTTGCCAGCTTATAGAACACAGTAAAATCATGTATATATTTATTTAATTTTGAACCTTATGGTAATATGAATCCTGTTGGTTGTACATATCTATTCATTCTAGGTTTGTTTTTTATTTTTATTTATTATTTACTACTGTTGCTTGTCAGCTTTGTGTATACAGACTTTCTTTGTGCTATGTGGCCTTTGTTTTGTTTCGCCTTTGAGGAGTAATATCATTTATATTTGTTTGAATAAGGGAGGACTCTAAATAAGCATTTCAGGCTTCCTTCCTCTCTGCACTGAAATACTGTTTTTATTATATTGTATTCATTTTTTATCTTAATAAGTATGCAACTAAACTAAACCTTCACCTTCATGTCATCCACAGTGACCAGGTCTGTGTCAGTCAATGTCAAATAAATATTCAATTTAATATTTGATTGACAGAATGCTCAAAAAACAATATTCATTAAAAAGAATTCATATAAAACTGTGTCACATATTTTATACATTAAACAGTATAACATTGATTTAATAGAATTATCCAATATTTTCATCGAACATGATCTGCATATTAATACTGCAATATTGTTTTTGTCTTTATCTTGCCGTCTAAACAGTAAAAACACACCTGGTACTGACAACTCTCCTTATTTAAATGTAAAAATGTTCCCCAAGTTAAGAGCTACTTTTACTCTGAAGACATTTTGTGAATACTGTATGGCCCCTAAAGAAGTAAAACTATTTAGTATTTCACAGGAAAATAATCACATTTTGTGCAAAGGAACATATTTTTTTCCTTTTGACTCCTAAAATATAATCGTGTGACCACTTGGAGGTTGGAACCACTGCAATAGGGGATATAAAACTACTGTTTTATAAAGAACTTGTGGTCTATTTAAAAAGGTAAAAAGCAAGTATTAACAATATGTTTTCAGTCATATTGATAACCATTTGCCTTATGATGATCCCCACTATGAGGAGAGCTTATCTTTCATTTTATTTGCATGTTCTGACAGTTTTTGTTTCTTTGTCAGTAAAATTGAAAAGCTTGTGGAAAGATTTACTTTGGACTTGAGCTGAGGCAGAGACAAGTACTTATCCCTCTGGAGCAGCAGAACCAGGTCTTTGTACATGGAGCGCTGCACTGAAATCAAAAGACAAATGAAACAGGCTTTACTCACATAAAGTAGCTGAAAAGCCTCAAAGATTTCAAAGAATTGAAATTGACCTTTAAGATTCAAAAAATAAATGGTGGGGAATTTCAAGGGTGAGGATAGCGGCGAAGATGTGAAGCAGTATTCTTATACAATTCTTCTAAAGATTATGTGTCTGGTAAATTATGAACATGTCTGGTAAAAACTAAACAGAGTGTTGAAGTGTTTAATATAACCTGGCACCGTCTCTCTATTGATATTAAGAGTAAAGTGACAACATGTACATTCTCAAATCCTTACAAATACAAATACACATGACAACTGTCTTGTTCTTGTCTCTCACCTGAGCCACCAAGAACCAACACAAACTTGTTGTGTAGAAGCTGTCTGGCTTGACTCTGCATTACAAATGTCCTCATGGCTGCACTGCATCCGTTTATATGACTAATGTGTGGGGGTAAAAAGGGAATAGAGGGAAGTTATAACAGATTTAATATAATTTAATTATAAATTATCACTGTCACATGAGGTGGTTTCACTGAGTTTTTATGGCTACTTGAATGTCTGGCTACAATTAGCTCCAAACTCCTTAGAAAATTATGTGTATCTAAAGAGACACGGAAATATCCACCAGCTAGCTAAGTTAGCTAGCGATGAGTTTATGTAGGCTACGTGACAACACAGAACCAAATCTCCGTTCAAAAATATGTCAATTAAAAGAGACAACAGATTGGAAGTAAGTATGGCGTTAACAGAAACCTCTACAAAGTTACTTGTGATTAAATAATCACTTTCACCAAACAAACATCAACTTTCACTATTCCACCAAACTCCTTTCAAAAATATGTAAATTAAAGAATACACATTGAACGTGTGTGGGGATGCCAACGGTTAAATAATTGCATAGATATACGCCGAATTGAAGAACTAAGTGGCTGTTATTAATCTACCAAAAGTGTTGAGGATATGTAGCCTGTTGGCCTATATCTATTCAGGTAATTTAGGTCAAGGAGTAATATACATTTGATCTTACCGTACTAACGGAAGGGGTGGGGGACACTACCCTCTGATCCTGTACCTGCGGCTCGCGCCGTCTCGTGCTAAAAAGGAGTAGACTGCACACATGATACAATTAGCATCACCACAGTTAGGTCAGTACTGTACTGAGGTCCCCCTTGGACTGAATAATTATATCAAACATTAAACACCAATAAAAAAATATTTTCGTTGAGTCTAGCCTATTAGTCGGATATTAATCTTGAATTGCCTCTTTATTTTATTTTATAAGTAATTATTCAGACTAATATCATATTCATGATCCATCATAATGTGAAACTAAACTAATTAATTGTATTATTTAGAGCTGTGTTTCCCACTGAGACATAAATGTCTATGTTTATTCAAATGTCTGAAATGAGCAAAACTGTGGTAAATAGTTTTTTTTGCCGGCCTACATTTTGTCAATTTCCCAATTGAAGAAATATTTCAACATGTTGGGAAATATGTTTATTTGCTTTTTTACTGTGAAGTAAATAAACTCCTGATTGTATTGATTCACACTTGATGATTATCACATGTACTTTTCCACCTCAATCAATATGTATTATTGCACAACATGTATTTCTACCAAAGAAAGTGCCCTCGGCTGAGAGTATTATTGAAATGCTGTCATTATCACTTTAAATAAATAATTATCTTGATCATATAGCAGTTTACTGGATTCATTTTAAAGGCAATCACAGCGCCCTCTGGGCTTCTAAACCCAACATTTACCAAGAGTTAGATGAGAAGATTGATACCATGGATGTATAAAGAGAGCTTTGATACCACTCTGTAGCCTACCATTAATATGAAGCTACAGCCAGCCGCCTGCTAGCTTAGCTTACCACAAGAGTGGATACAGGTGGAAACAGCTAGCCAAGCTGTCCAAAATTACCTAAATTTGATTACCAGCCCTAATTAACACATTATCTTATAGTTTAATCCATACAAAAACCAGGAAAGGTTGCCAGGCAACTGTAAATATTACTAGTAACGGCCGAGAAATAGTCTGTCATATTCCCCTGTAAAACGGCAAAAACAAATGTTTTCATGATGATTTGTGTTAGAACATTTTCTACTCTTTATGCAAAGCTACAATAACCAGTTGCAGTTGTAGAAATAAAAGTCTACAGCCAGCTGCTGGTGAAAACATTATTCCTCTGGGGAGCATGTTGTGTGAATGTCATGGGTATCTGTCTGCTACATTTTTTTATTTTGTGTGGAGAAGTGGATATCTGTTCAATAATGGCACAAGATGAAAGGTTCAGGGTCATATAAAACTTCAACACACATGTGGAGCATGGCAATCCACAGCACATTTCATGGCGAACAAGCCTGTAAATGTCAAGAATAGGCAAGAGAAGCTCATGTCATTCACAAGACATCGAGTATTGTCAGTAGGGAGACCAGCTGCCCTTTTAAAACTGTGTTACTCCACAGTAAGCTTAATATTATTCAGTCTCTGCGCCATCATTTTTGATGGAATCTTTGTGCTTTTTGATATTACCTTTGGTATGTTGGAATAACCCTAAATGGTGTTAATGGTGTAATCCCTTATTGAGTAATGGCTTTTGTGTAGGCCTCAGATGGAAACAAAATCACAAACAGTAATGTTGGGAGCCTTGTGAGCCGAGAACACGGACAATATCCAAACAGAAAGTCCTTCAAAACCCACAATCGCTCCAAAGACAAAACCAACTGCTACACACTTTTTCATCTCATTTGCTACTAGCCCGTAGACCCCTCTGAGTAGTCTACCGAAGGCTGAGTTGGACTGACACATCAGAGCACAGTTGCCTTAGATGTCTCTTACTAACATTTAGCTAATGTGCTGAACTCACATACAGGCACAGAGAAAGCTGCAGCATGCGGTCAGGGGAAAAGTAAGTAAGTAAGTAAATTGGTGGGAACAGCAAGAATGAATCTTTGTAGTAACAGAACAATAGAAAAAGCCTAAGAGAAAAACCTGGTTCCAAATCATAATGTCAATAAATTAGTTGAAAAAGATGTCAGGTGACAGACTGGAATCCTACACTAACCCAGGAAAAGATTTGTGTCTGGCTCTGACTTTATAATAGCACTTTCTTTGAGAGGAGTAGCCTAATTTGATGTTTTGGGAAATTTGATTTCTTGTCTAGAGTTAGATGAGAAGATCAATACCAGGTTCAATCTTTTCATCTAACTCATCTAACTCTCGGCGAGAAAGCGAATAAGCGTATTCCCCAAAATATTAAACAACAGTCAAACACCATTTCCCACAAGTCCAAGACTGTCCAAGAACAACATCAGTTGTTTGTTCAAATGTCTAGTATGATATGTTTACATTTAACTGATCTCTGACCATAATATTTCAATAACCTCTTAGTCTTAGTTACTCATCTAACCAAACCTTACACATATTTTTGTTTGTTAACCCCTGAAACTTTCATTACCCCCAAAAACAGGAGAAACCCCCTGGAAGCGAGCTGGAAGAATTTGGCTCTTTGTTGTTGTTATCCTGAAAATACTTTCGGAGCTCAGGAGGCAACAAAACTGGCTTCTGTTTTTATAAACTACTGACTTTGTTTAAGTGCCTCACCAACTGAAGGCTAGCCTGAGGGAAGACATTAACGTATTTATTCACCTCCCTTAGGCCTGTGACTGCATAGAGCTTGATTTATAGACAGCATTCCTGGAAAAACTCAGCTCTTTTCATTTAGATCACGTCTGATGTCTGGCGCAGAATTCACCCCACAGATTTGTTTGGGCGCCGGATGCCTTGGTAATGGGCTAGCAAAACGTCTACATCGATATATCTCCCCACGAGGCCATTCCTCCTAGCTGTCTGATAGCGCTACACTCGAACCGTGGACTCTCCAAATGCATTAGTCTCCAGGGAGAAGAGAGCTGCCTCTCTCACATCTCTCATTTCCAACACAGTGAAATCCATTAAGAGCAGGTGAGAGGGGAGACTACCCTTGATGTAAAATCTTCATACTTGCTCATCAGTAAGGAACTATAAGATCATCATGACACCACTGTGAGACAAAATAAGTCTTATTCTTTGTTTTCAAGAGGAACACTTGCAGGAGAACGGATTTAAAGGATTTGTTTTTCAACCTTCAATCTTACAGTGATCACTTAAGTCTTATTCCTCCCACTTCCTAATTTTATTCTTAATTGTACGGCTATATAACTTGTGAGGCAGTAGGCTGGACTAAGAGACACAGTTCTTCAACCACAGGACAACCAGAGTCCAAACCTTTTTTCCACTGGTGTCCTTGAACAAGAGCCAACAGCTCCTCAGACTTCCCTACCAATGGGACCAAATTGGTAAAAGTTTTCCATTGCGAAAACAGGTGTGCTTTTCCGACACTGAACTTGGGTGGTTGACATAAAAAAAAACCGCAATGTCAGTTTTTGCTTATACAAAGTCAGGAAAAAGGCGACACTTGGAGCAAACACAGCAAATCAATTACTCCATGTGTTGGTATTTTGAGACAAGTACATTTCTTTTCCTACAGGACCTTTAAGAATCATGATAACACAACAGAGGTGATCTTATTTTGCAGTATTCTTCAAAGAGTTAGCATTGCTCTTCTATAAGACTCACAATCAAAATCAATGTAGTAGAACCAGAGATATTGACTTGTTTTTATTCCATGCATTCTTCTTTCTTGTCCAAACCTGGCCTATACATTACCCACAGTGCAACTTGACCCGAGGTTAGGTCTGTCTCTTTTCTGATACTCGAGTTTAAACCCTTTGACTTATCTAGCGTCTGTGTTATGGGGAGGCTCTCTTGCTACATGTGCTATCTCTTTTATTCACAGCTTGTAAATAATAAAATAATAACAAAACTAAATAATTATAATAATATTACAGTACGGTAATGTGATGTGTAAAGTGTACTGTCACTGTCACACATTACAGCTGAAGTTGCAGCAGTTGTTTTGTAACTTTCTTTTTGTTGTCTTTGAGTGTCAATCACAATGGATATTGTTAGTAAGTGGTTTGCATCGGCCAGTAGAAGGCAATAGCTGTTTGATTAATCTTGGTTTTGCAAGCACTCCAGTAGTTTAACTTCCTCACTTTTGCTGCAGTGATATGCAGGTGTACTCTAGGACATCATGACATCACCGTTGGTATAGTTACAAAGGTGCAATGGAGCACATTTCTGAAGCCCCAACATTGATTCACACCCAAAAGTGATGCAGGTTGTGGTCAAAGGTTAAACAGCCTTGAAATGTTCAGCCAAGTTACGGGGAGGTTTGGCCAAGAACAAGTAACACAGGAAATGAGAGACTTGTTGAAATGAACCCATTGTCCAGTGCAGAGAAGTTCAAGTAAAAGGTTTAAAACCTTGGCACAAAGTGTTCTGCACCCGTATACTCTCAACTTCAGTTCTGTGTCACTCAGCGACCCTTAAAATTTAGTATTGCACTTCCATAGAGTTAGAGTACTTGAGTAAGAATTGTCTAAATCAAGCAGCAGAGACTGAGATTTCCTGACTTTAGTCCACAGAAAAGGTCACGCTCCAAAAACACTTCAAGAGCAAAAGCTACAGAAGACATCATTCAACTGTTTTTATAAGCTGAGCATTGATCTTAATGTGTAAAATTTGAGTTCTCATTTAATAGCCTCTAAGGAGTGATTAATTTGTGTTTTAAAAAAAGACTTTGGCCTCGAAATTGCATGACAGATTCAATTACACAAGTCCAAACATTTTCTGACTTGCAGCAGCTCATTCATCCTGTTGGTCTCTTTCAAACACGTCCACAGGCTGTTCTCAAACAATTGCATTATATTATCTCTCCATTAAATATTGTTGAAGTTGAAATCAAAGACAGAATGACAGAAACTTAGTGATAGTTTTGTAAAAATATTTTATGTAACAATTCAAAAGTCATAACGCACAGCAAAAGACATTCAAATCAACATGAGCGACCGGGGTGTGTCCTGCAAGTCCCAAGTATCCATCAATCCTCCACCATGTAAACAGTGTTAAAAAAGAAGCTGCTGTGTGATTGGCTCTCCTTCCTCCCAATAGACCACTGTATCTCCAGATTTGTATGTTAAGACAATCCTCATACAATACAATAAATTATAAAACCTAAAAAATACGGAGGAGTTGACTTGCGGTAAACTTCACGTGACATAAGAAGATTTTCAAGCGTTTTCGGGACACACCCCAGGTATGAAGAGACCTCTTTGGCACATAACATAAATCATAAAAAGTGACAAAAAACAAACTGTAAACAAAACAACAGTCATTACAAAATGCATTTTTTTTTATACACAGACAGCATTAACATATTAAAAAACAAACAATAGTCCTAAAAAAATTGATTTGGCAAATGTGACCGCCTCCCAGCGATAACACATGTCTCAGTCTGCAAGGCCTCCGTGCAAAACCGCGTCGTTGTGGTTATTGTTGGTTCGCTGGGAGAAGGCGGGTGGAGAGGGTCAAAATTGAGAATGGTGGGGGGGGGGGGGGAGGGGGTAAGGTTTCGTTTTGAAGTCTGAACTGGTAAGAGTCCTGCTTGTTCGTCTGGTTTTAACTTTGTCTTCGCCCTCCTGTAGTATGTGCGACAACTCTGTGGTTTACCAGCCAAAGTCTCCTTAGTGCAAATAGGCTGTCAGGGGGGAGCAGAAGGTCATTTTCGTGTTGGAGGCGAGGCTGTGTTTGGTTTGGCACCTGGGACCGGTCTGGAAGGAGAAGGACAAAAAGAAGACAATCTAGCTTAATGTTAAACTCATACAGTGTGCTGACTTTCTGATATTTCAGGACAAGGTCAAAACAAGTATTGTGTGTGTATCAACGCCTGATGTATGTTATTCCCTTTTGCTGCCATAGAGCTCAATTGATGTCTGAAAACTATTAAAATACATTCACGAGCCACACTGGGTGACATATTCCTTCATTACAATGAACACACACTGTCATATATTTTGACTCAATCCCACATACACAGTCCAAAATCAAACAAAATCATGACACTCAAAATGACAAGATACTAAATTAAGATGTTAAACGTGGTGTTTTGGGAGGGGGGCTCTTTTGCCTTCATTAGACAGGATAGTATAGAGACAGAACACAAGGGAAAAGAGAGTTATGACATGCAACACTGATGGAATGGAATCGTGGACGTTATGCAACTATGTGTCGTGTGCAGAGTTTGACATACAAAGTCAAAAAAGTTGAACCTTACTTTAACAAAAGGCACAATTTGCTTGGGATTTGTAAAGTCTGGGTACAGGCAAGCTTTTCTCTTTCATCACGTCCTTGAACTTACAGCTTTACACTTGCAGCGGGTGTGAAATCTGATCTTGCTATTGCCAGAAAGAGACATTTACAGAGAGAGCCAAGCTACAGGAGCAGAGGAACTATAAAACCTGAAGAACAATCATCCCTTGTAGTTAAAGCCAGGTAGGGAGACCTCCCTGCCTGGCTTTAACTACATTTACAGATAAACTGCATGGAACAAAAAGCATGACTTTGCATATCAAGAAAGTATGGACAAGTCTTTAGACTAAGGGCCTGTAACTTATAAAAAAAATCAAAATTGATTGCTGACGAAGAACTGAGTCAATGCATTGCATGGTTTGTAAACTTGGAGCGTTTTATGTGCCCAACCCCACCCCGGGCAGAGAACAGCATGAAATGAAAAGATAGGAATATTGAGAGGCAGTATTTCTCGCAGATAAAGCTCCTCCCTGGCACCTTTATTGGTGGGTCATAAAATGCCTTTCAAACTGGTTTGGAATTCCAGAATATGTAAAAGAAAAAGTACAAGCAATAGCTGCTTTATGAACATTCCATATATTTTAGCTAGGAACAAGAAAGGTTACCTTCTCCCTGAAGTCAAGTTAAAGTCACAGCAGTAACAGAGTGTTGAGAATTGCTTTTACAGTAAAATAAATATTGGGATGTGGTTTTACACATACAGTGAGTAGAGATACAAAACATGTTCAATGCAGTATACAGTACAGCTGCCTTGAGTGGGTGGAGATAATGCCATTGGCCTACACTCAGGCCATGTGGTACGCGCCCTATCTATCGACGTGTATCTATCTATATATGTATTAGCTCACATGCTGTATGTAAAGGGTTTTCTGCATATGTATTTATTCATGCACATAAATGAAAATGGTACATAGGTTATAGATCTGGTTAGAATCTTAATTAAACTGATGACTTGTATTACCTTTGTGTTTAAGAGATGAAGATGAGATAATAGTTTATTACAGTGGTACAAGATGCACATTTCTCTTGTGCCGTCTTGAAAATGATGCAGAAATGTTACTAAGTTTGACCTTTTACGTACTAGAAGACCAGGATGCTTATTCAGACATGACACCAACAAGCTAAGTTACCATCAGATTAATGTAATGCAATGACATTATGTGATTTGTTCTTTTTAGAGATAAAAGGGAACTGAAGACCCTTACTTACCTGAGCAGCTGAGAATACACTACACTACAGTTTGTCTGTGTGTGTCCATGCTGTGTGTTCGCCCACCTGAGAACTCTGAGAGGGGGGATGGCTGAGACTTTTCCCACAGGTTTGGGTCCCACTGCCGGGGGCATCATGACCAGCAGGCCCGTGGAGGGTTTGGACACCATGGTACGGGCTGGACTCACTGTGGGGGAGGCTCCTCTGGCTGGGCTGAGGGGGAGAGGCCTCTGAGGAGGGAAGGGGGACAGTCTGGGCTGCAGCTCAGACACTAACTAAAAGAGAACAAGAGAAATATCGATTATTGACATTTTGATTATTTCACATTCAGATACAACTGGACACCACGACATACCAACCAGATTAGGTGGCAACAATAATTATTATACATGTGTACTCATTTAGCAAAGAATACAAGGTCAAGGTAGAAAGAAATGACAAAAAGTTTAAAAAGCAAAAAAAAAAGACAGGGTTATCAAAAAGGAGAAAAAGTGGGATCACCGCCAATACAGTACAGAACACTAAATCCCTGGCACATGGACACAGCAGGGAGAGAACTCCATTCCAATTTCTGTACTGGACTAGATCCAGGTTGTCTCCTGAATCTGTTCAGCTTGCTGATAAGAGGAACTTTGGTCCCACTTCACACAGGCACAGTAGATTAAAATGACCACTACAGCACAGAGATCAGATCACAAAGTAAGCTCACACGATATATTGGGTATTTTACACAAACAAGAAAAAGCAATACGACAATCAGAACTTGGCATTAAAGGTGTTTTACACTTCACAGAAAAGCACTGATGTGATAGGATAAATTAATGAGAAAGCAATCAGATAAGAAACATAGTGCCGTTTTATTCATTATTTCTTCAGGGTTCAGTTTTCCCATTAGCTCTCTGTCTGTCTGGCAATAGCTCTGAATTACATTCACAAATGAGGCATTTAGCTGCAGTCAAGAGCAATAAGAAGTTATCTTAAGGCCGTGACATTAAGCCGATATCGGCCGCCGGTCAATGTCTGGCTGTCGGGTAGTGTCTGTCAGCCTTTGTGTTTGCGGTGTGTCCCGCACTGTCCGTCCTTTTCGGCCCTGCGGCGGAGACTGTTGCCAAAAGAAATCAATCTGATTGGCTGCTCGGCTTCAGCGAATCAGTGCATGAGATGAGAAACAGACGTGAGAAAAACAAACAAACGACTAAAGCCAAGAGGGCACACACAGAGGCTCTTTTCATTTGTCATCTTCATTTCATGAGCTCATTCATATACACAGATATTTTCACAATGACATGGCCACCTGGCATGAAGCTAAGTGTTCAGCGAGAGTGATGTGAAAATGGTCGGCAAACGCCGCTTTGTTTTAATGTGTGTAGCTTAACAACGGCTTGTATATTTACAGTCAGAGGTCTTCCGCTTTACGTTTTTTAATGACGGATACAAACGACCGCCAGCTGTTATGGAGAGTGATTTCCTCTCACGCAGGCGCAGATCGTAAGTATTAGTTTACTGTTGGCTGTAGTCTTTGCGATGTGTTCAAATGCGACTGTTTGGAGTGTCACGGCCTTTAGAGCATGGTTCAAAGCCTGACACCTCATTTAAAAGCGGGACATCTGCAGCCCCCAACCCCACCCCTTGTAAACAGGAAGTACATGTTACTATGGATTCCGTGAGACACGCCTTGGGCTACGACTTGAGCCCCGTTTCTTTTTTTTTAGCGTCTTTACATTTTGGCAAATTTGCATCATTAAAAGTATGCTGAATTAGCTTTGAGCAGTTCCTATTTGCAGTGTAAATGTGTGTAGCATGAATAAAGAACCAATATAACGAAGCATCTGAAATGGTTAGTGTTGATTACTCATAGAACATGGCAGCTCTGGAAAAACAACAATTCACCTGACATAAACAAAATGTAATTTGGAGTGAGAGAAAGGCTATGGAATTGCAGTCCTATTTATGTGTGGTTCAAAAATGAAAATAAAACCCCATTTGGACTTTATTTATTTCTCTAGTTGAGGTGGAGTGATTTTAACATGACCTGTTCTGCTCAGTGATTTTAATCCCGTCCAAAGCAGGCATGTGTTTTCACCCCCACCACTGAAGTAATTACAGCCACAATTGCCTAACTGTGTTTCTGAGAACTTGCTGGTCGTTTTGTAATTTAAATCCTGTCCGCACATCATCCTTGTATTTTAAAGTTGATCTCTGAGTTTTTCTTGCTGGAAGGGCTGCTTGTCCTCCTTTATTATCAGCTTGTGTGATATTATAAAGATGGTGGAAGTCGAAAATGCTTTGGCTGATCTGACAGACAGAAACATGTTGACACCCACATAAAGAACCATTTGGGAACAAATACGACGACTGAAAATACCCTCTCGAAGCTCATCAAATGGGCTGTAGTAATGTCAGCTACAGGTAGGTACTGGTATTCTCTCTTGGCTTGTTCTGCTGAATGTCCTTGTCTTTTACAGACCACTTCCTGTAATTTTATCATGGTTAATATGCTGTCGGAAACAACAAGATAAATTATAGAGGAGCACAGTGAAGTCCAAATGGAGCTTAAATCATGTTATCCTATAAATACTTTTTAATTTTTCCAGTGTCGATCTGAACTGGCTGAATAGATTCTAGAGTGGTTGTTTCAAAAACATGTATGTATGCTACACTGCCTTGTAGCTAAACCTGAGCTTACAAAATGTATTCCGTTTTTATGAAGCTTTCCCTGTAGATACTATCGTTAAAGTAAAGATTAATTTAACAGCTGTCTGGCTGCCTGACAGCTCCCTTCTATGCACGGTTAACAAAGTGATGGAAATAAGACTGAGATTTTCTTTTTTAGTTTTTTTTACATAAAACCACTTTAAATGGAGATGCCTATACGGTTGTACAATTCTCCCTACACTTAATGTCAAATATGTCAGCTATCCCTCGCTTAATGTGAAAAGAGGTAAGTATTGGTTTCTGCTTTCCTAAAGCTTTTATCCTTTGTGGCTTCCTGCCTTAATGTTGTTCCAGATTCCAGTTCTAAAAATGCAATTATATTCAATTACAGCTCAGATTTGGGTCAAAAAGGGCCCTACCAGTGGAGATCGTGTCGGGTTGAGGGGCAGTGGTTTCTTGGGCGGGCTGAGTCTCTGTGGGGTTGCAGGGGATTTGAGTGGGGCCACCGGGGGTTTGCCAGCTGGCAGAGGCGGGCGTACCACCTTGACGTCCCGGGTACCACCCTGGGGAGACTGGGTGGGTCTCAAAGGTCGCACAATGTTGACTGGCTGGGTACCATTGGGCGCAGGGCCCGGTCTGAGAGGCAGGACCTCTTTGCTGGTGTGAGGAAGCTAGGATCAGAACAAAGACAACAACACAAACTTAAGCAAAACAAAAGATGCATAAAATAACTTTTTTAACCTGCTGTCCTTAACAAAACCTTGGAAAAGCTAGTATACATGCAATTGACAAACTACTTAATCTTATTTCAGAAGTTCCAAAGTTCCAGTCTGGTTGCAGAGGGAGGCATAGTACTGTAACTGCTCTGGTGAAAATAGTAAATAACCCCACAATTGAGATTTGAGAATTTCTAACGCGGATACTGTTTGATCACAACATTCTTATGATATGAATATGGTTCTATGTTGGTTTTAGTCTAGCCACCTATCAGATCACAACTTTTTGTCACATTCAAAGCTTCTTATCACAAAGAATATTCCACATGAAGTGCCTCAAGGCTCTGTCATGGTGCCACTACTTTTCACTTTTAATATGATACAACTAGGGGCAATCGCGGATGTTATTTTGTACGATTAAGTAAATTGTGGAATTTAAATATTTTTATTTTGCTGTCCATCAACCAGTTCTGTTGGTGGATTATTTTGTAATTCCATTTCCAATGTTACTGTTAAGATCTCTTTTTTTATTATATATTTAGTTGAGTGTTTGTGTCATTAGTTATCAATCCTACTTGTTACTTTTGTCTTGCTAGATGAACATTTATTGTTGTTATTCTTATTAAGACTTATAGATTGCACCCCCTTTTTTCTCCCATTCTTTGTCCATCCTTTTACTTCTTGTATTTGTACCCTAACCCTAACCCTGACCTGCTAACCCATACAATTAAATAAATGCTATAAAAGTAAGCAAATAACAACATGATGAAATGATGCTGAAGGCACATTCAACTAGTGTAAAGGAGTGTTGTGAACATGGGAAGAGGCCGACTCAAAGTGGTCACACAATATAACAAGCTGCTGTAAAATGAGGCAATTTAATGTGAAGGTCAACCACAGTCTATTATTCACTAAAACACCGCAAGAGAAACAGTCACCACCCTTCCATTTCCTCCCGCCCTTACCTTTTTTTGTTTCGCACACACACACGCACGCACACACACACA
Organism: Cottoperca gobio; assembly: GCF_900634415.1. Taxonomy (NCBI): domain Eukaryota; kingdom Metazoa; phylum Chordata; class Actinopteri; order Perciformes; family Bovichtidae; genus Cottoperca; species Cottoperca gobio. The sequence goes on along the minus strand of NC_041372.1, from coordinate 7,909,565 downwards.
CACACACACACACACACACACACACACACACACACACACACACACACACACACACACACACACACACACACACACACACACACACACTCACCCCCTTATGGCTACTAGCTTTGTTGATTGGTCCGACCACCTTCAGGTGAAAGGCAGGATTCAGATGGCCATTCTTCCCTTTCTCCACCGATGCCTCCATCCTGAGCAGAGAAATGAGGACAGGCAGAAAATACACCACAATAAACCATCAATCTTCTTAATGTGCCATTGATTTTAGGGCCCCAGGTGGGAAAATAGACAGTAGAGGAGTCAACATGAAGTTTCTCATCCAGAAGGATGTGAGAGGAAATAAGGAGGTTAAGGATAAAGCTGAAAACCCAACACTGACACTCCTATTTACACATCCAGCAGATACAGAGCAACATTAGCATTCATTTGGAGTCGTGTTTGTGTCCACCGGAGGAATGTAAGTCCAATATTCACACTTTTGGCTCTGTTTTGGACTCTACCGACTCATGAGAAAAATATCTGTCTGTTTAGCTGCTAAATGCTCAACGATGTTCACCAGCTAGCCTGACTGTGTCTGTCTGCTGGTTGGTGCTGAGCAGATAGTGTGCAATGGGTTAATTAGAGCTTTTTACTGAAAACAGCTGCCTGCTGCTGTTGGAAACAAGACCAAAACAATGAACTAAAAGAGGTTAAAGGGGAACTGCAGTGTTAGTGATCATTCTCTGTGGATTTGTCACTTTTAACAACACGTTTCTTTCATATAAAAATATGGATTAGTGCAGCTTTACAAGTCTACAGGTTACCATCTAACTTGTATGTATGTGCACATACATTTGCAGACATGTAATCTAGTTCAACAACACAATTTACTACAGTCAACCTACATATTAGAAGCTTGACAAAGGAAGGATTTATTGCAGGGGTTGTGTATTGGATTGAACCGACGCTTAGCTGATGGGAAGGCTTTCCAAGCATACTGAATGTATATATGCTTAGAGAGGCCTTTAATCAGCTCGAGCCACCCGCTGTCCCACTGTTGAACTGTAAATGAACCCAGATGATTGGCCATGGAACAAATCCAAAAAAAGCAGAGGGTTTTCAGTGCAGCTAGTGCCCTAAGAGTGTTTTTAATCATCGTAGCGGCTCAATTTTCCATATCGTGAGTCATTCATTTAGTTGCCTCCCCTCTGTCTCCCTTTAGCTCCAGTTACCGTAAAATCCTGCTAAAGGCCCAATATCACCAATATTTTGCCTTTCTCCCAGTCTTTAATTGGAAGGTCAGAGTCTTTAAAAGGCTGATGTCATTCTGGATCCTTTCCAGATACATTTCTTGACTGTAAATCACTGTGGAACGCCTGAGTATTTTTCAGAGGCACTAACTCAGCCAGTGTTATGACGAAGCTGTCCCTCTGGGTGAGGTATATGGCAGCGCTCATAAAGGAAGCTTTGGGGTTTATGAGGATTTTTGTTTGATTCTGATGGAGGGAAGATGCAGCAAAAATGCTGCAATTTATGCTGATGTAGAGAATAGAAGGTTCCGGTGTATGCATCAATCTGCTTTAAACGCTGGCAGACATGGCAATGAGCATTTCCTTCCTTCCTTCTTTCTTTTTGTATTGTAATTCTGCTGCCATATTTTCCTCACTTCTATTCCACCCCTTTCGTTTTTCCTAAAATTTAGTCTTCCTTCCGTGCATGATTCATTTCACTTTTTGTTTCCCTCACTTCTCATGCAGACAGTGTGCTATGTGAAGGATACATTGCATAGTAATACACCGGTTTTTTTCAACAAACAAATAAGTTACAAGACAGAATGAGAATCAAGCATTCGAATTACACAAATGATCTTGTTTTTTCTTACCTAATCTCTGTGATTTGTTTTTAACCAATTGTATGAGAAATTACGGGACTGGTCTACAATGGTGTCCTGTACAGTAAATGTAATTACAGACAGACAGACAGACAGGTTACGGTACTTGTTGGTCTTGTTCTTCTCTCGCTGGGAAAGCCACTTATGGTAATAGGAGGTCTTGATCCTGTAGCAGTAGAAGAACAGCAGCACTGCCGGTAGGATCAATAAGAAGGCAAACAGCAGCCCCACCACCAGCCCCACCTGACCTGTGAACACACACACACACACACACACACACACACACACACACTGAGTGTGTTTACATGTACAGTAGTATACTCGATGAGTCGTATCCTTTGTTCTGATTAGATCTTGGATGTGATGTTTACATAGCTTGTGTGATCTTATAACCTCAGTTGGTTTGTTTCTGGCAGGATTACGGAAAAACTACTGGCCCGATTTTCATGAAACTTTGTGTAAGGTGCATGTGCCATGAAGAACCCATTACATTTTGGAGTGGATCCGAATCCGTGGTGGATACTCGCATGATGACTGGATTTTATTTCCTGATGTGGATGCAAAACTAGAGACAAAAGTTTTCTAAAACATGAAAACAGGCTAGGGTTTATCCAGATTTCTGTAACCAGGATGTGATATTAACAAGCACATAAATGAGTACAAGCGTCTTTGCGTATCTAGCAACACGCTATACAAATAAAATGTATTATTACTACAAGTCCCATGATGCAACTTGAAAGGTTATTTTCTTTGGACCCTCCCTGCCAAATGAACGCCCATGTCTTTCAAACTCGACATCCCCAGAGTGTAACTCAAACTTTCTGTTAAAAGTTGGTAGTTTCCAAGCCAATGCCGACATAACCCTGATGACATCACTATAGCTGGTTTCTCAAACATATATCTCATATATGAACTCCGGACAAAGTCCAGAGAATCAGTCTCCCGTTCACACATGCAGCACACAACAGGAGATTGTCCGTGTCAGAAGCGTACTGCGTTGCTGGAAATAAATTTGATTTAGGGAAGGAGTGGTGCCTGTGTAGAGTGTTCAGGAGGAAGGTCATTGATTACACCACGGTCACGTAACCGGTACGTCATTTCGACATTTTCTTACGACATCATCAGGGGTATTTTCTCAGACTTGACAAAGCTCCTTATAGTAAAAGTCAACATGTCTAGTAAACTGAGTTTGGTATGTAAAATTGATAAATTTGGCTTTAATACACTCACAGAGGTCACATAAAGAATCCTGGAAACTTTCTCACACATCTCCATTGTCTGTGTGTCATGTAATTAATTTATCAGAATCTTGACTTGCTGGAGAACACAAACAAGCAACAGTTGAAACAGTGAAAAGCTGTTTGGCAGGGAAAGCCGAAAACTGCCGGCTCTACTGGCCTTGCACGTCCCCAACAGATGAGGATTAAACATGATGCTGTTGTTCTGGTGTGTCAGTACGGGAGAAATGTTTTTGATAATAATCTGATAACAGTATCGTGGACGGAAAACCTGCAATATGATGCACATTTATCCATTTTCTACTTAATCTCATTAGTGTGCTGATGGATAGCAGGACACGTTTTGTGTGTGTGTGAGTTAATGGTGTGTGTGTGTGAGTGAACTTACTGTCATACTGGACAGGTCCGCTGTCCACGCTGCCGCCGAGTCCTTGCTTCTCACAGAAGGGTGGTGCCCAGCCGCGATTACAGTGGCAGTTCCCATTACTGTTACACACCTATACACACACACACACACACACACACACACACACACACACACACACACACACACACACACACACACACACACACACAGAGCATTTGTTAATATGATTTGCTGTTTGGTCTCAGCATAATCTTGCATGTGTGTGCCTGGAGGTGTACCAGCCAAATTAGAAGCACTAATTTCTTGTTTACTACAGGTTGGCACTGTATGTGTCTTAATGGGATTTCCCTTCCTCTACCTTTACATATTCACCTTATAAATGGAGCAGAACATCAACATAAAAAGCAATGAAATCTCACATGTGTGTCTTTCCAATATGTGTTTGTAGTGCACCTTTGTATATTATGATATTATTATGTTCAAGCTGGATGTGTACTTTTGTTGTCATGCTTTCTTTGTCGTCAGGTCTCACTTGAGATCGTCTGGGCAAAACAAACTGCCCTGAGGCCCCAAACCACCAGGCACCAGGTGCAATGTGTGCCAATTAGTTTTTAATTTAATTAATTGCTCCTTTGTTTAGTAATATGCACCACTAAAGCAATCACTTAAATAAAGGTGGCTCCTGCATTTACATATTATTTTTGACCCTAGTGGGTTAATTGGGCCCTGGTCTTAAAGGACAAATACAAATGAACTTTAAAGCACAGTGTCATTCTGTCTTCAAAAGTTACATACAAAACATGGCTATTGTGTGTAACACAGACCATAGAAGTAAATTGTACCGATTTAGTAGTTAGGCTATATATTCTTTTAAGAAATTGGGGGGAAGGGTGTTACAGAAAACCTTCTGTAGAAAACCTTCTGCTCACATACAAAGCCCTCAACAACCTCGCCCCCACCTATCTCTCAAACCTCCTCCAGGAATACACCCCCTCCCGCTCCCTGCGCTCATCCTCATCCGGACTCCTGCCTGTCCCCACCTACCGCCTCAGCACCATGGGAGCCAGGGCTTTTAGTTGCACCGCGCCCAGGCTCTGGAATTCTCTGCCTCCACACATCAAACAGTCTGACTCCATTGTGACTTTCAAATCCCACCTCAATACCCACCTGTTTAAACTGGCCTACTCACTCTAAAACACAACCAACTTGTTATCACAGATCCTCCTTTCACTCCGTCACTCCACACTCTGTCCTGTCTGTTTTATCTATGTCGGTTTGACTAATTTGCTTTCCGTCTCTGTTTTTAGCTGTTTTAACTTTTAAATGCACTGTAAGGCGACCTTGGGTGTCCTGAAAGGCGCCTCTAAATAAAATGTATTATTATTATTATTATTATTATTATTATTATTATTATTATTATTATTATTATTATTACAATTTCTCTAAAAGTTAAGGGGAGGGTCCAATGAAAACAGAAACCCGCTGAAACCTCCCTCAACATCCAAATATTTTTCATACAGTCCCTCATACAGACCCTTAAAATGACTGTTAGTCATTTCACCACAAAAGACCTTTGACTAATGAACAGTAATCTGTCACCTTTGAGAGCTGAAATGTGACCTAAACTAAACTTTATTTCACTATATTTGGCAGTAAATCACCTCTAAGAGGTTTTAATTACCTGGTCTTAAACTTGTAAAATTAAACATTTATCTAGGGATTAGCGTTTAACTTGATTAATATCTCCAGAGATCTTGTGTAATTCACCACCCCTAAATGAAGGAGAAAATACTGCCATGCTACATTGAGATGTAATTATCATATCAGTGATTAACATGCCTATATACACCATTAGCACTTGGTCGACATGAAGGGCGCACAGTTGTTTACTAAATCTTGCAGCTTTTTTTACTTCAGGAGGGCTGATTTGAGAACATATTTTTAAAGGCATTTCTAAATCATGGAAAGACAAGAAGGTAAAAGCTTTATGAACTAAAGTGCCATGACCTTGATTTAAACACATCACCATTGATATATAACATATCCTTCAGCAACATCTAGGACTTCTAAAATGTGTTAAGTTTCTTTGATGAAAATCTTTTGTATGTTTGTAAGTTTTTTTTAGATAGATGCAAACCTGTAGTGAAGCGAGTAGTACTGTATTTCCCCTGCTCATTATTCCTGTGTATTTGCATGGACATCCAGTGAACTCCAAAAGCCTGAGGATCAATTTTAATCAGATGATAATGCTAAATTACAAAACACATCCTAACACAGGAGACCCTAAGCTGGAGGGAAGGCAAAACTGTCTATTTAGAATAATCCTGACTCAAAGGCACTTCCATTATCTGTCTACTGTTACACCGAGAGGAGTGAACAAAAAAAGGTCAAACAGCATAAAACAACATGGTGAAGTCAGAAGGAGAAGGGGATTAAAGGAGGAGAGGATATATCTGGTGTTTTTCTTCTCTCTCATGATATTTTAAATACTAATCAAATAACAATGCCTGGTAAGCCCATTCCTTATGCAGTAGATGGGGAAAACAGAGTCATCTGAGGTGAGAAATTGTAGTCGAGGCTCGGTTTGCTAGAAACGCTCAGGGTCAAAACAAGCAACAGAGCTGTCAAAACACAAACTAGGCTTTGCCAACTAGGGTTAGACTCACAGGTTATAGGCTATGTATGAAAGTGGCCTGTAGTAAAACCATACGTTTTTAAAAACGTTTTGGTTGAGAAAATAAGGAGGTGCTAGGAGCTTGGTGACATAGTGACTACTGGTGAACTACTACTGTGAGCTAACCGCTAACACGCTAGCCAGCAGGGAAAACGCTAGCACTAGTCAGTCAATAGACCTTTTTAACGACAGACATATTAGTTAAAAGCACAGGTGTATTGTGCTTTTCCTACTTTTATAAGTCAAAATGTCTGCTGTGAAAAAGGCCTACACCTCTCCCGGAATGATAACTGTTAGTTAGCAAGCTAGCTGGTACGGTTGCTAACCGAGTGACACAATAATAGTAATGGGGGGGGGATTGTCAATTGTTCAATTCTGAAAGCGTAAAATACACAGGTTTAATATTCCTGTGACTGTGCAAAGATTACTGCAGACAAAGGCATGTCAGCAGTTTTGGTCTGAAACCCCTCAGCTATCAAAAAGCCACACTGGTGGAAAATTAATGGCAACTGTCATACAGCATTACACTGCTGTGTGTTTTTCCTGAGCACAGCGGAACCATAGATAGAAAAATGACTAAATAAATCAGAGTCTGGCTTGCCTTTTCAATGTAGCTTCTAAGATCAATATCTATTGACGAGTGTATCTAATAAACTAGTAATTCAGTATACTGTTTACTTTCTACAATTCAGTCTATAACTCCGTTTCTATTCAACCTGAATATCTGAATTTAATTTGGTGTACGTTAGCAGGGTACTAGTTAGAGTTGTCACTAGGCCCTGCCAACTACTAAACTGAAAACATTTAATGGGAACAGATAAACAATGAAACATTGTGTCTTCATGTTTCTCCTCCGGCACGCTATGATACATCCAACAAAACGTTTAAAAAACAAACAATATAATAAACCATAAACTACTATTACTTGCTACTGTAGATGTATTTTATTTCATATACATATATATGCAGGTATGTCCTGTGACTTTTGTTTTGTTTTGCTGTCTATCTTGAAGTTTGAATGTATAACTTACTTGAAACTGCTTTAATTTAGAATGTCTCCTCGATACTTTTTGAAGGATTTTAACTTTAATAGGGCGTTTCAGGGCATGACTTTTAAAGTACTCTATACTGCAGTACACCATCTTGATATGTTAGGAATCCGTCCATCCATCCATCCATGTTCTCTACCCATCTATCCTTTTCAAATTCTCTTGTGTAATTTAACTAGCTTTACATACAAGTCTCAGGTTATGATTGATCCTTTCTTTGATTCATAGAATCCACACCATATTAATAAACTCCACCATTTAACAATGACTTTAGAGGTCAAAGTCAGAGTTCCCTGATAAATAGCCCCTATCTACATCACCATCTTCCCTTAAAGTAACAAATGTTTAAGCACCAAACACTCCACTCCAGAGCTTGGTTACTGACTTCATAAACTATGTATGATTCCTCCTTATCTGCCTCAGGCTCTCTTGTACTGCTCCAATGAATAGTTCATCACTTCAGTTGCTGTTGTATTCCAGCCATCAATTTTCCTGCCGTTTACGACAGCGCTGCAAAGCTCTACCTTTGCCCAAGGACACAGTGTGACAATAAGATTATGGAGCTAGGCCTGGCAGCAAAGTGAGTTGCGTGTGTGCGTGTGTGTGTGTGTGTGTGTGTGTGTGTGTGTGTGTGTGTGTGTGTGTGTGTGTGTGTGTGTGTGTGTGTGCACCTACCCCTTTTCCGTGACAGCGTGCAATGCAAGTCTCCAGCTCGGTAAAAGAGCCATTTTGGCATCGGCGGTCTCTGCACACCTGTGGAAACACAAGCAGAATGATCACATACTGTGTTGAAGATTACAGTGCACACTCACACACACACTCACATACAGACTTTGATCTGCTTTCTACCAGTGCCCTTGGGCTTTGGAACAACCTGGCTGCCTGAGGAGATTGGCGAAGTAGCATCAGTATCCTGTTTTAAAATCGCTTCCAAAATCACTATTTGTATAGACTGGCTTTTACAGCTTGTAATGATGTTTATTGATCTGCTTTAACCAAACACATTTGGTCCCTATCACTGCTCTAATACTCATTATAATAGCCATTTGCATTCATGCTGCTGTGACGTTTTGTTTTACAAGGAACTTGTAGCCCTACCTCAGAGTTAGATAATATGTCAGGAAAGACACATAGGGTATAGGTAGAAGCAGATTTAAGTGGAGTGAAGGGTGAGTCAGTGACACTGATCTGTGGCCAGAGACTCTGATAGGATGGAAAGGGGCTTGTTTTTGCAATTCAGCAGTGTGAAGAGGAGGCTGGATAGAGGGGTCACCTAACAATAAAAAAAAATACAGAAATGCTGCAAGTCAGAGGTGTCACGCACTGTCAGTATTCACCCTTCACTGAATTTATTTTTTTAATTCTAAAATGAGCAACAGATCGTTAGCAAATTTAAATCAACAATTAATGCTTTTAAAATTCTATTTATTACTTCTGAACGAACTGATTAGGTGTTTTGGTGTTTAGGTGTTTTCCTAGTCATTTCTCTGCTGAAAACACTCCTCCTGCTCAAACATCATGATTGGCTGCTGAGGGATTGATTATAAGTATATCCCATATGTGGAAAAATGTATAGTTGATTGACTGCACATTCTTTATATAATATATATTTTTATTTTTAGGCTTGAGGTGGATATCAAGTCATTTACAGTCAACACTAAAGCCCAAGTGAAGTCACAAGTCATTGGTTTTAAATTTGTTTTTTATGCTTGATATCTTATTATGTTTTATACGCTGCACATTTTTTATCTTGAGTATGTATCACTTGTTTCTGTCTTGTCGATTTCATTCCTATATCAATCTTCTCATCTCAATCTCAATCAAAAAGCAAATACAAGCCTTTTTCCCAAAACCTGGGTTTGTTTTGAACAGCTTTAAAAAGTTTATATTTTAAGTCTTCTGAAGGTCATAATGTCTCACTTGTTTTGTGTAGTACTCTGTCACAGAGTTGCATTAACACTAATATTAGTATTTGCATTAGTACTGTATCCACTGCTCTGCCTGTTGTTATTGCTTTACTATTGTTAGCACAGGAATTAATTTAGTGTAGGAGAATGTGTGACATTTTGATTAGGAGCAGCAGCTTTGTGCTATGTATGCATTTATTGCTGAGAAATGGACCGTTCAATACGATGACTTAAAACTCATCACGGCAGACATTATTCTCTGCTGCCTATTTATAATATATTACTCATGCAGCACTATTCAGTCCTTTCAGTGCGCCTGCACAATAGCTGGAATGGAATTCAAGTGGCTGGAATTTGCTGTGGGTGGGAGGCAATATAAACAGACAGAGAAATAGAATTTACTGATGGAATGGAGGGGACTGCAGATACTCCTCTCTCTGTGTGTGTGTGTGTGTGTGTGTGTGTGTGTGTGTGTGTGTGTGTGTTAGAGAGAGTAGCTAGATGATACTGTACAGTAGTGCTAAAGCCTGATCTCTCTCCGTCTTCACTGTCCCATAGCTGGAGGGGAGCTGTCTGAACAATAGATGGCATGTGCATTTTCATATATATTCATATGTATTTCACATGCATAATTCAGCCGTTATTTTGTATGATTTTTGTGTGTGTCTGTAGGTGAGTTTACTTGGAATTTTATTTTCCATTCCATCTGACTTGCAATCCAAATCAGTACCAGAAAAAGCTCCTTAAACACCTGACAGAGAACAGACCTACTGGGTCCCTGTGGCATAATGTATGAAGTTGGCTGATAACTTATTCAAAATGAGAATATTAGTGACTTATACCAATGGGAACACATACAACTGACTACTATCTTTACTTGGAATTAATCAAGTTATTTCTGCACAGGCTCATCTGATCAAGTCGAAGAGCCTGTAGAGAGAAGATTTGAGGGTCATATGAGTTCAAAGGTTGTTCCGATAAAGACAACATCTGTATCCAGAATGCTAAAGTTACTGTAGGTTGGAGAGGCTGATCAAATATTTTCCACTCTTGCAGTAGTCCCATAGGTTCCGCTTTTAACATTTTAAAGTAACCTAATTGAAAATGTTTAACTAACTTAAAACTGCATTCATAAACACTATTTTCTTTACAAGCAGAAGAAGCTGTTAACACAACATTGTCCCTAAAAAGTAGTTATGGCTAACATGTTAGCAATCAGTGTGCACATTTACACATACGTTAGACGCAGAGCAAAAATGCTCATAAAACAAAACAAAACAATGTTTCAGCTAGTCTTCAGGGCTGTTCCAAGCTTTACTTACGCTGTCAACATTAATTAGCTACTTCTGATTTTATGTGCTACTGTTGATGTTTGTCATTTTAACCGGCAAAGGCGAGGCCCAAACTAAAAATGACGAGCCTGAATATTTTGATCGCTGCCCTTTGATAACAAAACAGAGCAGGAAGAGACAAAAGATTATATCATAGATTTGTTTTGACAACCTGGAAGCATAGCCGCAGCTACAGTACACATTCTGCAGCTATATTTGCCAGAAACTTAAATACATGTAAACACACTTTATCCCATCATTTCAACAGGAACTTTTGTCTGACTGTCTTCTCACCCTTGGGCTGTGGTAACCTGTACAAACAGGACCACAGTAGTAAGCCAACAAACTTGAGAATAGATCCAAAAGAAACGTCTGGTGAAGAGGTAGTACAGATAGTAGATTGGTTTGAGAATCAGCATTAAATCATCCTTTGTGACCGAGATGTGCTGTGCTGCCAGTTGCCTTCTCCCTCCCCTATAATCTCTTCAATTGCAGGCCAATTCAAAATACCAGGCAGGTGTTCATGTTCTTGGCAGGTGGCTAGATACAGTAATTGTTGAGTCAAGTGTTGGTATTGATCAAACTACCCTGTTAACCTTATGGTCATTCCATGCTGTGGTGCAGGAAGAATCCTAGTCATTCACTTCGAACAAGCCTATGACACAACAAACTAACTGATTTAATGTTCATGTAAACTATTACACTATTCAAGTGTGCAATTATGACATATTAAATAATATATATATGAAATATAAAATATTAATGGATTAAATTCCTCTTATTATGATCCCTAAAGCACAGCCCGGTGTGGACCAACCTTGCCCTCTCTGCACTTGGTGCCGGTCATGACGAGGCCGGGGTCGGGCAGGTCGCCCTGGCCGTCCTGGGTGCTGTAAACGTAGGTGCCGCGGCACTTAACCTCGATGCCGTCCGTCTTGATGGTGGTGTCAATGGACACGGCGTTGGTGCCTTTGGGCTTCTTGGCAGCACTGTGGCATTGGATTTTACCACACTTTGCATCACTGGGCAGAGATACAAGCACACACAGAGAAACATTTAGCCTTTACTTTTTAAGGGCAAGTCATTAGAGCTCCATGTTCATTTTGAGCAACTCTGCTTTACAGTCAAACTGTGAGTCCGCACAGTCACACTGAGCCTGGGTGAGCAGCTCCAGTGGAGCAGCAGGGAGTAGAGATACATGGACTGATTTTCTGTTTACCAATATTTATCAGCCAAAGTTTGACTTCTGCCAGTGAATCTGTGTTGTGAATGACCATCTGATCCAGCAAATGATGGCAGGTGTTTTTTAAATATTGATGTTTATGCAACTCAACGAAAAGAGCCGCACAAACCATAATTCATTATTTAACTCTGATATTCTACATTTTAAATTCATTTCAACACATCCCTTGTGCAGAGCCAAACCAACAATGAATGTATCTACTAACATGTATTGTGTGTGTATCCAAAGTAACGTTAACTAAGAACAAGAGTCCCGTTGTTTTGAGGAAATAATCAAGCATTAAAAAATTTAAATAACTATACATTTGTGAGGCTTTTTTAAAGATGTATATTTTCAGTAGGAACCAATAGGCTTTAGGCTGAGAGCAGTAGACAGGGTAGAAAAATCAGAAAGTTCTAAGACCAACACATTGTTGGTTTTGATCTTTTTGTGAGATTTGAACATTACATTTCTTTATACATTACAGGTAATTTAGCAGGTATTGAACTCACAACCTTCTGTTTTGGAAGGCGTACCACCAGACAGAAGGCTATCACCACCACCAGGATATGAACCTTAACCCTAACGCTAATAAGAAATATATCTAATATTCTCAGCCTTTAAGGTGTGAGTTGAACTTTCGCCTCACATTCTTCTAATCGTTTGTTGAATTTGTTGGCTACAATAGCCAATATACCTAATGTACAAATGTTAGCAGTTGCATAGCTGGACTATGTGTGAGTTGACAGCTCAGCCTCTGACTGATCTCAGAATCCAGGAACTCCAGTAGACTCATAAAGCATCAGGATGAGATTTTATTTGTATTTATTTCTGATGTACTACAGCAAATATATATACAGTATATATATATATATATATATATATATACCGTATTTTCCGGACTATAAGGCGCACTTAAAAGCCTTTAATTTTCTCAAAAAGCGACAGTGCGCTTTATAATCCGGAGCGCTTTATATATGGATTAATTCTGGTTGTGGTTACTGATCACGAAGCGATTTTGTGTGGTACACGGCGCTCTGTCAAAATGTTTTAGTACGACTTTGGTAAACTACAAAGCCACACCGCTTGCAGCATTACGGCTACCGTAGTCCGCGTCGCGGAGTAATACATACTGTGCTTCACCATAATATTACAGTGTGTGTGTATAAGGACCCCAAAATGGCACCTGTCAAGAGACACGCTTACGACGCGGACTTCAAACTCAAGGCTATCAGTCACGCAGTAGAACATGGGAATAGAGCAGCTGCGAGAGAATTCAACATTAATGAATCAATGGTACGGAAGTGGAGGAAGCAAGAAGATGACCTGCGCCAAGTAAAGAAGACCATTTCGCGGTATCAGACTGTTTTTTTTACGTGTTACAACTGAACAAGGTTGGGAGTTATTGTGAATACACTCATTAACGTTTGAACAATGTTGAGAGTTATTGTGAACACGTTTAATAAAGTTTGACTGACTGACTTATCTGACTGTTTTGTTTCGCTTAATGCGCCTTATAGTCCGGTGCGCTTTATATATGAAAAAAGATCGAAAATAGACCATTCATTGACAGTGCGCCTTATAATCCAGTGCGCTCTATAGTGCGGAAAATACGGTATATATATATATACATATAGTATATATAACATTGATGAAGCCACATCTAATTGGTTCCACTCTTACCTTACAGTGAGATACTACTCAGTCAAGCCATTTTACCATCAGAAATGGGTTGCACCAGGGTACTATCCTTGGTCCATTGCTCTTCACATAACATATAACATAATTATTCCTAATCAATACTGCAATGTCCATTTCTTTGCTGATGATACAAGCTTATATGTCTCAGGCTCCACTCCAGCCAAGGCCCTGTTTTGTCTTCAGTCTTCTTCTTCTGATGCATTCCAATTATGACTCTGTAATCACAGACTAGTTTTCAATACAGAAAAGGTGGTATTCTCCACCTCTAACTGTGACACTAACTGTCCTGACATTAAAACTTTAAATGCCACTCAAACAAGGCTTCTTGTACAGAATTCTGCACCATTAACATTTCAGCATGTGCATCATAGTGCAATATGCTTAATCACAAATGACAAATGTATTACTCATTGTTCTCTGTATCAAACGTTTGGCTCTACGGTTGAAGCTTCAAACTATGTTTTATGTTTTTATGATTATTGTAACTTGTTTTTAATTCCTTGTTTATTGTTCCCTGTAGTTGTGTTGTTTCTGTTTTGCCGTTTGTGTTCTTGTTCTCAGGTCTCTCTTGGAGATTAATCTATGAGACTGCTTGATTAAATAAAGATAAAAAAAAAGAAAAACTGATTATTATTATTTTCCTAATTGTCTTTGCTAATTTTCCCTTTATGATGTATTAAATATAATATATTCTACAAGGACTGAAAAAGAAAAAACATAATATAAATCACCTCATATCTGTATTGTAATGTTATTGTAAACCTAATATAAACCCACCCTTAGTTTGGAGGAGTGAGGCTTTTGGATACTGTAGATGCCTCAACAACACTTTTTGAGGGAGAAAATAGTGTTTTATTTTTTTTGTCAACAGCCATATCTTCCTGATTAATATGGAGATTCGGGTAACATCAAAATAAAATACTCATACACACACACATAAACTCCACCACAAGGAAACAAATAAATAGGATTACAGAATGATGGGCAGATAGCAGCTCTGTGTAGATTATTCACGTCTTAATAACAGGCTGATAGTGCATTTACATATCCTCTAATCAACACTCTGACTCACTGCAGCCCGAAAACACTCTAATGACTCCTGTGGGACTCCATAATGGATTTGGGCAGTGGTGGATCATACGAGGCAGCCGTCAACCACTTTAATCCACAGCCTCATTTACATAGCTAGATTGCTAATTTGGCTCCATTAATTAACTCTGGCACTGTGCCAAGGAAACTCAGAGGCTTCTGCTGACAGTGTACAGAGGGCCCGACTTTGTGTAAGAGTGTTTGTAGCATGAAAGATGAACCACTCAGTTCCGCTAAAGTGTACTTGTTAACAGCAGCAGAGATTTGGAAAGAAACACATGTCCATATGATGACTACATGAGTAAAAAACTGCAGAATTTAAGATTTTGTCATTTCATTAAAGCAGCATTTATTATTTTTTGGCCACTTGAGGGCAGCAGAACAATCTGGAAACACTGTCTGACAGAATATGTCCTTATGTTATGTTATTATGGCTAACATGTTAGCAAATAGTTGGCTATCTACACAGGCAGTAGACACGAAGCGACATTTGGAGTTGTGTTTGTGTCCAGTATTCACTTTCTTTTAACTCTGGTTTGCTCTCAACTCCTGAGAAAATATCTGTCTCTTTAGCTGACAAACGTTCCACTGTCCATGTTTGGAATGAGACATAGTCACACTCCAGTATGTAATTGCCTGAGTATGTATATTGTACTATCTTTATCATGTCTTAGTGGAGAGATTCAGTAACACATTAGCCAGGTTTCCATCCAAATGTATCGCAACTTTTAAACAAATTTTGATAAAAATCGGTTCATAAGCAATAGATCGGGCCAATATTCCAGTCAGAAGACCATTATACCATTGCAGGAGAAGAGAGCACAACAGGATGACATAAAGAGCGCCAGTTGAACTTTCAATGGGGAAAAACCAAACCCCCTTGAAGTGCGGCAGGCTTTGAAGCAAATTTCCATAGTGGCCAAACTGTGGAATTACAACTTCCTTTTTAGTCATGTGATGCCATGGGGCCCAAAAATACTTTTTCCCATTGACTTACATTGGGAAAGAGAGGTGTGTAAATCTGTGTATAATTATTTTTACTTCTCAGTACAAACACTTGAATAGCCCTTATTTAAATCAGTAGGTCCTAAAGTTGTAAAGTGTGCTAACAGCTGAATCCAGAGTTATTTTAAGGTTTTGCGATATTTAAGATTTCTTTCAAATTTTTGGCATTTCCACTCAGGTTTTTTTTAAGTGCAAATTGAAAATGCGTACCAGCATCTCTTACCTTTTCTCACACTTCATGTAGTTGCCATGTTCATCTTTCCCACAGTTCCCAAAAGCGTTCCCTGCTGCGTTGACATCTTCAAAGCAGGCATCATGGGCCGGTCGGGCTCCTGGAAACACAACATATCCCATCAGTGCTCTGGACTCCGACCACTTCAAAGCGCTTTTACATGCCACAATTGACCTATTCACACACGTTCATACATTGATGGCAGGGCTGCCATACAAGGTTCCAAACTGCAAACCGTCTGATATAATGCTCATTCACAAACCCATGGCGATTTTCTTATTAGTGGACGACCCGCTCCACCTCCTGAGCCACAGTCGCCCTTACTGTGGCTAACAATATTAGCAATGTTCTCCTCCACAGACAATAATGTTAACATGGTGACTCACGAAGCTCTGGGCAACAGATAGACACAGATATTGCTGGTTTCAGACACCTGCGTGTCTATTGCAGACGTGATCATGAATATCACAGTGCGCACCATACACACAGTGTAAACCCTCCTTCAGCTACAGTAAGAGATAAGAGACGTGTGACAAATATGAGATTCTAAGAAACAAGAGTGAAATTAAAAGATCAATATTATTTCCATCCACTACATGTAGAATCACAAGTCAGATGGCATTTACTCACAGTGGAGTTTCAACAGAGCTGAAACATGGCAACCCCACATGTTTGTGTGTTCAGTCACTGCACCAGCTTCCAAGAATAGCTCCAAAGCTAACTTCTTATAAAACTACAAAGTCTCCTTTTATGATTTCTGGTTCTACATTAGTTAAATAAGCAACGTGCAAATAAGAGAGCCATGGAGCTGTTGCAAGGTGGAATTGTTTCACTTTTAATGGAGCTGATCTAGCAGTTTCTGCCTACACTTAGTACAATTTGTGCTAAGCAAGGCTGAACACATACTGTACACTCAGCTGCCAGTTTATTAGCTACAGCTAGCTAAAACTAATGCAGTCTCACCCTGCAACATCAAAGTAGGGCACATTAATATCAATGAGGGTAGATAAATGAACTGGACTAAATAACAGAAAAGCTTCTCTATATAAAGACAATACAATAATCTTAAAATAAAAAGTTGTAATATTTAAAGAATAAAAGCATTTATTTAATGTATTTATTTTACTGACTTCTTTCATTTTAATAATTAACTTTTCTATGTTATGTAGTTAACAATCTTCTATTAAATTACAAACTTATCCTAAAATTATAACTTTTTTCTCATATCATTATGAGAACTCTAATCTCAAAGTCTCAGTTTCTCCTAGCAGTGTTATTACAGCTCTGTGAAAGAAAAGCTTTGTCAACTGCTGTCAAATCTGTTAGCAGAGACTGGCTATTGGTTGTTTAACTCTCTAACAAAATAAAAGCAAAACGTCCACTGGTAAATCCCTTATTTTATAGACTTTAAACAAAGTCTTAACACTCATCTCAGGGCATGTATATCCCTGTCATATTGAGTGAATGGGTCTGTATTGTGTAGTAATAGACTTTTCACTACCATAGCCCCAGAGCTGCAGGCACTGCTGTTCGTGGGTGAGGCACATGCCGTTGTAGCAGTAGGCCACTCCGTACTGACAGGCGGAGCCGTCCAGCAGGTACACGTTGGCAGGACAGTAAGGAGAGGCCCCGGTGCAGTACTCTGGCAGGTCACACGCCCCCGCTGGCCCCCGGCACATGGTACCTGACTGCTTCAACTGGCAGAGACAGGGAACAAGCAGTGAGAGGGGAGAGTAGGACATCTGAAACAACATGAAGATCATGTCTGATGTGGAGAATCTCAGAGACGGGACCCTTTCTTGTAGAAGGAGCAACATTTAGTTGTAAAGAAAATGTTCGGAGGCCTTAATTATTTCAGTTGATTGTGTGTGAATGGTGAATATCACCTAACACATTTGCCTTTAATAAATTATGGCAAACTAATGACATTACAAAAAGCCTCGGCTGGAGGGAAAAAAACAAAGATAAGATTTTTGGCAATAGCAAAGCAAAGAAAACTGTCAGAGAACATTTTTTGTAGAACTATATGGACAAAAGCAAAATGACCAACCTATTGTGTTATGTAACCATGTGAAGTGGGCTTTGTGGTGTCTTTACAAACTCATGTCGTGTGAAACAAGCTTTGTTCAAACCTGCAGAACTATAAATAGCAGTTCATGAAAAGAGCTGCCTGAGAGCAGAGTTTGCGAGCTGGAAGAGTTAAAAGAGGCTTCAAATCTCCTTTCACTCTGACCTACACCTTTCACCTTTCTATTGATCCATCGTTCATATAGAACATATTCATAAGTGCAGCTTTATAAGGCATTTTCAAAGTAATTAAAACAGGTCTTAAGAGGTTGAGTAAAAATAAATGGAATATAACATAAAAAGTTATAATAGTTAATGTAATGTAATAAAATACAGTAGAAGCAATGGCAGTATAACTGAAGAAAAGCATGCAAGATTTAAAAGATATGCTGAAATGTGTACCTCAGTGTAAAAGGTATAAGAATATTGACAACATACTACTTGTTAAATAAGGGGAGAAAATGTGTATAGAAACTTAAACAATATTGCAATGACAATGAGAGGAAGAAGAGCTTCTCCTCTGCAGACACCGCATAAGATATTGCCGTCTTCAGCACTGTGACTCTTCTGTCAGGTTAAAGCTCAATAGAATTTGGGTTCACACTTGTGGGTATTACAATGGGATGTCAGTAAAATGAGAGCACAGATGAAAAGTGTAGGTGTGATGTGAAGACGATGAGCCCTGCTGTGATGGGAGCTGACACGCTGCGGGTACAGTATGTCAAAATACTGACATGATGACTGACAGTGAACTAATGATACTGAAATACTACTGCAAACTAGGCGAGCTCCCTCCTACGCCACACTGCCTGCATGTGTGTGTGTTTCTTACTTTGCAGCCCTCGCAGCACACTCCATGGGCACACTGAGCCTCCTCTTTCAAGGTGCAATTATTGGCATTGCAGCAATCATTGGTGCATTCCTGTAAAAAAGTCACACAAACCCACGTTATCACAACTAAGTCAGCAAAGATCAAACACAGAATTCCTTAAACACCCTCATACCAATCCAAGTCCAGCTTACTTCGCCTCTTTTTCAACATCACGCATCAAACCGCACCATGTTCTAATAAGTCGCCCTCTAGTGAGGGTTTATAGGTTGTAAGTAAAGGCGTTATTAATGTCAATATGTCTTTTATAAAACATTTACAAGAACAGCGTTTCCGTTGTGAATAATCTTTTTATTGCAGGGTAATAACATTAGTTTTTTTAAATGTTAGTAGGGCATTAATGCACGGTAATAAACTGTGTTGCTATCAGTTACACATGTTAATAAGTCATTTTTAGAAGTAACACAAATAAGGACAGTCATTGAAAAACATATTTAACAGCAGTTTTGAAGTTAGTAAGTCAATTATGAAGGATAACAATGTAAGTCAGCAGGTAGAAATGTTAGAAAGTCATTCTCATAAGTCAGCAGTTGTAAAAGTGAATAGGTTAGTAATAAACAGTTCCCAGAATCCCCAGGTTTTAATGATAAATCAGAGCTAAAAAGACAAACCTATTATATAGTGTAACTTACACACACGCACACACACACACACACACACACACACACAGACACACACACACAGACACACACACACACACACACACACACACACACACACACACACACACACACACACACACACACACACACACTTTTAGGTAGCAGTTCCAGACGATTGACAACTGTGACTGACATGTCACAAATTCAACAGATGTTGGCAGTTGGCATGTTTTTTAATCCAGCGACGTGATTTTGCTGCTGCTCTTGTGTCATACCATGTACAGAAAGAAAACATCTCCCGTTACCATGGCGCCCTCTGCCAAGCCATGTTTACAATTAAAACAAATGTGGGAGTTGACTCAAGCAAGAGAAAAGAAAGCCAAGTATACCAGCAGAAGGGATTATGGGTGAATGCAAGAAGAAGAAGAAAAAGCACTGACTTTCTTTGTCTTGTGATGTTCATCCAAACAATAAGACTAAGCCAATGCCGTTTGAATTCTAAAACTGAAATGTCTCTCTGGGACTTTGCACAAGCCCTATTTATGTCCAACACTGTCATTTTCAAGACAAAACCAATGTGTTTCAGCTTTACTGTAAAATATTGGGACTCGTAAGGTAGTTTTGAAAGGATTCTGACATTCCCACAGAAAAAGAAGATTGCGTTTAGTTTACAATCTTAGTCTACAATTCTGTAGCTCGTCTCATTTGCAATGCTAAGAACAGGTGGCTTGTCAGCAGCCTGAGCTCAACTGTCAGCTCTGCTCTGAGACGGAGTCAACAAACAGCCCCGTCAGCTGCGCCGCTGTTGTCAGCTACCAATTTGCTTCTTCTATTTTCAATTTGCTCTGCTGCTTGAACCAAAGTAGGTTCACTTAACCTCTGGGTTTATTCAGCGCAAACAATTCATCTCGATGTAAGGAAACTTTAGCAATCTTTGAGCTGTGTTGCACAAAGGCAACGCACAGCACATTATTAATAACAAAAACAGCTGCTTATTCCACCAGTTATATGTGAAAATTAAAAGAATAAATAGATTATTTTTTGGAATTTCTGCTTCATGTAATAGTGAGACAGACAGACAGGAAAGGTAAGGGAGAGATAGGGGATGACCCTAATGATACATACTTTACCCTGTTAGCTACCGGGGCGCCCCGAGATAGAGCATTTTCACTTAAGATCCCCCACCGGGCACAGATGTCTTATTGTTGAGTACAGAGCTGGAGTCACGGCGTGATTAGCTTAGCTCAGGAAGCAGGAAACAGCTTAACATTTGTCTTTGTTTTGTATTGTTGTTAAAAAAGAAAGCCACCAACACCTCTAAAGCTCATGGTTGGCAATATGATAGATATGTTGTATCTTGTTTTATTTAATCCTTTAAAAACAGAAATGTAAATGTAAGACAATTCCTTGACAACTTGGTTGCAGCTCTATCTGCTGAGCAAAATTGAGTGATACTATATGATTGAAATCTCCTGAACCGCGACCTCGTGGAGAGATTATTTTCATTCAGTCTAGTACAGTATAAGAAATAGTTACAAAATTCAAACTTACTTGATATAGGTAAAGCTCACAGTAAACATGAGGTCTGCTACAATGCGTGGTAATGAAAACTCCACAATACCATACGGAAACGAATGAAACAAGTGTGGAAAGACACATCTAAAGTTCTAAAACATCACAGAATGGAGTAAATGTCACTATGGTCCTTCACAAATGACATGTCACTACCAATCATTTGATTTAAAATGTGATAGTTTTATGCTCACATCAGGTTCTCCACAATCACACTCTTCTCCGTCCTCCACAAAGCCGTTGCCGCACTTCTTGCCCCCCACCAGGTCCTTCATGTTGGGCATGTTGAACAGACACATGCCCCCTCCCTTCTGGAAGTAGCTGTCCAGGTCACGTTTGCTGCAGCGGCTGAAGACGCGTGGGAATGGATGCCTGAGAAAGGGACATTAAAGCTAAAGCTAAATTTGCAAAGAATACATTATATAGATTATTCTTTTTGTGCCTTGCTTTGCTGAGCTGGAACAGCAGTTCCTTGTGTTTCTCGTTGTTGAAGGACAAAGGCTTTCACTACAGGGACATTTGTTTGAGATTCTATTTCATTCTGTCTTTTTTTAATATGCTCACGTAAAGGACAACACGGGAAATACAATATCAATGAAAACGGGTTATTAAAAATCTATGATGATCCTCACAAAGTTTATGTTTTTATATCTGAGAGAAATCAAAACAT
This sequence comes from Cottoperca gobio, assembly GCF_900634415.1. Classification (NCBI taxonomy): domain Eukaryota; kingdom Metazoa; phylum Chordata; class Actinopteri; order Perciformes; family Bovichtidae; genus Cottoperca; species Cottoperca gobio. Next base: position 7,888,080 of record NC_041372.1, on the reverse strand, counting down.
CTCAAGTGACAAGACAATGCTCTCTAGGCAGCCACATTAATATGCAATTTGTTATTTTACTTCATCTGATGAAAGTGTTATTCATTATATATATCAAGCGGTTAGAGATAACAGCTCAGCGTAAGCAGGTTTGTGCTGAAGCCTGACGCAGTGCTTGAGGCTCACCCGGTGGCGGCAGCCATCACGCAGCCTCCCTGCTCAGCGGTGGCCTCCACACAGCAGCCGTCATGGTCGTGGCTCATGCCGAAGTTGTGGCCGATCTCATGGGCCATGGTGGCCGCAGCGCCGATGGGCAGCTCCGAATGGTCCTGTGGGTGAAGTAGAGGGAGGGTTATGTGACTGATCATCATGCCTGTTTTCATATGTGCCACGCCATATATAAGCTCCCTCCTCCCTGTTTCTCCCCACTCTCTGTGCGCTGTGTATGTATCAGTTCGTCATCAGTAAATCAGTTGTGGTATCTTTATCAAGCATAGATCTATTAACAATATGCACAATATCAAGTGAAATAATAAAGGCCATGAAACCACATTTGAACTTATTTCAGTTTATATCGTGCTTTATTAATACATACACTATTGTAAAACAAGCTTGCAATTACCACATTACCATAACAATAGCCACCTGGAGCCTTCAGGGACACTTTTGTGTATCTGTTGTTCCATTGTGTTTAATCATGTTTTTTTTACTTTAATTAAATGTTCTAGGTACTCTCTGGGATTATATTAAAGTCAAACTCAAAAACATGTATTCAACAGGAACACCAGACTGGAGTCGGCCTATGATGGTTACTTTTAGTGTTTGCATGGTGCAGCCCTCTCCTTATTGCATACGCATTTAAGGATTGCACAAATAATAAGACAGAGACATGTTAACAGAGGTGGATTATGTATTCCACTAAATGTACTGAGACGTACGTGATGTGAGGAAGATGGCTACCTTTATCAGGAAAAAATATATAAACTAATACAAATATGTGCGTGTTACTAAAAAAATGATTCTTATGTGCAGTATACACAAATACCATACTCTTCATCAGTAAACTGGATAACAACAGAAGGAGTACTTAGTAATTAGCTCTAAACAAAAGGTACTGAGGCTGATGTCATTAGTTTTGCAGGTATTTGATAATAAACCAGTAACGTCTTGGACAAAATAACATTTGAACTTGCTAGATGAAAAGTCATAGGCTTCATCCTCTGGGAAAGTTTCACAGTAACCTATGCATTATATGCCAAAATTTGACCATACATCCCACCTACATTGCCATACTTAGAGCTACTCTGCTAACGTTGATAAAAACTGAGATTTTTATGGGTCCAAAAAAAAGTAAAGTACATAATCAGTACATGTGTTTGAAGTGGTTGGATAATATAAAGTTGAAGCTAAACTCCTGTCAAAGTAAGTAACAGCCAAAATGTCCTAGTTTCAAAGGTAAAAAAAAAGTCAAACTCACAAGAGAAGAAGATGCATGAACACACACAGCATTCTGATGTACTGTATTTAGATCCTCTTTGATCCCCTGAAAGCTGTCATTCACACTTAGCTCTGCTTCTGAATTATGCATACTGTATAAAATAGGGATGTGTTAACTGTCTAGAAATGTCGATGTTCTGCAGTGAAATTCTTCACATGCTATTTAGTGCTCTGAGGGCCAAACCACAGAGGTAATGTGTGTGAAGTCTGTTCTGGTTCTGAGGTGGTGAGTGGAGCGGCTCAGTCAGACACAGGACATTTGGATTCTACAGACCACCTCTGGCCACAGGAGAGCTATCAGCCCAATGGAAGCTAATCAAACTTGGAAAAGCTATCGATCTTTCCACTAAGTCCATTCAGTCCACTGCACTTGTATATGAAGCCATACAGTTACAGCGGCTAGATAAGACTACAGCTGACTATGTTGATATTAAGCAGCTGTGTCAACAAATAATAAATGCCACCGAAACACTGAGAAAAAAGGGAAATTGAAGAAAATCCTAATATCTTATTTAAGGATAATTGAATAATTCTTATCCAAACTAAAGCTCACCACCTTCATTAGATTTCATTGAATCTAAATTGTATATAACTTGTAGGTAAGGTACTACTTTGTCTTATTTCATCTATTTTTCTGACAAGGTTTACGGTAGTTCATATATGGAATATATTTGACATTAGCTAGTGTACAGTGAGTTTATCGGAGTCTTTTCCACTGAAAACAGCTGCTGCTGCTGCTGGAAACAAGGCTGATGAGAGCTGTACAACCGAACAATGAGCTGAAAGAGTCTAAAAGGCTGCGTAGGGTTGAGAGGAACTGCACAGTGGGGTGATAATTCTCTGTGGCTTCGAAACCTTTACACACTTTATACATTACACATTGTCCCTCGATCCTCTGTAAACAAAAGTTAATTAACCTCTCACCTCTAGCCCTAAAATAAACATGAACAATCCTAATTTGGATTTTGACCCTAAAGAAAGACCTTAAGCTAAAGGAAAATGAAGAAGTGATGACTAAAAGTTTATATTTTACAGAACATTGTGCACGCACAAAAGACGATCAATAGAAGACAAATTCAAGCTGGGAGAAAATCTTGAGGGGAACAAGGTTCTATTTTATGAGAGAATGATTTGAAAAGAAAAGGATAGAGAGTGCAAGAGCAGAGGAGAAATGTTTTTCCACGTACCACGTTGATGCCTCCAGAGTTTTCCAGGCTGCACATCCCCTCCAGCGGTGCCATCCCGATAGTTGTCCCCTTGAAAATCACACCGCTATCGGAGACACACAAACACAACACACATTATGAAAAATCACTTAACCCTAATCTCCTCCCTATTCACTTACAGGCTCCACAGTGGATGCACAGTGATTGCAGATGCAGCAGCAGTGCACAGTGGCAGACATGACAAGCCTGTCGGATGTGGGAGAGGGCGTGCGGAGAACCTTAATCCACCTTGTGGTCTCCTGACATTAGCATCCAAAAACAAAATCAAGCCCTGTCTGATGAATCAAAACAAAAGAGGCCCTTTGGTATTACCACAACTAATTATGGAGCAAGAGGGGCCAACTATTTACTGCTTATATGATGAATGTTCGTGTGTGTGTGTGTGTGTGTGTATGTACGCCGGCAGTCAAATTGCAATGGTGCTGCTACCGGCATGCTGAGTTGTTTGGCCCAATTATAGCCGACTGAAGCGAGATCTTTTGCCTAATAAAATCTCTGTTTAACAAAACATTTGTCAATTTATACACTAACGAAATATGAAATGACCTGACCCAAAGCTGAGAGTGTTTGTGTTATTAGTCACACACAGAGGCTCATCAGGGGACAGGAGTTGTATGTGGGAGGATGTAGAGTTAATCAGCTTTCTTATTAGCTGAGGTACTGCAATGATTATTAACCTGTGTGCTAACCCGTGTATTAACAGCAGGAAGGAAGACAGTAGCTTCTCACTTCAAACTAAAACTGAAGCGGCTACTTTTATTGGAAAAATGTTAAAGGTTTTATATATACAGTATATGCATTCACAGCATTAATATAGCAGCAATAAAAAATTGGCTATGTAAAGATATAGTATGGTAATGTCTACCTGAACAGAGAATTTAGTTTGTAATCCCAGCTTCTCTGAGCTCTGTTTTAGCCTCAAGTGTATTTAAGTAAAAGTGCTTAGTTAGACAATTATTCAAGTACAATTAAAAGTAGTCATCAGAATTACTGCTTGAGTTAGAGGAGAAGTTACTAGAGTAACGAGTAACTTAAAGGAGACGTTATGAAAAAAACTTTTTCAGTGCTTGTGCACATACATTTGGGTTTCTGTTTGCTACCAACCCACAAACTCTGTTTTTTGTGCTTAGGTGAGAAAACATGTGATTCAAAAAGCCATTCAGATGTGGCTTCCCTTACTATGTCACATGCAGGTTTTTTTCTCACAAGGCAATCTGAGCAGACTGGGCTTTATAATAAGCCTAATATGTCCCTTTTAATAAGTAAAAGAAAAAAGTACTGTCTTTTTTCACCTTTTTTGATTTGATGTGGATATGAAGGACATCATGATGGTTTTCTTCAGATGAAGGTAAGGAGATGAACACGTATTTAGGCTCAGTTTGTGTCACTTCATCTTCTTCTGATCAAATAATCTGCTACAGAAACACCAGGACAATATTCCCGGTCTGTATCGCTCAAATGTGAACATTTCCTAGTGAATATTATTGATATGATACATGAAGACATTACATATTTACTCATTGTCTCCTATATTATATTATGATTTGGCATATGCATGGACCATGCCTATTATGTCAAAAAGTACATTTGAAGACTATTAAATACTGGTGAGTTGACTTTAATCTGAGGAAGGCTATCTGTGTCCACATGAAATAAATGTAGGCTTTTTGTCAAGTGCATAATTTCATCTCAACATTTCTGAACAGCTTGAAGCATGTAATGTGCTTATATAGTATTAAACACATCAGCATTAACACAACTGATGGTTGCTTTTCTCTGTCAGTTCAGTGTCAGCATGGTTCTCTGATGTACTGACCTCAGATCAACGTTTACAATCAGAGCCCGCTGTGCTCGCCGCTGTGCTCTGTTAATATGAACTCCAACACTACTTGAAAGCCATAATCCAACAGTAGAAACAGACAAAAGTGATGCCAAGGATGTCTCCAACTGTAGCTTCAGCCATTACTCTGCTATGAACAAAGAGGGGAGTGGCTGTGGACAGCAGCAGGCCTGGGATCAGCAGACCACCAGCCTCTTAATGGAACGTGCATGTATGCATAAATTGATACATAAATAAAAGTAGTGCAATTGATGTTTCCATATGTAATGTAGTAAAAGTAATGATTTTTGTTAGCACTTTCTATGACGCACGATTCTATAATGCATTAAAAACATACTCATAATGCGTTATAATCTGTTTTTAGCAGTGCATAATTATAGTTAGAAGCACTCTTTATAACAATAATCATATAAATAATTTTATAATGACTTATAAGGTCAAGTTTCAAAGTAAAAAATAAAAAGTATGCTGCATTAAGACTACTGCAACAATTTACTCAGAAAAGTTACTTAAGGAACGTGTAAAGGGTTAAATGTAACTGCTTACGACACCTCTGGTGTTAGTGTGGAATTGTCAGGGAAGTGAGAACAGACACAGTCACAGCTTCCAAAGGACTTTATGTTTAATGTTGCGTGATCAATTAAGACACACAGATGTTCATTTATTCCAGGTGGTTTTATCATCCGTGTTCTATATACCGCTGTGCTGTTTGGATGCAATCAATTATTATTGCAGTGACTCTTGTTTCTCATTGGCGCTCCATACTGAAAGTCTCCATCTACTGCACGATGAGTTACCAAGTAAACTTCTATCATTAACACTTTCTATGTCTAAAATGCTGTAGAAACATACTTGCAATGCCTTATAATGTGCTTATAGCACTGTATAGTTATAGTTAAACGCACACATACATTTATATGTATACGCATTATAAAGCATTTTATAATGACTTATAAGGTCATGTAATGAGTGCTTATAACTATGATTATATAAGCAGATTATAACACATTATAAGTATGTCTATAATGCATTATAGACATGGGCATTATAGAAAGTGCTATACTTGTATCACTTAATGTATCATTAAGTATATCATTCATCAAGCACTTCTCAAAGAGCAGACTCTGTAACTCATTTACATATTCCTATAAATTAGGACGAGACAAACCTTGTCTACACCGACCAAATAGTGTAGATGAGTCATGAGAAAATAGACTTGCAGTTTACAGTAACAGGAGAATGTAAAGCTTGGTGTGGGCGGCTGCAGCAACATTCAGTGTCAACACTAGATCTGTGCTGCCACAGTGCTGCTGTGCACTCAGACTGTATTTTAAAGAGCAATTTGTAGACAACTTGAATTTCTTTGTGCGTTATTCTAAGGCGCCAGCTTTAGTGCCTGGCTGTGTTTTACGCAGGTGAAGACACTTCACTGATGTTGTGTGTGCAGGAAACTGTCTCCTATTTCTCTCTGTTTCTGTCTCTTAGTGGATATCTTCTTACTCTGCTCTTTCTCTCCCCTGCAGTAAGAAACAAAACCTAGCAAGATGATGATGCACATTAGTTGTAAGTATCAGTATTTTGTGTAATTATTACTCGTTGTGGTCCTGCCTGATGTGAAAGCAAACTTTTTTTTTAACTCTAGAAGCCCAATGGAGAAGTTTTTTAATTAGTGGGTCCCTGTCTTGTTTGTCTCTTGAAAGCGCACATGGGGCAAAAAAGCAACAGAGTTATCTTTCCTTCCAAACTACAGTTGTGAAAGCAACCTTGGGCTTCAAGCTTATTTTCTTCCAACTTACAGTACGTGTGTGACCACATTAATTGTGTTTTGGGCCAGGAGCGCTGCAGAAATGCTTCTGAGGACACAGCAGAACCATGGTTGAACAGATGTGACTGAGAACTCGCAGCTGCTGTGTTGCTGATGTGCTGCTTTGTAACATGGCTGCTGTAGTGTAGCTTAGTGTGTGTGTGTGTGTGTGTGTGTGTGTGTGTGTGTGTGTGTGTGTGTGTGTGTGTGTGTGTGTGTGTGTGTGTGTGTCCATTACTCACGTTAGCAGCTGGGCGTTGTCGTGTTTCTTGCGGGATTTCAGCTTCTGTCTCCACTGGAGGAAGGACCAGAGGGTGGCGTTTGGCTCCTCGTTGACGATACACTGATCCCTGTCGGTCCAAACCTCCAGACCAATCAGAGGCACACGGATGTTCAGAGCCCTATAGAACTAAATACAAAACAAAACAACAAAAAATATGTACCTGCGCACACACACAGGTTGGTCCACAATCTTGTCATAAGCTCCCATAACTCAGTCTGGTCACACAAGGCAATTTCCCCCAATCTCCCCTTAAGGGCTGTTGAAGAACAATGTTGATCAAATCCTGATGAGGTTTAATACAACAGTAGAAGTTCATGTACAATGTTTTTAATCAGTAACTATGTATTCGGAATTTCAACAAACTTCAAAGTTGATAAGTAATAGATTACTAAAGATATGTGGCAACTGTACAACAATATCTATTAGCTTGTTGAATGGTGCTGTTTGTTCTCTTGAGAATTGCAGTCTGCAGCGGGAGAACCTATCAGCCTTACCTTATCCACGTAATTGGCAATTTCCATTATCCTCGCCTTGGTTTTTTCATAGTCCTTATTCTGCCGCTTAAACTGCAGGACAGGGAAGATAGGGGAGTATAAGTGGCATGAATGAGGTCAGCGGTCAGAAAAATAAATAAAATGTTCAAGATCATTCTTTCCAAAGCTCCCTGCAGAGACTAATGACCCATGAAAACATAACCATAACTCCACCATTCCTGCTATACAACTTCAAAGCTGGTCCATCATCATAATAATGCCAATTACAGAAGGAAAGGACCAGACTCTTTTTGGTCACCATGGGCTGTTACCATGGCATTATTGTCGAAGACAAAACTCTAACTGGCTTTCATGAAGATATAGCATCTCATGACTGCACCTTAGTGTCTATTTAAAAGCCATTGCACCTTTAGATTCCGCCTAAATACATGGCATTAAGCAGACAAATCCTTCCATCTCCAAATGCTTTCGCCTCATTGTGACTATGATCAGCTCAGAGCTCTCAGTATGAAAGAGCTCAATTAGCTTGAATGGGATAATTGTTTAGGATGAGGAACCTGTTTCCATCCTGGTGTGTCATTTGATGGCTGTCTGACGTCAGGGGACGAATGTGGCACTCACGCTGATGTACACAGAAATGTTCTGCTGTGGAATGGATGGGGCAGGTGGAGAGTTAACGTCAGCTTACCAGTGTGTTGTCAGCCACTATGTACAGCTCCATGTACTTGGTTGTACCCCACGCATTCCTTTTAACCTGAGAGTGTAGACAAAGGAAGAATGGTTAGCATGGGACATCAGTCGGATTGGTTTGGTACGTTATACAATAAACTGTACTAAATAATACTATAATACATTGTACTATAATATACTTTACTACACTGTATTATAATATACTATACTGTACAATAATATACTATGCTACACTGTGATATAGTATTCTATATTATACTATACTGTGCTATAATATACTATATTATACTATACTACACTACACTATAATACAATACACTATATTATTTATTACTTTTGAATCTATTACAATCAACAATACATCTTCAGAGAGACAAGAACAGTTTTTAATTTTAGGCATTAATTAACCGTTTAATTAATATATTTATTAATGTATCATACTGACTGTATGATCAAATCACTGATTTCTGTAAGTTTTGTTTATTTTTGTGGAATTTCATCACAGCTTATTTTCGTGTTTTAGAAAACTCTATGAAATATTATTCACAAGGAGTCAACAAGGCAGCTCTTTATGTACAGACGGCACAACGGAACAAAAGTTTTCCTCGTGGAATATTGTCAACCAACCATCCAGGTTCTCAGGTCTTCATACTGCAGAAATCGTTCCACAATAACAACATCACAATTGTGAGTCGGGAAAAACTGAATATAAAACTGGATTTGAAAAGGCAGCAGGTAGGCACTGGTGACAAACAGACCTGTTTATTTGTGATCATAATATGGTTTAAAATCTGGCACCTACACAGTCTGAAAATGGAACACTAAGAGGTGAAAAGCCTAAAATCTATGAGTAGCCTCCCAGCAATCCATGCTGTTGTGTTTAAAAAGCTTTACGGCTTCCTTCCATCATTAAGTTTCCATCCTCCTAATACTTGATTACAGCCATTAGGGAAAGGTTCTGCTGTGATTAAAACTCATTGATTTACGTGCGGGGAGACTGCTGCCTCAGCTCAGTCTGGACTTAACACTAATATTGCGGATTGGCGGGGAATCTATGGCACATATTCACAATAACACATTCACACATTGCATTGTTTGTTTGTTTGAGAGGCAACTAGTGGCAAAAGCCTTGGGACTGTTTGGGGGTCTGCTGTGGCTAGCTTGTCTGCATAACAACCCAGGATTAATGGGTGGCAGTGGAGGGAATTGGGAGAGCCAAGAGGTGCGGTGCGGGAGGGAAAAATATCAAGAAATAGGGGAAAAGGATGATTCCCTGGTGGAAAGCTGAGAGGGCTTTAGCATATGAGGTGGGGAGAAAGATGGTGATGATGAACAGTTTAAAGTGATTGAGAATATACTGGAAAATGATTAATGCTGGAAGAAATAAAAGAAGAAAAACCAAAAGAATGACTGCTTGTCCTAGCAGCGGAGACAGATGAAGGCAGATGGCCCACTGAGGAGCCTTTTTATCATCTATAACTGCAGATGAACAAATTAGACTTGTGTTAAGTTCTTCTTCTCTATAAAAGCACAGGAAATTCTCTCATAACCACGGCCTGCCCCAAACAGACCTGAAACGCTGAGACAAAGCCATAATTCCCTCCATTTCCAGGTGGTGCGAGAGTAATTTGGAGCCCTGAAATAGCACCAAGACCGATTCAATATCGCGTTTGCATATGAAAAAGATAATTTCTGCTGCAGAGCCAAATGTTCTCATGTGACTGGTGATTTAATTTAGCCGTGAAATAAAGCAAATCAAAACAGAATCACGACTCAGTCCATCACATACGAGGTACGAGGTAGTAAATGACTGTTTTGGACTTTCAATGTACCCACTGTGAAATTTAATTTATTTGAAAATAACATGATAACAATACCCTAAAATGATACCGATACCAATAGAGTACTTTATTTAATACCTTTTTTTTCTACTTCATTTGATACCCATCATGTGAATGGAAGCATTCAGTTGCGTAAAATGCCACGTACTACACAGCTTTCTCAAGGCTGTTACAAGCGCTGTAGCCTTGAGGATTGGCTCAAGTCATTCGGTCTATGACCTCGGATGTGACAACACTCAGATTGAAACATGATTATCAAATAACCCTGGTTCACCAAAAAGGCACCAGGAGGGAAATATGGATTTCCTTAGGATTTCCAAAAGTTCTTAAAATGCTACAAGAGCCTTTTTATTTTTGCTTTGACTCTGCAGTAGCATTTACCAATATTTTGAAAAATCCACTTGTTTGTCTTTGGGTTTTCCAGAGATGAAATTGTTATGGATTTTCTCGTCTGTCTTTGGGCAAGACAAGCAAACAAGTGCATTTGTATTAAAACTTAGTGTTGAAGATAAGAAAAGTAGTATTGTCACACTTTATATCAGAAAAAATATGGTATCACATGTTTTTCTAGAAAATGAGTGTCGGAAACTCACCCTGGAGGGAAACTGTCTGAGCAGGTCGGAGATGTGGTTGGACTGTGTGGTGTGATGGCCATGTCCACAGTTTCCACCTTTAATTGGCAGTTCCTCTGCACTCCACAGTGAATGGTGGCGAGGATCCACACCACTGCTTGGCTCCAGGTAGTAGGTGTCACTAGAATTCAAGGATATCAGGCCCCTGTGGGGGGGGAATGACAGGACAAAAGGTACGTTATGCTGGTGAGGAAGAAAAACCAAAACGAGATGAAGGGGTTTCAAGTTCTGATGCCCCCAAGAGGCCAACAAAATCAATGAATGCAGCTGAAGTATACTGTAAAGACAGAAATGTCATTTTCACAAACAACTTTTTGTAGGTAGCTAGCATGTATTGTTTGATCAACCTAGCACGGTCTAAAACTACGGAGATGCATTATTTTATTACCATTGTATATCAGTTGATTTTATGAATCCTTAAGATCTATAAGTGCACCAGTGAAACAACTGTCCTCTAACGAGTACTTGCATACAATCATAAGTCACATGTTAACCAATTACGTTGACATAACGCCATTCTTCATTTGTTTGGTAACCCGCTGTAGCTTTTCTCTTCACCTTCAGCCATTTTCTAAATGGGTTTACTATGGTAATCTTCTCAAAAGCCTACAACAGAGTGAGGACACATTGCAGGGTACTACCACTGCATGACTCATCATTCTTCCACGGGATTCCAACTAACGCACTGAACCGCTCGATGGACTGTGGAATGTGGTTTTTGTGCTGTGCTCTCTAGTGCCACATGGAGCACAGTGGGGCTTGTGTGACATAGACATGTGGTAAACACGGTTGAATACGTGTCTTTTAGACGCGTTAGACAACAGAAAATATGACACTGTACAAGCTGTTTGCAGTAATTTCATTGTCATTTTTTGTCCTTCTTCATAACTCTAAGAAGCAGATCCATTTATCACAAATGTGTGTGGAGGCATTAAAACTTTTCTGTGACTTTTTGTTTGTACAACCGGAGGAAAGTGCGAAACTGGGCGCAATTATCTCAACTTTGTACGATTCATCCTCTGTGACAGCAGATCATTGCCCCCACTATTTGGATGAGGTATACATGGTCGGATGACACTTTGTACGAACTAGTTCTATTCAAGCGTACTCAGGCCTTTAACCTAGTTAGTTAACCAAGATTACTGAAAAGTAGCCAACGGATGCCTTCAGCTGTCTCCATCTGTTGCATGACCCTTGTTTTGCACCTCGTAGCCGTCCACTGAAAGTATTCCGCATTGCTTCCCTTGACACCACGTTTGTTTGTTCATTGAACAGAATTGAGAAAACTTCCCCTTTTATATCCACAGGCAGTCAACATGGGGACAATATCTGTATGTGAATGACTAGATGACCATGATAGATGATCACTGATCGTTTTTTGTTTATTCTTACTTTAAATATAGGCAATAATCATGCTGTAAGTTTCGGAATGACAGTTCTGATGATGCAGTGGGGGATGTAAACAGGAAGTATATTGTTGCCATGGAGTCAGTTATCTGTCGGCTACAACTTGAGAGCTGTTTTATTTTGCATATATTACATTACATTCTGGCAAATTGGCACCAATAAAAGTATGCTGAATCAGCTCTAAGCTGTTTGTGCTTGCAGTGTATTCATGGATGTACGGACAACTATCACTGGATTACTTTGATACTAAAGTAACTTAAAAACACGATGATTGTAAAGCAAGTTCTGGTGTTATAAGGAGTGTTTTTTTTCTATGATTTAAAAATAGATTTATGCACGTTATAAGAAATAATCTGTGTGTTCAGATTTGCGGTATGACTCAGAGAAGAAATGTTATGTTTGATGCAAATGTTGGCCCCCGACACTAAGGGTTTTAAAGTATCTTAATTGCTGCTGCTGAAACTGCTGACATCATTAATAAGCGAAATCAGCGGGTCAAACTGCAATAACTAACTTCCCATTGATTTTAGAACACAAGTGTGTACCTGCCTCTTGCACGTCATGCAATATTATCTCACGTCCCTCCCTCCAAGCCCAACACTTTGAAAACCTCTGAGTATCAAGATACAGACCACATGTTGCCAAGTGGAAATAGTGTCTTATTAATACATATTGCTTTATGCAAAAAAAAAGAGGACATTGACAAACTCATTGACAGACATTGACAAACTCAAATTGAAAGATGAGGTATATGGTTGAAGTTTTGTCCTCTATGCATCCATACAGAAAAGTCATGATTATAAACAGTGTAGCCTGTTTTCTTAGACAACACCGAGCAGTAAAAAAGCAATATCAAGCAAAGAGATTCATTCTGCAACAGTGGCTGTCTGGGGGAACATCCAAACTATGTGTGTAAGTGTGTATGAGTGTGTGTGAGAGAGACCGAGAGGCTCCATCTCTTCCTCAAACACATGCGTGGACTTCTGTTTTTATGATGATCTGACTACATTCCCTCAGTAAACTCCACCTCAAACACTGATCCATAACCATAACCCTCTACCAAACTCCTAATGGAAAAACTACGAACAGAAGATAACTATCCTGACACCTGATGGTCACCTTGATGCAAAATACTGCATTGATATCAGAATACAGAATTTAGTCCATCTAAATGTCTATATATACTTAATTGTATATGTTTTCCAGTACAACTATATGATGGTCAATTTAAGAATGTGTCAGCAGTGAGGTTAGTTATTTGAAAATCTTAAGTAAAGTCTAAAACCTTTTGCTATCTTATCCAAAAAGTGACGAGACAACCCAATGAAGGCGGCGAGAGCGTGTATCAGGCACACAACACTGTGTGATGCGAGACGTAAGGCGCCGCCCCAGGTTTAGATATTAATAATGATTTTTAGGGAGTCGCATGGCAACAGTATACATACAAATGGACGCTGCTCTAACCATGCTGCTATATCGATTCGAATGGAAATGTCTATTTCTATGCTTTAACCCTAAACAAAAAAACTCCAGCAGAGCATCTACAAGGTAAGGGGGAAATATTTGTATCCTTCATTCAACATACAAGAAAAATAGCAAACAGCAGAGTGTAATATGTAACAATATCCACAATAACTTCTCAAAGCACTAAAAAACACTTTTCCTTTGTCCATTTGTGGCACTTCTCAGCAGTTGCAAGAGTAATAAGAAACGCTTGACTTTTAGAATTCTGAGGGGATATTTAGCTCGAGGGCAGTTCATTCCATTTAAACGGTGCATTTCACCTGAAACTATGTAACGCTGAGTAGCCTTCAGATCATGTAGATACAAGATTTAAATGAGAGAAGACATGTGAGGTATTTTAGCAGCTCTAACAGTAGAGCTGGAAAGATGAACATCATGAGAGGATAATTCCTTCTCGTCAACCGGGAAGTCCGTCGAACCTCGTGATACAGAGAGCGATGATTAGTGTGAAATGAGTCATTAGTGATAAAGCGTAATGTAGTGTGATAAACAGCGTTCAGCTGCTGAAGTAATGACAGCACAGAATGTCTCTGTAATCAAGTGCAGACATAAAAGCTAACAAAAGACAAACAACCTTTCATTGTGTATCGAGTTGAGTCAAATGAATCTTGAATGACACTCAGCTGTCAGACCAGAAGTATTTGTATGGTTCACAACAAAGCGATATGGCTGGCAAATTTTAATGGCAGAATAAGTCATTCAAATTTGGTGGACAGTGTTGGGCAAGTCACTTTCAAAATAAAATATATTACATGTAAGCTCAGGAAGTTACTTTGAATATTACATATAATCAAATCAAAGATAAGACTTGCCAACAGCGTCACATCATGACATCGATCATACATACTTATGCATAAATGTGCATTCACATGTTGAGAGGGAGACAGTTCTTTAAATCAATAGTAGGACATAAAAGGCTACAGTTAAGCTATAATCAACCCAAATAATAAATAATCAAGTCATCAATATATTAGTTACCATTAAAATCATATCATTTTCCCAATGTGCCAAATAAAACCTTATCATATAATACTATTTATAAATCAGTATTTGTGTTGACCAATAGATAACAAGAAGTTTCAGTAGATAAATATCAAAAGTATGTTTGAGTCGTATAGACAGAGTTGTCCATTTCATAGTTTGTCCGCCACTGACAAGTACATTTTTAAAATATTGGCCTCCAAAATGAATATGAGTAACGCTCTAATACAAACAGTGTAAATATCTTTAATCCATTTCAGGACATGAATTACCATCGTAAACCTACCTAGGAAGGACATTTATATGATCATTTTATAATTATTTTGAAACTTTAAAATTGAAAATTGAAGATGATAAGGATTCTTCTATTTAGATCTTCATATTTATAAAAACTAAAGTGTTATTGTGGCACTTAAATATGAAGATCTAAATAGAAGATTCTGAGAAATCCTTGAAGTGCAATGTGACCTGCTTGAATATCCATCTCGGTCCTGACATAGACAAATAATAGTTTGTGCAAGCTCTGCTCGGTGTGGTTCGATATGCTTTGGGGGTTTGTACGAAAGCCATTTCACCTCGTCTGGGATCACCTTGTCAGAGGTATTATTTATTTCAGAGCAGACACAAAAGGCACAAAGAGAATGAAATATTTTTTTTCCGTTGTGCTGGCTACTGTGTTCATTTACACTGCTGACCATATGGGCACAGCTGAGCTTTAAGCCTTTTGAGAAAATACTGTTGTTTTTTTTCTTAAATAATTATGTGTCCAAGGCTGTTTAACAATTTCCCCTAAAACCATGTAATTCATCCTGAGTCTACACCAAACAGCTCATTATGGCATGAAAGAGGCCGAGCTGGAAACTGCGGGGCAGGAGGGCAAATGAAAATACACAGAACTGCTGGAGGATTGCAGATAATAACAGAGATGGGTCAATGCTGGAACCTGAACATAAAGTTCTGATCCGAAACTTTGTTATCCCGGCAGCGAGGCCTCTGGTAACTGGAATCTTTTTGCAATCATGAGATTTTCCTTTTGCATAATCATCAGTTCCCTGCGAGGACTGCGGGGTCATGCAGTTTAGCCATTCCAGAAAAATGCTTCAAATCCACCGAGAAAACAAGGAGCGTATTTTATACAGAACTAAGGCTGGAACACAATAAATACTTTTAAAAAAAAACTATTTTATCCTTTTGAACACATCCTATGTTTATACCAGGAATAAAATGAGAAAACATCGTCATTTTCACAACTCCTCGTTAAAATCCAGGACACTGTTATGTGCTATAATCATGATCTCATAATGAGAGCAATAGGGACGGACGATGGAGTCATGCTGTTGTTTTATGAAAGATGTTGTTGATTCATAGTTTATGATCGCACTGTTGTGTAGTAGAGGACATGTTCAAAAGATGTCAGAGCATAAAAAGGGATTAGCTTCCGGAAAAACAATCTTTTCCCTGCAGAAAAACACCAAACCTCTTTAAACATTCTGCTGATTTTATTTGTTTCCTTCCACATCTTTCTGACATTATCATGTGATGCTATTATTCTGCCACCTAAATTACATTTATAGTTAGCCCTTTAAAGTGGCACTGTGTTAATCATTTATGAGTCTCACAAGAACGCACACAGAATGAGAGAAGAGACAAAATAGATTTCTCTTCAGTGTGAGAAGCAGTGTCACTGACGTAGGATTTAAATCTTATTCAACTGCTGATGTGAATGAAAGATACATCTTAAAACCCAAATTATAACTTGTAGTCAGGGTTTTTGTAATTTGGGATCTTATCCAAAAGAATATGGAATATGGAGCAATGTCAATACCATAATAAAGGTCAAATATCATTACAAAAGTGTCATTTTCACTTTAATTATTCTGAAGCTTTTACGGTTTCCTATGCTTAGCAACAGCTCTGCGGGACGGTGGTTGATCTGCAGCATAATAAGCAGTGTTTTGATGTTTAAACTTCATTTTTTTGCATAGCATAAAGGTTTATTATTGACCTTGGGAACACTAGTTTGACAAAACAACTCATTTGTACACATCAAAGTGTGTTTTCCAGGTGTTGGGGAGTGCAACTGCATATGCAAATAAAGTTGAATAAAGCCTTTTGTGTCTCCAAAGGGAGCTGTGTGTGTGTGAAGTCTGATAAATGTCCTCAAGTCACTCGAGTCCGCCTCAGTTGGGTCTGAAGACTAGAAGTTTAAAAATGAAAAACATCTGGAGGTGTGGGGTTAGAAAGAACTGAAGCTGTAGCTCCTCAGGCTAGAAGCTCCAGGTTACATTAGCTGCTACTAGCATAATAATCCCTAATCTCCTAATGAACTGAGTTGCATTGTGGGTAATGTAGGTGTCAAATTTTGACAAGGAAGAAGAGCCCATGGAATTAAAAGAGAGGATATTTGTTTTAACTGTCCTTTGAGAGTCTGACCATGTTGTATAAGTGCGATAAGATTGTATATGATATCACTCATTTCCACTGATGTTGACAGTGACATAGTTGAAGATGTTATCAAGTTCTTAAATTAAGATAATTTTATGAATATAGAGATTTGTCCTAACCACCAGAGGACCCTGATAACTCAACTGTGAACAACGTTTCATTTTCAGCTCAAATCAGCTTAAAGCATCACTGTTTTTGAAAAATATTTCGGATAAACATCCAAGGAGATGGATACTCTTTAAATACCTATATTTTCTTTTCTGCAAAGTTTAGGTATAGACGGGTTTCCGAAAGACTTCATCAGTGAGAGGTCGGGGGGAGGAAAACAAATGGAATGACTCAACATGTCAACTTCTTTTTGTACCTTAAAATGTGCGAATCACGAACGTAATCAATCAGAAAATGTCCAATATCTCAAGAAGACTTGGTTAGCTAGTAATAACTTAGTAATAAGCTAAGCAACAAATTAGCTCCAGCAATCTGGTCAGAGCCCTAAATTAGCTGAAGGCGCAGGATGGTTGCATTGTCCCTGCGTGTTTATGGCTTATATAAATGAATTGTTTTTATGCGTACATCATTATTCGGTCAAAATTAGTTGGAAAATATCGGCATATCTGATATCTGCGAAATTCCAAAATCGTGCATCCCTAATTCCTACCTGTAGGGCTAACTTTGTGAAGTGTGTGTTTTTGCTTTATCACTGCTATTCGCTGCAGTTTCTCACTGGAAAATGTGTCATGTTAGCTGGCCAGAGCCGACAGAAGTCTATTAAAGCTGACGTGTAGAAAAAACATTTAGAATCTGGGAAATGAGTGTGGCACACAAATTCCCCTCTAAACAGTCATTTGAAGTCTCCAGCCAGTTGCTTTATTTCTAAATACTGAAAACATCTATATACTATAAACTATTCTGAGATTTTGGCAATGGGCTTTCTATCTCATATTCCTATTGCTGCACGGCCATCCATGGTTGTTTGTAAATGGGAACTCTATCCGTGGTTGTTCTAATTTGACATCAAACTCAAAATCAAATCATTCATCCATCTGTTAATGTACTACTACATCCCTGAATGAAAACAAAAAGCTTAATTCAACCTCAGTTTGCTTTTCAGTCCAAGAACAAACTTATGTGGGGAAGCTCACACTGGGACAACTCTGTGAATGACTGGACATTTGGAAAGCATTTACATTCTGCTGGCTTACAGATCTCTCTTCCCCCCCACGTCTGCTCTGTTCCCATCAAAGCTGCTGTCAACAAGCAGCATCTGGCTACCTTCCCAGATCAGGACAGAGGGACAGAAGAGTGCCGATGGACGTGTCAGCACTGAAACAGCCTCTTTCAGATAGAAAAATATAAAGCTTTTCTTACAACGTAATAAAAAGCTTTCTCATACTCTATCTGTTTAGATTTACTGAACAGGCTTTGAAATTAATTCCTATTAAAGCCCCACTGAGCTGTAACTTGATGTCTCTTTTATTGGATCAAATCCATGAATATATTTTTTGGGACACACATCCTCAGGACTTGCAGCATTTTTGCCAGGAGAAGGCTTCAATCTGAGCCTTCGATATGAAAGGCGTTCCACATTAAGATTTGTCTGAGGCTGTGAAAATGTAAGACTTCTAAAACTGCTGCCTGGATCCCCAAAGAGGATCAAATTACTATTTTCATGACACTCTTAGAAAAAACAACAGTTCTGACAGCGCACGTTGAACTTTCTGTGTTTGGACAAAACTTTATCCAAATGTGTTGAAGACCAATTCCAGGCTCAGTGGCAAAGATTAAACCTGCACAATGTATAATTAAAAGTATAAAGAAATACCTTCATAATTGAGCCAGGTGAAGTACAGTAACATCCAATAGTTAAAGGTACTATATATAACAATGCACATGTATTAATCGTTTTGTATTGCCAATGTGTGAATGAATTGTAACGTAACTCAAAAACTCAGACATTCACAACTTTCTCCTTTGCCTATAACAGGCTCTGGACTGAATTATATTAAAGGACTGCAAAGGATGTTACATGTACTCCTGAGTGCCTTGCTTCTCTTCAGCTCCCCTACAAGTCTGTACTGTAACTAACGTAGGAAAACATCTGGATAATGTCAGCTAATTCATCCAGACTCGCGGGGCTGATCTGGCTGGTAAATTGGCTAAGTTGCCATTTGCAAATTACTTTATCAGCTAATGTGACAAAGCAACCAAAGCCAGATCTGTGCAGCGTAGCTAAGTTACAGCTAGCTGGCTAACCTAAGCTTGCTTGCTCGCCAACGTTATCGCTAGCAATATGAGTGGATATGCTAGTTGCCTAGCTTGCCAAATTACTTCACCAGCTAACGTAATCCATGGTACAAATGCATGTATTATAACAAAAACGTTTGCTAATTGATGCAACGGTACAAAGCAAAGTTATTAAGAGCTAAATTTTGCCAATAATGAACTAGCTGTAATTTAGCCATGTGGCATGGATCTGCCGTTTGTTTGTCATAAAGTTAGCTGATAAAGTATTTATTATCTCCATTATCATGGAGCCAATGGTCCAAATTAAATATAGGAACATTACAGATAGTAACGTTATTCTAAAACACACGTTTTGTTCCATTTCAAGCCCTGTAAAATATTTCTATACACACTATGTCTCTTACTTCCTAATGATCTTTATCTGTCACTTAATACTCAATATACACTTAGTTACTGAATCAAATTACATCTCAAAGTTTAATGCAGTGTTGTATTTTTAGTTCACTGTTACGGTAATTCATACTAGGGGTGTAATGATGCACGGTTCGGTTCACTCCTCGTTTTTGTGTGTGCGAGAATAGAAAAGCTTAGATGGTGATCATGGGTAATATTTGGTCTAATGCACACGTCAATAGGTTTCAACGATTATCAACAGACATAAATATTAGACTTACATTCTTCTGGATGACACAAACACAACTCCAAAGGATTTAAAATGTTGCCCTGTGACTGCTGGATGTCACAGAACAACACTATTTCAAAGCACCACTGTGCCTTAGTACATATTTGGTGGCATGTTGATCAGTGGCAGTATAAACAGACAGGAAACATGTGGAGACAGGGACATTACAATTATGTGGTATGTGTCTTAGACAATGCGATGGGCCAAATCATTTAACTAGTTTAATGTCCTCACATTTAATTTGTCTGGGTCATATCAGTGCAGTCTTACCAAAACTGGTAACATAAATAATGTGAGTGAACCTTCAGCTGTTTCCTGTACCTGACTCCTGAGCATGTGCTGAGAGCGACCCAGGACTCTGGATGTCCTCTTACATGGCCGTGGTAGAAGCAGTGATCCTGAAAGAGAAAATAATTGCAATCAATACAGGGAGGAAAGCTTTTAAAAAGGTGTGATAATGTTTATGCAGAGATGCTTCCCGCTGCAGCAAACAATGAATCAATCTGCTGGAACGACTCAGTGGTGTAAGTGTTCCTAAAGCAGGCCACGTGCTCCTGTTTCATGGCTGCATCTGCCAACAAAAACACTTCCCACTGTATCTGAACAATGACGAATCAATACAGCTCAGCTTGCTTGACGGTGTTTATAGGAAGGTTACAGTATGGCCACGCAAACATCCTAATGAGGATTTTTAAAATTAATTTTCCAGATTCGCAACAAAAGAAGATGAATTTGAGGAACTTTAATAAGAAGAAGGATGGCTGCTCGGGGGTATGAGGAACACGTTTGTGAATTCAAAGCTGTTCAGCTGGCACTGGAGTAACTCACTGCTGGAGCCTTGTTATCAGAGAGTTTCCACACTGCCCTGATCAGCAACATCAACATGATAACAGCATAAAACACACTGCTGTGTGCGAATGAGCAGAACAGAACGGCTGGCTGTAATGGACTATTTATTCAATGTATATCCCACAGACTGAAATGTTTATTTGAACTTTTTTTTTTACTTTTAATGTTTTTTTAAACTTCTTTATTAGAAAGCACCCTGAGCTGCCTCTGTGTATGAAATGTGTTATATAAATAAACTTGCCATGCCTCTTTAAGTTAAGGACAAATACCAATTGTCTTCATGTTTCTTTTCTCTCTTACTAACCATATGCCTACATTTGACTTCCATAATTTTACAGTGAGAATTATGGCCATTAAGCAACCATTTACTATATACATTTATTTTTCAAAATAAGTGACAAAAATGATACCTTTAGTGCTTTGCTTCCTGCTTCGCTTTGTATGAAAACATATCTAACTGTGACCATAGAAATCGGATTTTGTGTACCATTACATCCCTAATGAACTACAAACAGAAGGGCAGCGGTGAATGTGGAAGCTCAGAATTCTGTTCACTTTCTTGGGAAAAAATAAAGGCTGAGACTGAGATTTCTTAATACTCTTAAGTTAAAACCAGACAAGCTTCCGGAACACCTGACTCACTCTGCTCACTACAGTATTGTAACTTGTACAAAAGGAAGTAAAAAGACAGGCAAAAAAAACTACCACTTTCAACCTTTAAAGCACAAATGTATCACACCTTTCATTATTTCTAAAAGAAACTCTGCCTATGGGCATTTAATGTTGAAAAGGGACTTAACATCACAAGGTTTAAATTAATCCTGCTTTCAATTTCTTCTAAAGTCCCTGTCAGCTCATCAGAGAGTAAAACGATCTCTTTCATTTGAACAGAGGCAGCAGCAGCAGCATCAGCTGCAGCCGTGAGTGCTCCGTTCGAGCCAACATTCAAATCAATTGTCAGTTAAAACTCTCCATTCCAAACCTTAGCAATTAGTCTGGTTACAGGTAGAGAATGTGATGTGGACGCGGTCCAAGAGATTGGCCCGCAAGGCCTTGTTTCAGCTGCGTAGGGAACAACCAGCCATCTGTGAGGGCTTACCGGGCAGAAAAGCACTGCCACATGCAGAGACTTGGATCCCATCTGTAACTCAAAACTGTGTGAGCAAAGTTGGTACATCAAACATGTTTGTAGAAGGTTATTTTAACTCGATAGCCTAGTGGTCTAGTGATACGCCTTCCAAACAAAACACCAGAAGGCTGGGAGTTCAATACCAGGCCTCCCACCATTGTAACCCTGAGTTGCTCCAGGACTGTCTGGATAAGAGCGTCTGCTAAATGACCTGTAATGTAATGTAACTCAAGTGGCTGCCAAAACGAATTAGGCTTCTCTCAATCTGTGTTTTTGTTCTCACTTATGATCTTGTGGACTTGTGAATCATCACTGCAGCGTGTGAAATAATTTATGACGCTCAGGGGTCCCGTGCCGTGGGCGGTACATCAAAAACATATGCTTATCTATTTTAGCAAAAAAATAAATGAAATGCTATTAAAAATGTTTTAACAACTTTGGAATTGGGCGAAATGGGAAGAAATATTTCATATTCTGTCCACAGCCCTGCAGGTTTCCAGTTTTGCAAACCCACTGCAGATGCTGCAAAGCTGCAACTTTCCCTAAATCGGGCATTACAAAACACTCGCGACCTGAACACTAGGCTAATAAAATAAAGCTCCCGAGCTGACTGCTGGGCAATACAGGCTACACCTGTACGGGAGCACGAGAAGGAACTAAATGAATGTTAAAAAAAACAACAACAAAAAACAGTGAAGAACAGAAGACAGAAGAACCCTCTATGTCAGGGGTCGGGAACCTTTTTGGTTGGAAGAGCCATAAAAGGCAAATATTTTTAAATGTATTTCCTTGAGAGCCATATATTTAATAAAATTGAGTTTTAAGTATATCACGTCTCCGAGTACTAAAAGCGGTATCAGTGTAGGAAGCAAAGGGAAACACACCACAGATCTCTGGGACGAAAAGTGGTGATGTGAGCTGTTTGTGCGACATAACGAAGCATCTCACTGTTAAACCTGCAGCTTCAGGGCCGTGTGATCACGGACATGTATGATGCAGTGAGAGCTGAGCTGCCTGTGGGAGACTCTGATGCAGCAGGAAACTTTGGGCACTACGTGTTTCCAAACACTGACAAACCATCTCCACCGCTGTGTTCCCGACTGCGCATGAACTGCTCAGCAATTCGTTTGCAGTTGACGTGGAAACAGCACATGTGAACATCCAAATGGAGCTGATTGAGCTCCAGTGTAACGACACACTCAAGGCAAAGTATGACTCTGTGGGCGCTGCAGTTTCCAAGCTTCACCCCCGAAACGATGCCTTCATTTTGGCCCTCTCTGTGATTGAGTTTGACACCCCTGGTCTACTGCTTGCTTTGCGCAGTTTCTCCTCCACACACACACACACACACACACACACGTGCACACACAGTTACAGTCAGAGACTGAGTGGAGGAAAGGAGAGGGGAGAACTAAAACAAAAGCTGCTGCTAAATGTTTTACTTTAAAATGACAGAGTATAATTATTTATTACTTGTTAATCATGTTAAAAATTGTCTGCGAGCC
Organism: Cottoperca gobio; assembly: GCF_900634415.1. NCBI lineage: Eukaryota > Metazoa > Chordata > Actinopteri > Perciformes > Bovichtidae > Cottoperca > Cottoperca gobio. The sequence goes on along the minus strand of NC_041372.1, from coordinate 7,865,028 downwards.
ATATTGCGTCATCAAAAGAGCCATAGGTTCCCGACCCCTGCTCTATGTCTTTCAGTAAATTTACTTCACTTGTGTTTCATGCTGTTCAGACCAATTCAATGTCATATACACACACTCACACCTCTCCAAAACCATGCTTAATATTACGCCTATCACGCGGGCACCAGGATGTTGTTTACATGATGTTATTTTTTTACATCAAATTTTGTTCTGAGGTTTTGAAAATGTTTTATAACTTAATAAGGAAATAATGACATGAATGAGGCTTTTCAGATTGTATTGTATCTTAAATTAACTGTATAGTTTACTGTATAGGCTACACCTGCTGTCTGGTCATTGTCGTTTTCTGTAAAACTACTCTCCTTTCAACATTTAAACATGAATATACTATTTTTTTTAAAAGGTTCATTTTGAGACCCCAAAAATTACCCCAAAATTAGATTTGTACGTATTTGGAGTGTCATAGGTGTTAATTTGGGGTCCCTTGACATCCCCCGTATTACCCACATCATGTCTCAGATGCTTGGGAAGCTTTGTGAACTTGGGGGTAGACCAAGCATGCAAGTACCCCAGCAAACGTTTCAGCTTCTCACCTGCACTTAAACAAACGTATAGCCTTTAGGGTCCACTGCAAATCACTTCTTAGCACCTCGATTTATCTGGCCAAAGCTTTCTTTTACCACATTAAAAAAAATCAAATAGAATCACCTGCTATTAGATTTGACTTAATTCCAAACCCAAAGTCATTAAGCAGGTGGATAGAGGGATAAAAGCTCACCGAACTATGTCCGATAGAGAAACTGCCTGTGAGTGTTTGGACCGTCTCTGGTTTGCTCGGAATTTGAGAAAATCTAAAGGAACTAAAGGCATTGTTTGCTCTCTAAGAGTTTAGAACAAAGAAAATACAAAAACAATACAAAGATCAGTTTGCTGCGTGAATTCAATTACCAGGAAATATCACTTTGCAAATGAATTGTTTCTATAACAAGATACAAGAGATTATGACTAATCTCAGTGCTGTGAGGGGAAGACTGTCTTCATAGGTTTATATTTTGTTGAAAGGAACAGAAATATGTTCTGCTACAACCTTAACCACGGACGAAAGCCTCAATTTATTCTATGTAGTCTGAAAAGGGTAGTGAGGCGCGACGGTCAGGCTCTATCACCCAACAAGCAAAAATGAAATGGAGAACGTTCATGTCGTGCAAACTGATCTCAACTTCAGGCAGATGTTGCAATACAGGCACTGTGTTTCTTAAAACCGATCTTTCTTGTCTGTTGATATCTCTGCACTTCTCTCTGTGTTGAGCCCTTTGTTTCTTTCTCATCTGGAAGTTGTCCCATCATGTATGATTTTTGCTATTCACGCCACCTATCCCATAACACCAAGAGTTAACTGACTTGAAAACTATTAATTTTGATGTATTTATTTACTGTAGTTACTATCCATAATATTGTAACACAATAAAGTCTAACAGCTTATTTCCATTGTGGTCCTGTAACATTTAATTCTAAAAATAACACCTGACTAACAAACGTACAGTGCATACGATGCTGGAGTGACTAAGCTTAGATGTTACAAGCCCTCTTTAGAAAACAAAATGGGCTACAAATGAGTGGATGTAATTTTAGGGCACTTTGAAGATGCTCTGTGATGTGATCAACTTAAGATTTGTTCCATTATGCTGCAGCGGAATAAAGAATGTTTTTACCTGTCAAACTCTTAAATGGTTTCACTCAACATGTGCAAATGAATGGAGTTTTGAGGTTGCCCTGTACATCTATTGTGTGTCTTTCATGTGAGATGGACTATTCGAAAACGTAGCAAAAAATATGTATCCTTTGGTTTATCTTCAAACTTAGGTCTGTGTCTGAACATCCCTTCGGAATGGAAAGAAAGATCGCTGCTGTCTATAAAATACATAATATAATAGAAATAATTTATTATCAAGACAGTCATATACTCAGATATTGACCAGTGACTGATTACATTACAGGTCATTTAGCAGATGCTCTTATCCAGAGCGACTTACAGTGAACTAACTACAGGGACAGTCTCCCTGGAGCAACTCAGGGTTAAGTACCTTACTCAGGGGTACAATGGTGGCAGCCTGGTATTGAACTCACAACCATCTGGTCTTCTGTTTGGAAGCCGTACCACAAGACAACTAGGCCATCATACATTTAAAAAAGGTAATCCTAATAAAGTTTGTCTCTATTAATCAGTAGTAAATTATGCATTTATCTCATGTCTTAAAATCATTAATAAGCAATAAAAAGAAGAGGACCCAAAACACTGCCGTGTGGGACTCCACACTCAATAGTTCTAAATGCAGATAGTGTCATGTTTTCATCAACAATTTGTGTGCAATTTGAGAGATAGGATTTTAACTTTTTTAATCTTTCTCTGCACATGATTCTGCAAATCAAACATAGTCATTGTCTTAACATAACCCCTAAAAACATTCTAGGGCGGACCTGATTTAGTTGATTCCCTGACTAAAACATCTGCAGTACAGTGGACCTATCAGCCATTAAGCCACACTGGTTCCTTTAATGCTGGTCTCTTGGGTGCTATTACAAGCGACTTTGAGTTCTATGCGACTTTGAGTTCTAGAAAAGCACTATAGAAATTCAATGTATTATTATTATTAGAGGACCCTCCAAACACTCAGCCTCAAGTGGACCTTTGGACAGATAGCATAGTGCAATGCTGTCAGTGATTGATCTGACTGTGATAGCCTAAATTCCGCTTTCACTACAGCATTCAGAGACAGAGCCTTTAGCAATAGTATTAAAATGTTCTAAAGCTAAATCAAATGACCTATTTGTACTAGCCTGTTTCCAAAGCAAGTGAATGGTACATAGTGGGTGCCTACATCTACTTGCATTACCTTAAAAATAGATGTCAAATAATGTTTGAAGAAAATATTCATCATTTAACAAAGCACAATGATACATAATTTGGCATGCAGCACTGCAGCCAAAAGTCTCTTGAGGACATAAGGATGATTTGGTCCCTATGATGTAGCACTTAACAGCTAATATGATCAAAGGGCCCATTAGGGTGCTCAACCACCTCTTATCATCAAAAATGCTTGAGATGTGAAACGTCTGCAAAAGATTTTGATAACTTTAGTCTTTAAAGATTGAAATCAAGTGACTTCAATGGAGGTTGCATGAAGAGGATTGTGACTGCTAAATACTATTGATCAAAGACCAAAGGAGCACCAAAATACTTTTTTCAACATTAGCAAAACCAAGAAGAAAGACAATGACCCCAAAAATATTTGGGTATGATGTTGATTTAAAGTTAAAATGGTACTCTGCTAAAAAAGGCGTTTTATTCTTCTTTCTGATAAAAACCAAGATCCTTTGAGACAAGCAGCAAACATTTGAAGGTTTTCTATCAAGAATGTTTGGCTTTTGCCTTGTTTGACTGCAAGATGAGGGGCACACCTTGTATTTTATACCTAATAGCCTTAAAGAGTTACTTAACCGCAGGTGTTGAACCCTTGTGTAAAGCATTGGAGTCTGAAGTGGATTTTGACATTGAGTCTTACAATGTGGCCATCATAGTGTCCTTTAAAGTAGTCTTGTTCTCGGCATATTATTAGTGTACTTTTTAAAATACAGATTTCAGAAAATCTCAGAAGATCTTTCGGTAATAGAGTGAAAGAGAGGTGCTGATTAATCCTAAATATGATTAAATCTTCAGTGTTGAGCTACATATTATCTGATTTTCTAAATTTGTATCTGCTTTTAAGATTTAATATAAATTCAAATTATTTTTTGGGGGATGAAGCTTATCCTTCTGCCTCTCCATAAACTTTGAGGTCTTTATATCTATTTTAGGTTTAAGAATAGCAGCCTCTTTCTGCTCCAAACTAAAAAGCCCCTCTTGTTGCATGATGTGCATCCAAAAATGTTTGATTTTTGAATTGGCAGACCATGTGTTGTGCCAGTTGTCTTGAAAACTAATTTTGTAAATTGGACTTCACATTTGAATTTGAATTATGTTGTGCTATTAGCTCATTTACAATTGTGGCTCAGAAAGTAGAGCAGTCGTCCATTAATCCCAAGGCTGTCGGTTCCGGCTCAAAGTGAAAGTGTCCTTGAGCAAGACACTGAACCTTGCTCCCGATGGGCAGGCAAGTGCCTTGCATGGCTTCTCCGCCGCCATCGGTGTGAATGGCTGAATGAGAGGCAAATTGTAAAGCGCGTTGTCTGGTAAGGTAGAAAAGTGCTCTATAAATGCAGTCCATTTACCATTTACAATGAAAATTAAATGAATGTTCATAATGGTTAAATCAATTAAAAAAATTGGGATTTTACAAAAGTGGCCTGGGAGAATCATTTTCAAAGGATAAGGGTATAATACAAGTCTTAATTAACTCTAGCTCACCGTTCTCAAGAGTAGGTTGCACATTGTCTGTTAATTTGAAAATGAAAATGAAATCAATTTCACATTCAATTACATTAAAAGATGTCAATCGAGCTTAGTTATAATTTTGAGAATTTTGGCAGCCAAATACTTCCATATAGGTGACATTGTTTGAGTTTTGTGAAACCAGATGTCACAAAATATCAACGCTGCATTTCTTTTACGAGACAAAACTACAAAATCAGTTGAAAATAGAAAATATTAATTGGTAAAATCATAGTTGTATAAATCTCTGCAATAATATAATCATCAAGAGATTATTTCAAATGTAAATCTTAATAAAAGTGCATTCCTATTGAATTATGCGATCCTTTTTAATGTCCTTAAATTCTACATGAAATGCCAAATCACATAGAATAAAGGTTTTAAGTCAACAGCCTGATTTGAATACCATACTGAAACAACAAATGGCTACCTGAGGATACAGTAGGTAAGATAAACTATTTCAAATATTGTATTGCATATGTTTATGCTTTGTAAAGAGTTGGAGTAAACATGATACAGCCCTTCAAGGGTCTAGTTCAGGATTAGATCTTGGAATTGCGGTTAACATAAGAATTAGGATTAGGTTTTGGTCAAGGTATAGTTATCGGTGTTTTAGAATTAGGACATTGGTTTAGGGTTAAGAAATGACTGAAGTCAACAAATGTCCTCACAACAAAGAAAGCCATAATGGTATGATGTGCTCGTAAACAGCATTACAAAGAGGGGGAGAGAAACACAACTTCCTCCAGACCTACTCAAACCTGTTGCTTCATACTTACAGTGTAATTGTTGTTTGACACAGTCACCGGCTGCCCATCTTCTGTGTAATAGGTCTCTGTAAAGTCTGGACCTAAAAGCTCCCTGAAAGAAAGAAAGAAAGAAAGAAAGAAAGAAAGAAAAGAGAAGAAATGAGATGATTAGATTAAAAAAAGAATCGCTTTAATAATCGCTGTGTAATTTAGGTGTTAGCGGCAGCAGGTAGAACATAGGAAAATACAGTCTGAGGTCGTGAAAACTGCTTTTACACTCCATAAATCTTGTCTTTACCCATTTGGAGCTTCTTGTTTTTGCGGACCAGTTGGGTGAAAGTACTATTATATCACCTATAACCAAAAGGAGAAAGTTGGCCATAATTGTTTCTGCAACCTTGTCTCATCATCAGATAATGTCATGATATAATAAAGAGCAGCAGGTTCGGAGTTTCTTCTTTAGTCAGCCAATGACAATAGGTGGTGACATGAGCTAATTTAATTATCTAGACTCGCTAGGTGATTGACAGCAGCTGACGGTGCGGTTGCCTAGTGACAACAAAGGATTCTTCCTCAGCTGCTTTTTGTGCGGAACTCTGCGGAACAGTCACGAGGCAGAGAGATTCACCTCAGGTTTTAATGCTACATAATGTGTCTTATGTCTCTTATGAATCCCTACATTTATGGAAGTGCAATATTAAATGACTGGACCCTTTAAAATCTAGTGAGTTGATAGAGTAATGTCGCAATTTTAGACCACAAGTCTAATACTATTCTCAGTTTAATGTTACAGTCTCCAGCAGGCAGAGATGTCAGCATGGCTGTGTTTGTCCACAAAGAGGGTCCAACATGTCTGTCTCTCGGCCACAACAAGAATATATGACTCTACGATGGCCTAATATGACACAGTGTGCATGTTGATGGAGGGAAACATTGTGTTGGCTGAATTAGGGATAACAAAAAAGTGCAAGCAGCATTCTGACAGTTTGATATTTTCCTGACCTTGAAATTCTCTTTGACCGTCTGTGTGGTCATTTGGTGCCCAGCACGGTGGACATACAAACAAGGCAGCACAAAGAGGGTTGTTATTTTGGTGGAAATTGGATCTTAGATGTTTCCCTGAGAATAGACGTCTCAGAAACAGATTCTGTTTCTGGTGCAACATCACTCTGCTGCCAGTCTGGTGATTTTATCAAAAAGAGGAAACTAAAGAAAGTAAGTTTATAAATATCTATAAATTCATATCTGTTGTCCACGGTATGTACTGCAAGTTTTTCCTTCAGCTCATAAAGTCCCTGCAGCCATATGAAGGCAGCAGGATACATATTGGAGAACTGTTCACCTTCATTAAATCAAAGAATAAGCACACACACATCTACACACATCAGACTGGCCGTTATAACTCGGCATTCTTCTGAGAGACATCCGATTACCTGAGCTCATGAATCCTGTGCGTTACAGCCTCCTTTCTAACTTCAAAAGAACATTGAGCGGTTCATCTTTTATTCTTGAAATATTACGGTGCAAACATTGCTGTGTCACATTTCAAAATATGATGTAACCATTTACAATGTGGAATATAGCAGAATTATGACTGAAAAAGTATTGATGTAATCATATGAACTACTTGTCGCCTCGCTGGCTCTATGTGCACATTCAACTGATGGATTACATGATTGAGAAATAACTACAACCAAATGGGTTTAGGAACCTTTGCTCCTGAGTACATTAAACAGGCAACACAAAAGCTATAAAAAAAAGAAAGTCTGACAAAGAGCGCGTTCTACCACTGCCATGCAGGCTCAGAGTAATGACAGTAATTGCCTGATGTGTGAGACGTTATTCTCTTATTATCTCATACTACACTTTCCCACTAAATCTCTGCTTTGAAGAAAGTGCAAAGTCAGACAAAGTTTCAATGATATTCATAGCTTCTCTCTTTGCTTGCTGACATCCCTGTATGATTTTCTGATATTGCCAAGCTTGATTGCTAAAAGCATAATCTCCTCCAAATGAAATGTTGGATCAGCAGTACCCGAGTCTTTCATGTTGATGAAGTTGGGCATTGATAACAAAAAGAGACAGAGAGAGGAAAATATCCCAATGCCTTCACTACGATTGTATCCAATTCGATTCATCTGTTAGTTCAGGGGTCGGGAACCTTTTTGGCTGGAAGAGCCATAAAAGCCAAATATTTTTAAATGTATTTCCTTGAGAGCCATATATTTAATAAAATTGAGTTTTAAGTATATCACGTCTCCGAGTACTAAAAGCGGTATCAGTGTTTCCCCTACCATTGTCGGTGTATCACCGCATCACACACACCAGGAAGCGCTGTGTTGTAAAGCTCTGGAGATGGAACATGTAACAAGCACCGTAACACAGACAGGAAACTTTATAAGAGTCAATGTAAGTCTTTTCCTGAGGAGATGCATTCTGAACATGGCGGTGCGATGGCTGAGTCGAGGGAAAGTGCTGAATAGATTTTTCGAGTTGCGTGAGGAAATCTGGCCGTTTTTGGAAGCAAAGGGAAACACACCACAGATCTCTGGGACGAAAAGTGGCGATGTGAGCTGAGACATAACGAAGCATCTCACTGTTAAACCTGCAGCTTCAGGGCCGTGTGATCACGGACATGTATGATGCAGTGAGAGCTGAGCTGCCTGTGGGAGACTCTGATGCAGCAGGAAACTTTGGGCACTACGTGTTTCCAAACACTGACAAACCATCTCCACCGCTGTGTTCCCGACTGCGCATGAACTGCTCAGCAATCCGTTTGCAGTTGACGTGGAAACAGCACATGTGAACATCCAAATGGAGCTGATTGAGCTCCAGTGTAACAACACACTCAAGGCAAAGTATGACTCTGTGGGCGCTGCAGTTTCCAAGCTTCACCCCCGAAACGATGCCTTCATTTTGGCCCTCTCTGTGATTGAGTTTGACACCCCTGGTCTACTGCTTGCTTTGCGCATTTTCTCCTCCACACACACACACACACACACACACACACACACACACACACACACGTGCGCACACAGTTACAGTCAGAGACAGAGTGGAGGAAAGGAGAGGGGAGAATTAAAACAAAAGCCGCTACTAAATGTTTTACTTTAAAATGATAGAGTATAATTATTTATTACTTGTTAATCATGTTAAAAAATGTCAGCTCAAAATTGTCTGCGAGCCATATTGCGTCATCAAAAGAGCCATAGGTTCCCGACCCCTGTGTTAGTTTCTTGTGTCATGCAAATTCTTATCTGCTGCAACCAAACTTTAGAAGAGTGCTACGAAAGGAAAAGAAAATAGATTATTGTTTGATGTCTCCTAAAAGGTCACACAACAAAAATGCATTGGCTCGATTTTAGACTGCAAGAAGAAAAGGTGACATTTGTCATGTCTGAGGACGAAGGAGACAGTTGTCAAATGCCAAGATGTCCCTGGACAGACGCATCAGTGTTACAGATGTATGGATCAGTAATACCACGAGGACGTCTGGCCTCATTCAGCCTCTGTCTGTGGCTGAATTACTGACCAGGCAGGGGACACACTCTGGCAGCAAATCCCTGAACACAAATGGGCAAATGGAAGACAGACATGAAAAGATGAGCCCAATCTCCATTTGGTCTTGGGAGCCCTATTGTATTATTCATTGAGGGAGATCGTAATGGAACATAATCCAGCTTTCTTACCCCTTTCACTGCCGACAATTTGCTTTGCTATATAAAAAGAGTGTCTTACGTGGCAGTCCTCTAATGTTAATTTGATTGAAGCATGTGCACTGTGAAATTCAACTCCATCATAAGAAGGAGAAAGAATGAAACGCTGATTGCTTTTCATTGCAGGTGACTGTCTTTCAAGCTGTAGGGATGGTGTAGAGGCAAAGAGTATAGTCAAATATCTCCTATGGCTTAATTAAAAACGACAACGGGTGGGATTCACTGTGGAAGACATTAAAGCTTAGGAAACACGGGTTTAATGTTCACCAACAGTAATCACCTACTGTCTTTGACCTTTAACGTTCCTGGAGAAACACAGCAGGCAATGATCAGTGTAGAGGTCTGCAATACCAACCCAAGCGTGATTGAAGCTGTCAGGCTAGCTTTTAACCATTGTCAATTTGTCAGGTTCAGGAGCCTCCGCTCTCCTGAGAATGTTGTTGATTGGCAAAGATTAATTGTTCTGGTTGACTGAGGGTGTGTGATGGTTGGCTCACTAATAATGGTGACACCATGGTTTATGTCTTAATGGAAAACTACGGTATATAACAAGCCGCAGCAGCACGCTCCTGGAGACATCTACTGTAGCAGGTTTTGAGTACTTGTCAGGTACTTTGCCAGGTCTGTGCAGACTTTGTCACCGCGATAGTGTCACATTGTGAAGGATGCAGTCACAAAACTTTACAGGTGTGTAGTTAAGAGGAGTCCGAGCGATGGCGCTTGAAGTAGAGGGGTAGGATGTGGGGAAGGAGCCATTGGCCCCCACTTTACGTCACTGGCCAGATTTGGATCACGGCTGGAGTTATCCCATCCCAATGATCCTCTCTGGTTACAACTTGGTGTTTATTTCTGTAGCTCTGGCCATCATTTGTATCAGTAATGTCAGCTAACCAAAGTATTTTCTGAGATCTCGGAACACGGCAACATTACTAAAAAATAGGTTCAATGACACATAAACAAGCCACAGTTTAGCCCGATTATCTAATCCAGTATATTTGGAGGTAACGCCAAATAATGATAATGATGCACATAACCCTCAGTGCACAGGAAACGAGTATGGCAAGTACATGAGGTCAATGTTGAACGAGGAAGTCTGTCTGTGTACTGTAATTCATTCATTTTTCCTTTTAAATAAATCTGACTAATGGGAAGGTTTGTTACAACGTGTCTGACCAGTTTTGTTTGTATCCCTGTCAGGACTATCCACAATCTCATCAATTTCACTGGTGACTACAATGTCATCACTACTGATTGAACGATTTTAGACAATTTCCTGTTTTCCGGGAGTCTTTATTGTCTCAACGTGATGAATTGGGTGGATTTGGCCCCTACTTTGAGACAGTCTCTCCCCGGAGGCCACAAGGCATACATAGTGTTGCACTTGGTGATGAATGTAGTTGGTTGAAGACTGCATACTGTCTCATCTCCATGCACATGGAAGTTGCTGCATGATTGTCTGATTGTCGGTTTCGAAAACATGAGCTCCTGTAATTATTTAGATTACCAAAGTGATAAGGTTATCTACTGATTCAATTGTAAAAAAAACTAAATATTTTCTTTCTTTCTTTTTTGGACTCTCCTCTCTATGTGGATGTACATGATGCAATGATTTATAATTGTGTTTGTTTGCTGAACTGTAAATAGTTATTTTTTATTTGCTGAAAAAACAGCTGTGTATAATTTAAATGTACATAAGTATGAATAAACATTTTGCTCGTGGATGTGGAGCAACTCATCAGCAGCCTTGATACTGAATAATTACACAAACACACCCAGCCTTTTTGGCTCTCTCAGAGCTCCAGCTACAAAGCCACACAGTGTAGTTGGGGTCAAACCACTGTGCTACTTCCAAGAAGAAGAGTAATGGGCTCGTTTCGAGGCAGAGGGAAAGCAGACAGACAGCCTGGCTTTGGTGTGCTGATAAAACTTGCTCTAATGAGCAGGCCGAGAGGATAAACAGCTAGACGCAGCCGCACGTGTGTGTGGGTCTACTTTAGAGGTACTGTGGTTTTATACCCATGATCTTTTCTCCTATTGTCCTCTGATTGGTTAGCAAAGCTCCTATAGCTTGGTTAAACAAGCTACAGGAGAAAGCACACAGGAAGGGGAGAGGAAAAGCAAATAGAAGCGATAGATGAGTGAAAGGAGGGATGTCACTGTCAGAGGTAAGGGAAAAACTAATGGGAAGTTTTCTCAGATCTTGTGCTACAAATATGTTGCTGCAGAAATCCCCCACATGGAGAGCAGGTGCTGTTTGTGTGTGAGACTTCAAGATAAATACTGTATTCGAACAAGAACTATAGGCAGGTTCAAGATTAAGGTCTGGTTAGGCTTTGATTATTCAGTTATTCCTTATATCTATAACAATATCACAATCATTTTTAAAAACCACTTGCACACCTTTGCTAAATTCAATACACTCAAGGGCAAATTCACAAGAGGATTACAAAGCTTTTGATGCAGCTAAACCTGCACAAATAAGACAAAAAGAAACCAACCAGTTGGGTGCTCCTGTGCTATTTTCGCGTATTTAAATAGGGTTATCTGCATACATTTGGCACAAAATTTGCCATTTTCTGTTTGCAAAAAAAGTCCAATTGACAAAGATCACTACTACTAGAATTGGTGGTAGCTGATGTAAGGGCGTCTAGCTCAGACTTTCCTCCACTTTAAAATCATGGCATCTTGTTTCAATAGGCAATTTAGGGGGCTCATGTTTTTGAATTCCCTCACCTTGGAAAGCACTTTGTGCTTATGGCTTGAAAAGTGCTCTTTATAAATTCCTCGCCTGAAGTTTTGAGGAATGCCTCGTCGGTCAGAGACCCGTAGCTCGCGGTCTAAAAATTTCTGTTTTTTCTTTTTCAGTCTGCCATTGTTATGCCTAATGTGTTCTTAGTGCAAAGACAACATTTATACTTTGCCACATGGATAATTGCAATCAGGCGCAATAGAGAGAAATTGCACTCAGCTGCAAAACTTTATTGGCATGTTTGTGAATTGGACCTTGAGATTGGACAGTTGCAAATGCACAAATTGATGCACCTGGGGTGACAGAGCCTTTGCCATCACTGCCCCCTCCCTCTGAAACTCACTCCCCAAACACATCCGTGACTGTACCGATCTCACCATGTTCAAATCTCAAATCAAAAGCCACCTCTTCAGATCTGCTTTCAACGTGTAATTACTTCTATGTATTTTTAATGTTGATGTCCTGTTTTTCTTAATGTAATTTTTAATATGTACATGTAAAGCATCTTTGAGTACCTTTTAAAAGCGCTCTATAAATAAAATGTATTATTATTATTATTATGGTGCTATCAGCGGCAGCAATCCATTCTTTGTGAATTTGCCCCTCAGAGGTTTTGCTTCCAAAGCCTTACTTGATCTGTTATGACCAATAGCTTATTGTGGCTAATGTTAACTAGTGTTAGCAAACTTTATATAGATATAAATACTACTAAACAGTGTCAAGTAAAGATGCCCCCCAGAAAATGATGTTGTGTAACATGCTGGCCAAGTATCACTTGCTCTATTAAAAGTCAATGCCTTTGGGAGTTTACTTATTATGTTCTCGTGTGAAACAGGGTTGCTTGCACCATCACAAGACTTCATGAGTAAACGCAGCCAAATGCAACCAGTATTAAAGCTGTCTAAACAAACATCACATGAAAAGTTTATGACTAAAATGCTCTGCTGTCTGAGAAGGTCTTTTTCAGTCATGCCTAAGGGCTGCTGGGACTAATAGGAAAACAGGGAATACCAGAGTCGGTGAATGGCTCCATTGAAGTAAAACTCCTCATTATTGTACTTTGCTGCTTTGTAGTTGCTGAATGGAACCATCACATGTTGACTATTAATTACAGTAAATGCTTGTGGCGTCTTGCTCTCACATGAAGTTTTCTGGGGGGGTCACTGAAAGCAAAGTAAAGCTGTCGTTGAAGTTAAAGAAATTGCTAATATAGCTTGGCTTTAGCCTGAAAGGTTTCTTTGTCCAGGCGTTTAATATGTGCTGACTTTTGCCTTCAACAGCCAGATACCAGATAGACAGAACTTCTTCCTTCCTTATGTGTGGTTGCACACTGGTATTCTTTATAGCTCCATAGAGAATAGATTCAAAGGATGAAGAAATAGGATGTCTTTGATAGTATCCATGGTGATATCCCAGGGATCAGGCTACATTTTCTGGTTCACGCATAAATGTGGGTGAATATCAGTTAAACATTCATGGCTGACAACACAGACCACAGCCTCCAGTGACCTTAGATCATCACTGTTGTCAGTGTCAATATTTTAATTGTAAAAAAACCTTAGAAAATAGTTAATTAAACACAACAAAGAAGCCAACATTATAACCTCCTGTTCACACATACAAACTTAAAAACTAATGGCACACACGGCTACTTATTTTATAGACTCTACAGGTAAGCTCAACCCTATTATGCAACCCAATCATGCTTGTTTTGATTCCCTCATTGTTTTCTTAATTAAATAAATACTAAAAAATGGCTGATCGTCCTGGTCAACTCTCTAATGAAGCACCAGGACATGAAAAAGAAAAATGATGCATGGAAATACGTTGCTACAGAAGTGAACTACTTGATTGTGCACCGGCATAGTGGCTACGCACAAAGCAAGGCCGAAGTTTATTACACAAACATGACATCACTTTAGCGGCTGTGTCTCAGGAGGTAGAGTGGTCGTCCACCGGTCGGAGGGTCGGCGGTTTGATCCCCAGCCCCTGTAGTAAGCATGTCGAAGTGTCCTTGAACCCCAAATTGCTCCTGATGGCCTGGCCAGCGGTGTGTGTGTGTGTGTGTGTGTGTGTGTGTGTGTGTGTGTGTGTGTGTGAATGGTTATCACTACTGACGAGCTGATGTGCATCTTGTATGGTAGCCTCTGACTCTGTATAAATGTTTATGAATGGATGAATGCTGACATGTGTTGTAAAGCACTTTGAGTGGTTGCAAAGATTGGAAAAAGTGCTATATAAAAGCCAACCATTTAAGTCATTTTTAGAAGCTTTTAATGTCCAACGTCAACATACTGAGAGAGAATAGGAGGGAGAGACCTTTGATGAATAGAATAGAAATAACAGGAAATAGACAGACAAGCAGCTGCAATGTTCATGAATCCTCAGAATAAAGGGTCCTATTTTTAAGAGTAACGACAAGTGCACAGCGGTAGGTCTTAGATGTTCAGACGGTGTGGGTACCTCCAAGCACACCTACTACTTTGGTTCATGTATGTGCAGCAGCACAACGTTCCAAAGGGCTGTGTGAAGGCGAATATAGATCGGATGGTGCAGTGATTATTAAATACACACAATGGTCTTATCACTCTGAACCAGCTGAACCAGTGACACATGACAACAACAGCTCAACTACTGAATAATTGAATTATCCACAACATTATTTTGTTGTCTGGATGGTACAGACTTCACATTTTACAGCAATCTGACCAATAGAACATGGGATTTCCTTTGGGCTACAATAATATTTTGTGGTAGGTTGATACAAGAGGAGTATAGCCAGGCGATAGGTGGTTAGGTCGGCCCATAATACGATCTGAATAATAGGAAGGGTGAGCTCTTCTTTCAACAGAGCTTCCATTAGTGCTGCACACACTCTTCTCTTTACGCTTCTGGCTTGGAGAGGGAGGACTGACTACTTTGGCATCTTCTTCTGAAAAGGTAAGAGAGGGGTTCAATATACTTTGACACCTTCTATGTCCTCTCCTATTGTTCTGCTCTCCAGAAGGGTTGTCCTGGCTTTCAGGCCTTTTCACCTAAGCAACTGCTCATTTGCCACAGCGTCTCATCCTGACTGCAGATGTCTGTTAGTGGTGACAGAATGTACAGAATGGCCTTAGAGTGTCCACCCAAGGCAGGTTTTCACTGATACGGGGCCTTCCAGGGGCACAAGACGTACTGGCTCGAGGGCTGTGATCAAATGAAGATGATCAAAGCCAATGAGTAGAACTGGGCCGACATGTTTGGTTAGGCTGTTGAGGAAATAGTTCCTGTTTCCCAGATGCTGGGCTACTGGGTAGAAGAGGACTTATCATCCATAATTGCAAAGGCATCCAAGGTTCGATTACCATTTCTCAGCACCAATGAACAAATGGCAAATTGTGGAGAAGCTTTCCTAACAGGAAACATGTAAGCCGCAACCTAGTTCAATTAGTTGTTCTAACGTACTGAATAAGGACACAGCGGGCACACAGAGGTGGTCAAAGAGTATTTGATACTGAAATCTTCCCGAGGAAGGATTGTCTATTGTATATTGTCTATTGTCTATTCTCAGAAGATTGAACTCTCTGGGGTTCCGGTGGCTCGTTGATCAGGAATTGTGGTTGTTGGGGGGGAAGGGAATTGTTTGTTTGCTTGTGACTGCCAAAGATAAAGAAGATCATCTGCCTCAGTGTCCACTCTACACAACTGATAAACTAGTCTACACAGTGGACTGAAAAAAAAAAGGTTAATCCCTGTCATGACACCATTTGATACTTGGTATAAAGATGGTGTCATAATGGTGCTTCAGAACTACTTGCAAGTTTGAAAGGAAAGCTTTTTTTAAATTTATTTTTAATTTGCTTTCCAACAAAACAATAATCATGAGATAGTGAGAAAGAGTTTCATCCCAGTCATGACACTAGTCCACTGTTGAAGAGTGAGGGGAGAAAATGGAGAAAAACCACAGAGAAAAACAGGAAGGACTGTTGCCTGTGATCATGCCTACATGTGCTGAGTAGCTTATTAAACCTCATTAGATGATTAGAAAAACAACTAATGAACCAGATGTGGCACATTTGTCCCACAGCAGGCACTCCAGCTGAAACATGACAATGTTCATATTCAAGGGACACTTTTTGACTACTTTAGACAGCATGTTATTCAGTTCTCAGGTTTAGTTGCACTGACACGTTACACCTCATACTTGCTGAAATTAGAGATGTATGACCTTTGTATGAAAACTGAGAATATGCAGCCTGCAAATATATAAACAACCAAGGGTGGAGTGGCTCTCACTTTCAGTCAGTGTGGTTTACTTCAGCTCCAACCGACAACAAACATGTAAGACCACATTATAAACTCACATAAAACACAGTCTGAAAAATAACTTAAAGGCCTACACCAGGGGTGTCAAACTCATTTGAGTTCAGGGGCCACATACAGCCCAATTTGATCTCAAGTGCGCCGGACCAGTAAAACCATAGCATAATAACCTATAAATAATGACTATAAATAACGACAGCTCCAAATTTTTCAAAGTACATTCTGAAAATTTCTTAAGAAAAAAAAAAAATATATATATATATATATAATAATTTGAACAATATTATGCCTCAGTTTATCATTTACACATGTGCATTACAACTTACATATCACAGTGTATCTACAAAGGCACACAACATTTTGTCACAGGTATCTAGAACTGAACAATGTAGTATTTTACTTTATGATCAAAGATCTAGAAATGATTTTAAATGTACATTCATTTCCACATCTGTGTAGTAATCCTGACACACCACACGATACAAACTAAAGTGGTAACTATTAAGGAAGAAGTTGCTTTTATTGAAAAATTGCAGTTAATGTCTTCTCTGACATTTTTACACTTTGCAAAGTCATCCTGCGGGCAGGATTGGACCCTCTGGCGGGCCGTATGTTTGACACCCCTGCCCTACATGGACTCTTTAGTCACACAAGTCCTGATATCAACTTCACGTCTGTGTGTTCAGTACAGACCTGAATGTATCTTAGTATAAATGTTGGAAGCAGGGGAAAGAGCGAGCCTTGCTCTGTCCAAAGTTCAGAAATACACCTCACAACATTTTCCAATAGACTAAAGTCACATCTTCACATTGCTTACGGTTCAAAACTCAAAAACATTTTATTTTCTAGAAAGAAAAGAAGCAAATTGTCCCATGTCAGCATTGGCACTTTGGCTTAAAACATACTAATTGATTAATCGGCTAATGGTCCAGCTCTAACAAACATCTACTGACTGTCTGTATGAATTAAAATTTTCAACAAGTTTCATAACAGAAGTCTGATACAGGAACGGATGTTTCCAGTGAACCATGAAATCATGCTGTGAAGGCATAAAAGAAGCGAGGACTGAAAGCTGAAGGGTGTTGTTCTTTCTTCTAGTCACAAACTGACTCCACCTGCTGTTGAGTTGCTGTTGCCTTTGATGCTGAGTTGCAGTAAGTGTCAACACGCTCTCCAGCATGTGTTAGAACAACGTCTTTAATATCTTTGCTTAGAGTGATGCCTTACTTCTCTGAAACACAGCAGCTGCGTCGGTCTTGTTAAGGCGTGCTACGCCTCAGCAAGGATGAGGTTACCCACAAACCCTGACATGGTTTATGAAACCTGTAGTGTAAAAATGTTCTTCAGTTATGATAGGCTGAGACACATGCAAAGCTGCTTTGACCTCAAATAATCTTGATTGTTTTTTTTGCAAAGGGAAATCAGTACTTGAACTCTTATGTAGAATGTCACGAAGCAACCAGTTTGTTCATGCAGTGTGAAAATACATTGAATTATGACTAGATAAAAAGTGCTGTTATGTGTTCCTATTATAATGCAACAAGCAACTACAGATTTGTTTTAATAAAAGTTTTAGCTATTAATATTATCTATCTCTCTATCTATCTATCTGTCTATCTTTATATAAAGACGTTCCTGTAAACATATTTATATACAGTACATGTTTGAAACAGGCTATGAAGAGGTAACAGAGTTGACATTATGTCAAAGACATCTATGTATTGTGTTACAGAGATATCTCTTTAAATTAGCATGCTAACTGACTAGCTGCGTTCCGTCCAGACTTGTAATACCACTTGTCCCTATAGAGGCGATAGTGAGACACCGTAGCGCCAGTCTGCCCTCAGTACAGAGGGAAAGGAAGTATAGCTGCCTAACTCGCTTGTAAATTTTACAGCCATGTTTCGTGTCTGTTTTATGGTTTGTTTATTGGATTACATTCAAAGTGGCAGAAACAAGAGAACCACCTCGCCTCGTCCTCACATCTGCCAGGAGGCTGTTTCGCCGAGTGTATATCTGTCGGCAGTCCGAAACGGAATAGCTTCAGTTAGCAGTTAACTTGGGTTCAGCCACAGCACCGGGGAAACTGCAAACTCCCTGTTGCTGCCGTTACACAGGTCCAGCAGCCTGCTGTGACTGCCATCACTGGGGCTTGTTCTGGCTGAGCTCAATTATCTTTGGTCACTGATGCTCTCCGTCTGACGGTAGAGTGTATATAGAGCTGTGTCAGGGTCTTCTTTTCAAAAGGCAATTTTACACTGAAATAAAGACCAAAAATATACTAGAATTTGTTCAAGGCAACATGTTTTTGATGAGTCATTGATTATGTAATAATGGGTCCATTTCTTGTCTTTTACAAACAGGAACAAAAACAGATCCCTGCTAAAAGCTATTGCTGTTTGTGCATATCCTTTAGTTGAGTACGTTGTATTTTTTTCCTTCATTTTGGAAGTGATCCTGTACTTTTCAGTGAGGGCTGACAGGATTTTATGGTGCACTTTGGCGCAGCAGATTACAGTTGTGGGGAGAGGACAGTTTGTCTTTCCCTGCTGTGTTCTTTTCTTTGTTTGGGCCTTAGGGATTTGGGAGAAGCAATGGTTTTGAAAATGGCTTAGAAATAGCCATATTTTCTAAATATCATTTTCTTTATAACCCAAAACTCATTTTCTAAGCCCATTAGGTTGTACCATTACACCATTATCCTAGTATCCACCCTGCAGTGCCTTGGTAAGACTTCTGCCATCCCTGACAAAGGTATTAGTATAACATAGCTATTTTGTCAGAATTATTTGGTCCCATGTCAGGATAAGTATTTAGGCTATGCCATGGTGAAATGGCAGTACGACATCAAAAATGTCATCGACAAGCACTATTAACAAAATGACCAAAATTAATTTCAAAAAACGTTTTCAATTACAGAACTATGAAAATACTTTATCTAATTGGTGTGGTAAATTGACAAATAGTTTTTTTCTCTGGCTTGGAAATATAAAACCACCCAGATGAGCTTATGGTCAGGCCAAAGTAGCATTCAGTGTTGTTTTAACAGTGAAATTAAGCTCTTGTCTGCATTTATTGAAGATTGACAATCCTTGGCGTTTTCTCCAACAAGGACAACCTTTGTTCCAGTCGTGCTGTATGGGACTCTATGACAAGGTTGTCTGTATATAGAAGTCCTTTTCTTTTCTCCTGATCCCTTACACTGAGCAAGGTGATGCAGATGACTGCAGAGTTGCTGCCAACTCACTAATATAAATGTTGTATATGTTGTATATATATATATATATATGTTGCTTTTGAGAGGCTGGTTAGACTGTCAAGGTCCTTATCGAATAATCATCCTTGTTCTTGTCCAGGAATTTAGATTAATGGCTTTGTTAGTTTTTTTTTCTAGCTCTTTTGTCATAAAGGTGGTATTTCATGTTTTGACATAAGACCTTTTTGTCTGCAGTGTATACGATCTGCAGCATGTTTTTGCTTTGACAGTAATCTCATTAGTTGTCTCTTGGTCAAACCACTTCTCCTTTGGATTCTGTTATATTGTTTTCACTTCGATGGCTTATAAGATGGGCCTCTTTAGCTGATTATTTGAACATATAATTCATTTCTGTTCCCCTTAAAATTGTGGAACATGAAGCCACACATCATGTTCTCAATTCTTTAGGTTTTAATGACCAGATTTCTAACTTTGTCGGGCCTGTTTCTGTCAACAAGTGCTCCAACCTGAAGGATAAAACAGCTAGTTACTGTTACTGCCTTCATATGTTTTCTGATCTGGCACCCGTATTGTCAGGATGACAATGTTGTACAGTGCCTTCCAAAATCGTTACAAAGAAGATTAATTTGTCTGTTTGTTGGGATGGCGGTGGCCAGTTGGAAATTTAAACATATCGCCCAATCCGACAACTGATCTAATAAGCTCAACTACATTCAAAGGGTAATGTTTGTGAGTCTGCTGTAGAAGAAAGTCTCTTGCAGAATTGTCTTCCATCTCTGTCTGTTTTTAACGTTGTTTATTACATCTTACAACTGCTCAGATATTTGCTAAAATGTAGGCACTGTAAATCTGATCACAAGCCGCAGAGGTCAATCTACAAAGCAGGAAACATTCCCACTTGCGGAGGAGACATGAATTTGAAAGACACAGTTGGAGTCCTTTTTTGTTTAAATGCATAAAGTCAATAACAATGTACTATAGGGAAATGAACCAGGGAATTACCAAGAATGTGCTCATTTGCAAGAGACACACACTGTTCAATGCTTCAGTCTAATTGCACTCCTTAATGTCTTTTAGCTCTGTTGTGGAAAGTTTTTATTGGTCAGCCGAAACAACACAACCAAGCCCGAGAGCCCAGCCAGCTGTCCGTTATATCTACAATGAACTATTTCCAAGCGCTGGCAGAGAGATATCTGCAAATAACACGGAGGGGAGGGTGAGAGAGTGAGACTGAGAGAGTCACCCACTGCCCTACTGACAGGAAAAGACACAAAGACACAAACAAAAGGGCATAAACACATTCTCCTCTTCTCCCACACTTTCTCAGACGTTGAGTATTGCCAACTGTTGCTAATCATCTCTCTTTGTCCATTTTCTCCATCTTCCCTCCTTTTATTTACCCATCATTACTCACACATACCCAGACCAAACTAGTCTACAAATAAGTCCTTGTGCCGACTGTATATACATAACTCCTTCAGTCCACTACTAGCTACCCTCCATCATCAGGCACGATGGCGTAGGAATTGAACAGTTGGTCTCTCTTTGCTACTTTTTACAGCAACCACTGAACAGAAACTCATACTATCCTCATAAGAGCCTTTGTCGTTGCATAATGGATTATGCCAACACATGTCATACCTACCATGACCTAAATAAATTAAGCCCAACCATGGATTGTGTTCTGCAATAGGATGCTGAAAGGAATGATAAGCAAACATATCAAAATAAATATGACTCAATGCCTAAAGAGGCCAAAACAGAAAAGCAACATTGAACGTGTTTGAATTTCTGAATTGGGCATATTGTGCTGAGCCTCAAAGACACAAACACAGGAGGGCTGAGAGAGGACATTCATCACGTTCGTAAGAAAGGGCTGAGTGCTGCTGGGAGCGGGAACAGTGGTGATAAGACGACAAAGAAATGATGGCAGCCGGGTTTCTGGTGCTGTTTCCCGTAGCTACATCAAAACACTGCTAGCTCTTTTATTGTGCACTGTACGACCAATATAAATAATGTAATCGTAATTATAGTGTTCCTGGGCCTGAGATTCAGTTAAGCTAAGTTAATGGCCTCTGGAAAAAAGTAAATGGCAGCACTGCAGTTAATGTAACTATGCGGCCCTCCCTGGTCCTCTAAGAGACATCTGGAAAAACAGAGCTAGCATCTGGGGCCCAATGAGGGGCCCCGATTACACACTACAGCAGACAACCTCGCTCAATCAATGAAACACATAACTGCGAGACAAGAAGCAGCCGAGAGGAAATCTAAATGGTTACTCACACAATGCTTTGGTGTCTATGAAACCAATAGTTTGTATTAATTGAAGCTGCACTAATCATTATTTTTGTATTAACAATAGATCAAATGACTGTTTACTATGAAAGCTGCTGCTCAAAGTAACAAACAGACTACTTAGTTAGCTACTAGCTGTGTCAAGAGTCAGATATTTGGGATGCTAATGTCGGTCTTAGATGTGATTGGGATGGTAATTGATGTTCAGCAGCCAGCAACACAAAAGATTGAGTGATATTTATAGTTGTGCACTTAGGGAACGTAACGTTGGATTCTATGCTCGTAGACGCCATAGCTACGCCGTAACTGACATGAACACCCTGAAAAATACACACATCTGGGCTATGGTTGTTATGGAGACAGCAATTAGAGACAACAAGAACTGTGATTGGTCTGCTTGGGCTGTTTGTGTTTTCTACTACAAGTTTCTGATGATGGTGAAGATTGTTAAGAGTGAAGACAACATGAAGGCAGGTGTAAAAACGGTTATGTTATCTTCTTCTTTTCAGTATAAAATATAAAGTAATTTCTAATGCAAACTTTCCGCTTTCTGCCCCAACCCCCACCCTCCATCATAGCTAATGAATGAACATAAACACAGCACAATAGCAGGGGATTAGTCTCCTATTCAGTAATGAGACATGACAAATAGAAGTTAAGTTAAGTATGTATGTGGCCCGCTGTCAGTCTATATCAGGGGTCGGGAACCTTTTTGGCTGGGAGAGCCATAAAAGCCAAATATTTTTTTTATGTAGTTCCTTGAGAGCCATATAAATTTGAATGTAACTTTATGCGTGCATTTTTTAAGAATAACACGTCTCCGAGTACTAATAGAGGTATCAGTGTTGCATTGAACAGGAGCTCTTTTATTAAATAAACTAAACGCTTACGTTATTTATCTCATTTATGTGCACGTTTCAGTGTTTACTGCACGGGTGTCAAACTCAAGGCAATTATATCCGGCCCATGAGAAAATGTCATATGTCTGTCATAACTGGTTATGGTAATTAAATCAATGCATGGCACAACCACGGGGAAATACATTTGAGGAATAATCTAAATATGTGAATGAAATGAAAGTTTTTGGAAAGCAAAGGGAAAGACACCACAGATCTCTGGGACGAAAGTGGCGATGTGAGCTGGACTGTTTGTGTGACATAACGAAGCATCTCACAGTTAAACCTGCAGCTTCAGGGCCGTGTGATCACAGACATGTGTGATGCAGTGAGAGCTTTCTAAGCCGAGCTTTCTGTGGGAGACTCTGATGCAGAAGGAAACTTTGGTCACTACGTGTTTCCAAACACTGACAAACCATCTCCACCGCTGTGTTCCCGAAAGCATTCTGCTGATCAACTGAGACCATTTGCCGACTTTGCAGCTCAGATATTTTAATTGAACTGCTCAGCAATCCGTCTGCAGTTGACTTAAATATGTTCCATATCTTTTTGCACTTTATGTGTACCCTGTTCAATAAATGTGGACCGTGTTTGGCCCTCGACGTAGTCCCAGTTTTTAATGTTGGCCCTCTGTGAATGAGTTTGATCCCCCCCCCCCCGGTCTACTGCTTGCTTTGCGCAGTCTCACGACGGGCGGGGCTCCGCCCCCTACACACACACACACACACACACACACACACACACACACAGCGGAGGAAAGGAGAGGGGAGAACTAAAAACAAATCCGCTGCTAAATGTTTTACTTTAAAATGGCACAGTATAATTATTTATTACTTGTTAAGTTAAAAAATGTCAGCTCAAAATTGTCTGCGAGCCATATCGCGTTATCGAAAGAGCCATATATGGCTCGCGAGCCATAGGTTCCCGACCCCTGGTCTATATCATAAAGTACTTGTAAACGTTTAAATGCAGTCACAAAATCTACACTGCAGATATCCACGGTGGAACCTTTAACCTCTTCCTCAAGCATATATCTCAACCCATTTGTGTCCGCAACTGGAATTTGAATTTGCTCTGGGCTTGCCTATGCACAAATCTAAAGAAATGTTCAAAATCGGTCAAATCATATGGCTGAAAAGTAAAACATTTAAATATAGTTAGTTAAATGTTAGTAAAAAAAAAAACAGTAGTCCCATTTGCCAAGAAAATTATCTTAGAAAGTAGCACAATCAAGTATTTGGTTTCTATGAATTGTTGAATATCAAAGATAAAAAGGTAAAAAACACAATGTTAGCGTTTTTTTTTGTTTTTTTGCCTTTAATTAACTGATAGAACAGATGTAGAGAGAAAAGTGAGAGGGGATGACATGCAACAAAGGGCTGCAAGTCTGATTGCGAACTTTGGCTGCTGCGGTAAGGACTCAGCCTTTGTATCTGGGCTCAAATGGGTTAAGGACAGGCAGCAAAGGTGACCTGACAAGCACACTTCACAGCTGACCTCAACCTGACAACATGCCATGGTCACATTCTTTGACTAGGACAACCGGGAATCTACATGTTTGTCACACTGGCTCTAATTGGCCCCAACGCCAGTTCATGGCCTGTCAACCATCTGTGAAGTGTGCTGTCAGCTCCCTGAGCCCCTGTCACACCATCAAGGTTAATGGCTTCTGTTGAAAACAAAAGAAAGTGATGATTGCTCAGGGCAAATATATGTTTGTATTCTTGGCTTGCCAGTGGTATCATATAAGGCTTAACTCAAGGTCCATATTGCCTACATCACAACTATTGAATGTATTTCCTTGAGACAAGAATAATGCATGTATTTTAGCTTTCAATAGACATTTTGTTTATCTGGGAATACCAAGTATAAGGGATGCTCTGAGCGATGCTATGAGTATTGCTTGAGCGGCCTTATGACGAGTGGAACTGAATGCCACAACCATTGGTCACATCTCTTAGCTTGGTGTCATTTGACAAACTGAAGTAAATGATGTAACGTACACTGGATGAACCACACAGACAACGTACAGTCAAGGGTAAGTAGTTGTGACAAGCATTGAATAAAGCAGCTGCTTTCCGGGAACATCAGCATGCATTAACACTGGACCATTAGACAGCGGTTTATCTTTGGTTGGATAAAGTGCCTCTCTAGTAAACAAGAGATCCTGAGCCAAGCGGTGCCTTGTGTATCTGCAGGAAGGTTATGTATTGCTGTTTTTGCTTTGATGGAAGTTTATATACTGCCGTTAGTTTAAGACATTGCAATAGACAATGTGATCTTCACTGGGACTTTTGTAAAAACCTTCTTTTTTATGAGGAAATCTCAAATCACCCTCACAGGTTTATTTCTATTGGTCCAAGAAAATTTGTTGCTTATGTTTGTAATCGTCGTGTCTTGAAACGTCGGGGGAAAAAACAACTTTACACTCCGAGCAGGGTTCAGACCTGCACTGGAATATCCCATTGGATTTAAAATCCAATGCCTTAACCACTCAGCCATTGCAGCCTTTACACCCTTGTGCACATCTTAGACCAGGGGTCGGCAACCTGCAGTGGCCAAGTTTGACAAAAAAAAAACATGGAAATAAATAACATTATTTTTATGTATTTGTTTGTTGCACAGTGGACAATCTTTCAAACGGAACACCACTTATCTTGGAGTTCGAGGTGATATTGTGACACTGAAATACATTTAATTGAATTTTTACATTTCGTCCACTAAAATATGCCTCACATTCTACTGCGTTTACGGGCGCAGCGCCTTTCCCTGCAGGTGGCTAATCTTGAGTTTCCGACCCCCGGCTAACTCGGTAAACTAAAAAAAGAGAGTTTAATTCTGTATGGACAGATACATTTGCTTTTACTGCCAATGCTGGTTTACCTGTCTGCTTGATATGTGGCGAGAAATTAGCTAATAACAAAAAATTTAATGTCGACTGACATTTCAAGAACAGACTGAGCATTTGCCGAAAAGTACCAAGCTGGAGATGCGCGAAAAAAAGCGATTTCTGAACTTCTGCTGAAAGCGGAGAAGAGCAAATACTCTTTCAAGAAATGGATGAAGTCTTCAAACTCATCTAGGAGATAGTACGGCGTGGAAAGCCGCTCACAGATGGAGAATACATGAAAGAAGCATTCTTAAAAATATCAGAGCATCTATTTTCGGATTTTCGGATGAAATTGTTCAGAAAATTTGAGATATGTCTCTCTCTGCAAAGACCGTCAAGGACAGGGCCATTAAAATGGCAACTCACATCACCAAACAGCAAATTGAGGACATCAATTCAGCTGAACCATATTCAATCGCCTGTGATGAGTCAAGTGATGTAAATGATGTTGAACAGACAGCGCTGTTATGCAGGTATGTGAACTCTGATGTGGTGCAGGAAGAAATAATTGAGTTGATACCGCTAAAAGAGTTTGGTGTTGTCCTAATAACAATATAATCTCAACAGTTTCCTTTGTATTTCTGTAATTTAATAAATGCAACAAATATAGTAGAACTATATATAGTATATACAACTTAAATTGTGTTATGAAATACGTGTTGCGGCTCCAGACACATTTTATTTGGTGGAAGAGGTGGCAAAATGGCTCTTTTGATAGTAAAGGTTGCCGACCCCTGTCTTAGACCAACGTGACATGGTCTATACATATACGTTACATAAGATCAACTGAAACTAAAGTTACTCACATTGATGCTCATTATAATTAATATAATATAACAAAGGTGACAGGGAAGGGGTAAGATGGGTGAAACACAACAGATCTTGCAAAACAAATATGGCCTACATCCTTCCCACCTGGGGAAGCTGCTTCTGGGGGCTGCACCTCCACTTTTGGCAGATATGGTACCAGTGTGTGTTGCTCTTTAGGCAGCACTCAGACCAATTTTAGCTCTGCGGGAAAAAATGCAACGCTCCTAATCATTGGAATGTGGGCAACGCAGAGGGCTCCGGCTAAAAAAAACATCGACATCATCCGGCAAGGTTTGCACATTCCTGGTAGATCACTCTGTAACGTGAACAGTGTATTTCTACTGTTTTTCATGTGATTGTCGCAGATAGTTGTAAAATCCTGTCTCATGGTGCCCATAAATTCACAGATCTGTCAAAGTGGACTTCCTGGATGGTGTCACTGGTACTTGAAGCAACACATGACCACCAATGCAGGCCCCTGGGTTGTTTGAACGCACGGCTGCTTAGGAAGTAAGACTTCTTTACTACAGGGCCATGACACATATATCAGCATCATTAGAATCAGCGCAAAGGAAAATGTCTAAATTGTATTGGACTCAAACATTCAGGGATCATATGTTAACATTAGAGAGGCCAATCCATTTGGGGAGTTCAAAAGAAGGCCAGCAGGCTGCGAGCTAAAGTCTTTGCATGTTTTTCAAATTGAACAAGACAGGCTTGTAGAGTAACTGGATCTGGGAAATGCCACGCGGGGACATTTTGTCAGCTGAAATTTCAAATAAAAGAAACATCAATTGAGTGGCTCAGCCTTTCTAGTCTCAGGTCAAATAACATTCAAGGTAATTTTCATGGCAATAATTAGCCGAAAATACTGAGTGTGTAACAGCATGTTAAACATCTACCAAGTGAATGGAACAAATAAAGGAAAACTTGCACTCTGAAAGCTCTTTTTGAAATGAAAACAGCTGCATGTTTTAACACCTTTAGAGGTTTTGAATGAAGATACAAACTTTTAGACATTTTAATGGTTTCAACCTTCTAACTGTGTGTAGTTGTATCGTGGAGCCCGACTTTGCTGTCTGAGGACGTGGAAAAGGTGTGTAAAATGTGATTTGTGCTGGCCATCAGTCATCCTGGAGTTAAGGCGTGAAGTGAAATGAGAGATGGCAACAAAGCCCTGCAGGCCTGAGCCTTGGTCGGGGTCTGTCGTAGACATTTCGTTTCAGAAGGTCACACTTTGACAGATGAGGCTACGCTGACTTTAGGGATACAAACACACTGGTGAGCAGGACCGTACTGTATACGCATCACATGTCACAGAGTGTGTGAAGTTTCTGCAGACCATGTAGAAAAGTGAAGTAAATATAAAATGTTTCAAGGCTGCGCAGCTGCTCTAACAGGACTTCCTCAGGACATGCCAAAACGGAAACAATACGGAGTCTGCAGGGTATACAGGTCTAGCAGGCCAAGGCTCACATCATCCAAACACCACCATCTGCTCTCTGTCCCGCTCTACGTTTACATCTACTTCTCCTCCGTACGCTCCTTGACCGCCAGGACTAAGTTCCACTGAAAGATTATTCTGTTTCCTGTGAGCTTCCCTGCAGTATCTCCGTATTTCCCACACTCCATAGAGACTTTGAAGGTCAATTCATTTTCTTGGTACTGACTCATACGTCACCCTTCTCCCCCCTCAAACACACACCCACCCACCCCCTCCCAGTCTTCCTCTCTCCCCTCTCTCCCTTCATCCT
Source organism: Cottoperca gobio (assembly GCF_900634415.1). Lineage (NCBI taxonomy): Eukaryota > Metazoa > Chordata > Actinopteri > Perciformes > Bovichtidae > Cottoperca > Cottoperca gobio. Next base: position 7,837,218 of record NC_041372.1, on the reverse strand, counting down.
GCCAGCTGAAGTGGTTTTCTTGGGATTTTCCCCTCGCAAAAAGGAGGCGGACGCAGTCTGGCTCGGAGCTGCCAGTCATCGTCTGATCTGACATCCCGAGCTGGATTAGAGCAGATTAACAGAAGAAAGCTCATTATTGATTTGTATCAGTATTAAAGTGGAGACACCGTGGGGCAGCAGCCAAGTTCAAACAAACTAGTGCCTGGGGAAAAATCGATGAAGGAACTGGGATAATAAAAAGCTGTTGCCAGGAGAGCGCTTAAAAAGGAGCCGCTCCCTCTAAACTTGTCTTTGTGAAGTCGGACTCTCAGAGGATCCCGGTGCTAATTAACACCTTGTCATGTCTGCTGCCTGGCGTACAGGAATACATTTAGCTCAACTAGACACATTTGCAAGGGTCTGCCTCATCATTATGGACAATGGATGGCATGCATTGCCCATTTCATTATATATCATCCCAGCGTGGCAGTGTAATCAAGGCTTCCATTAACATAGAGAGAGCTTACACATCATCGAGTAACCCTGAACGGAAAATGTGGAATTAAAATTAAATGTGCTCTTTAAGTGCAATGCCAACATCCTGAGCTGTGTGAGATACACTGAGCAGAGAAAATAAAGCTGCTGAGCAACACCAGCCAATGCAAACTAATTGAATGATATGGCCAATTGTTTTGATGCTATTAATATTTAATATATGATGATTACCCTGCTGGTACTTGTATAATAATGTATTCATTTGTTTAATTAATTTTCCTTGCTTGTATACACACACACACACACACACACACACACACACACACACACACACACACACACACACACACACACACACACAAATATACAGCTTTGTAAACAGTGTTACCTGTAACATTAGCAAAAGTAATGTTCTCACTCTATAAAATGAAGAAGCTTTTCTTGATTTAATAAATTGAAACTGTGCCAGTTGAATTTCTAAATTTTTTGGTATTATATTTTTTGGTATTATATTTTTTGGTATTATATTTTTTGTTCCCTAGAAGGCAGTTTCATTTTCTCTGTTTAAGAATTAGTTTTGCTATTATGAGATTATGTCCTACCGGATGAGGAAATTGCTTTCTTCGTAGCACTGCTTTCCATTAAAAAGTAATTGATGGAAGAATATACCTCAGGGTTTGATCCGGAGTTTGCGACTGCACAATGACCTCCTTAAAACATAATGTCCCATCTCTACAGCTGTAGTTGTACGTGCATCACAAGCCTGCGTCTCAGAGAAAGACGGATTATAACAGAAAGCTACTTTGTATCGTTGTGATATCGAAAAGGTTGCACCTTTTTTCGCTGCTTAAAAGACCAAAGAACGAGCTAATGCTAGTTCCTTTATGTACGGTAAAGATTGGTTCATGCGCTAGCTAATTTTCCAGTCCAAGTCAACCAGCAGCTATTGCTAGCAGACCGTAAACAATGGTCTGAATCACTCATCACATATGATTTCTAAGTCAACATGTTAACCAGCACTTCCGGAGCATTTAGATCTGACCTGTTAGTGCAGTGGTCTTCACTATTTTTTACATGAGAGCCGCATTTACCGCAAAGTATGAAAAGCAATATCCAGTCATGCCACCCAGAACATACAATATACAATGCAGCCAACCAATACATTCAAGAAAAGCAGGATTAGTTTAATACTGGGATGATGTTGTCAAACTCTGCAAACAATATTTCACAATTTTTGAGTCTGAGAAGGTTTTTTTGCCCAGGCCAAAATCCATGTGATCTCAAAAGATGCCTCAGTTAATCGTTCAGCTGTATTAGTTGTCCTGTGTATGAGCCTTTGTTTTCCAGAAAGAGAAGAAGAAAGCTGCTCTATTTTATTTACTAATTTCTCTTCCAGGTGCGTAAGTTTCGTTGAATTTTGGATGAGTCGTTTGGAAATGCCGCTCCAAATGACTTCGCTTGAAACCAGAGCGGGTCTGTTTGCACATTAAGCACGAAGGGTTCGACTCGTGGAGGACAAATACAAATTCCTGTCCACTTTTCTTGAAATATCCTATGCTCGTCTTGTATGGCTTGTACCTTGTTCTTTTTTTAAACGGGAGCAGCTGTTGTCTTTCCACAAACCACATCTCCAGCATCTTCCTCTCGATTTGGTTTGATGCTCCAAAGCCAAATCTTAATTTTCCTCATTTGTCACGCTTTGTTTCTGTCCAACTGTTGTGCAACTTTTTTTTATAAGAAATCGATCCATTCTGTAAAATGCTAACTAGCATGTAGGCCTAATGGTGAAACGAGTCTACCGGAGCCAAGCTAATGAGAGTATGAAGTGCCAGGTTGGTCGTAGTATCCTCCAATTTAGCGATATACATTTTTTCTTAGTAAATGTCCATATTCGTAAGCATGCTTATGATAACATATTTTTAATGACCTTATGTTTATTTATTTCTATACTAGCACACCATGTATCTACCCGTCCAAGAGCACATTCACCATTGTAGTGCTGATAGACCGCCAAAACTGGCAACTCTGCAGTGAGTCAGTGTTCCGGCTGAGCAAGTTTAAATATCTTGTTATCTTGTCTATATTTGCATCTTTTATCAATTATTATTATCAATTTGTATTATTATTTGTAGGCTAATAGAGCAGACACTGTGTTTTAATGGGTTATATGTAATAGCCCTGCTTGTTTTTAGTGTTTTTTTGAAATATCTGTATTGACTGCATAATCATATCTAACAACCCTTAATTTATTGTCCTGGGTAAGACGTTAAACTGCATCCTATTGTGGGCGGATGGGGCTCATAGCCTCATAGCCATGTAAGGCATAGCCATGTAAGGCAACCCATGTAGGAGAAGGACACTCCGAACAAAAACCAAGGGTGCTGTTCGCACCCGGCTCCGAGCCGTATACCATCTGGAGGCATCGGAGTGAAGGGCGGATAAGGGCTTATGCCCAAAACGGCCAGAGTAGGATTGTGAGGAGCTGCGCCCCACAAATATTTGCGCATTGTAAGACCTAAATTATTATGGAGAACAAATTCATTCCAAATCCTATACTTCAAACGGCGGGAGTCCGCAGGAACCAAGCAGCGGACGGTGGGGCTGGTATGACGATAGGACCTCAAACCCGGAAGGGAGGGTTCTATCCGACCACAGCACACGGTCCAAAGCACTCCTGCGTTGCCGGAGACCATTCACCATGGGAACCTTCAACGCAAACACAGTTAGAGAAGAAGGGAGGCTGGAGGAGCTGGCACACTGTGCCGAGGAAAGGGGAGTGGAGATCCTGGGAATCCAAGAGCATAGAAGAGTGCATGCTGAGGATCAGATCGTGTATCACAGAGTGGAGAAATGCTGGTTCATCACCTCATCAGCGTGGCAAAACCAGGCACAAGCTGCCACTGGTGGAGTGGGGTTACTGCTGAGTTCTTGGGCGCGTAAGGGTACACTATCACACCAACAGGATCCTTAGTGCTGACTTTGATGGACACCCAGTCACAACTGTCATAGTCGTGTACTCACCCACTGATGTGGCACAAGCTGAGGAGGTGGAGAAGTTCTATGAGGACCTTGCAACAGCGGTCCGTGATATTCCGGCTCACAACTTCCTTGCAATCCTTTGTGACTTCAATGCAAGGCGGACGGAGGACGCACCTCTCACGTACCACAACTCCACTAACCGCAATGGCGAACATCTTGCAGCCCTACTTATGGAGCACAAGCTACTAGCTGCGAACACCATGTTCCAGAAAAGAATGGGCAAGAGATGGACCTTCCAGGATCGGGCTACCGGTATGCAACGTCAACTGGACTACATACTGGTGTAAGGCGAAGGTGGAGAAACTCCATCTTGAACACTGAACCTTACAGCACGTTCAACTCTGTAGGCTCTGATCATCGAGTAGTCTCCATGAGGGTGAGACTGAGCCTCAGGGTCCCCAAACCAAGCCTGAAGACCCGGTATGACTAGAAGACATTCTCGGCCAGCCCTGGCCTTCAAACCAGGTACGCAGTGGAGGTGAAGAATCGCTTCCAGCTGCTGGGCGAGGAGGAGGAGCCTAATGCCAAGTACAGGCGGTTCGTTGCTGCGAACGTGGAGGTGACCAGTATGTGTGTTCCAGTGATGGAGAGGAATGAAGTATCCCAGAGATCCAGGCATCCAGAGGTCATGGTGGCGCGTGAGGGAGTGGAGGAAGCACGCCGAGGCTTTGGGCACGAGCCCACTGCAGAGAATCGCATGGTATTGAATATGGCCAAACAGCTTCTTTTCGATACCTACGATAAGATCAGGGGGGAGGAGCTGATGGAGAAGGTGCAGAGAATGGAGGCAGCACATGGTGAACAGCAGTACGGGGAGGCATAGAGGGTCATCAATGAGATGAGTGGGAGGGAAAGGTCGAAGGAGGGACAGGTGGCGGGCGACAGCCCAGAAGAGAGGGTGACCTCCTGGTTCACTCACTTCCGAAATCTCCTGGGAACACACCTGACAGTGGATGGACCTGAGGAAGTGATACCTGTCGTCCTCACGAATCTCGCTATTGACGATGGTCCCTTTACAGTCAGGGAGTTTTCCAAAGTGAAATCCACACTGAAGCAGGGAAAAAGTGCTGGGCCGGACGGCATCCCTCCAGAGGTCTGTAAGAACTGTGATCTTGGCGACATCATCCTGGAGTTCTGCAACCGCGCCCTTATGACAAACCTGGCAGCCTGATATGTGGTCTCTCTCGAACATCATCCCAGTGCCTAAGTCCGGAGATCTCTCGAAGCCAGACAACTACCGTGGCATAAGTCTGACTTGTGTCATTGCAAAAATGTACAACCACATGATACTGAACCGGATACGGAGCGCCATCGACCCCCACCTGAGAGAGAACCAACGGTTTCTGAGACAACCTGACAGCGGTACCGTGCTTCATCGATTTCAAAAAGACGTTTGACTCAATACACAGAGGCGTGATGATGAAGATACTCAAGGCCTATGGTGTCCCTTCCAATTTACTCCGGGCCATAGGGACCATGTATAAGGGTACAAGAGGAAAGGTGGTAACCCCAGATGGCAACAGTGAAGAGTTTGACATCCTGGCTGGGGTGTTGCAAGAGGGCACCCTTGCCCCCTTCCTCTTCATCATAGTCCTAGACTATGCGCTCAGGAAGGCCATCAGTGGACGGGAGCTAGAACTCGGCCTCACAATAACACCTAGGAGGTCGAGACGACACCCCGCTCTAGTCCTAACGGACCTGGACTATGCGGATGACATCAGTTTGCTCTCTGACCGCGTAGAGCAAGCACAGGAACTCCTGTGCCGAGTGGAGACAGAGTGAGCCAAGGTCGGCCTTCAGCTAAATGCCAAGAAAACTGAGTTCATAACATATAAGATCCCCCCAGACGATCCACCTCTAAAAACAACAGGAGGCGCTGCTCTAAAGGAAGTCAATGATTTCAAATACCTGGGCTTGTGGGTCAACTCGTCCGAGCAAGACCTTAAAGTGAGGAAGGCGCTTGCATGGAGGGCCCTGAACGGCATGACCTGTGTGTGGAACTCCAACTTCCCCCGACAAATGAAACTCAGCTTCTTCCATGCAACAGTGGAGTCTGTTCTCCTGTATGGCAGTGAATGCTGGACCCTGAAGCCCACCCTGCAGAAATCCCTAGATGGGTGCTACACGAGAATGCTGCATGTGGTACTTGGCATCAACAAGGATGAGCATGTCACCAACACGTAACATGCTATGTATGGGGGGGCGCTAAGGGTGGGCGAGAAAACAGCGGTCAGGAGAATGAGGCTGGCAGGTCACTGCCAGAGACAGCAAGAGCTGCCAGCCAGCAAACTTGTGCTGTGGGAGCCAACACACGGGCACCAATCATGAGGGCATCCCGCAATAACATACGTGGATGTACTCAGGAAAGATGCGGGAGCAGAAAATACTGGCGAGCTAGCCAGATGCATGGAGGATCGGGATGACTGGAAGCACCGATGGAGCTTAATTTAGCCCACTGCCACGTGAGCCACCAATTAAAGCTTGGCAAGCCGCAGGAGGACGCTCAATGAGTAACACTGTGTTAGTGTGTCAAAGTTTAACATTAGCTAACTCTGGGTCATTGTATTATTTCTGACAATTACTAAGCGGTTCTGAGTAGTGTATATACAGTATTTAAAGTATTAGTTAAAGCTAATTCATCTAGTTTAATAGGGAGATTTTTCATCCAAAAATATCTAATTTTAGTGTGGAATAACTACATTAGATTTATGGCAATGTTTATATCATTTTGAAAAGAACAATCATGATTCTAAGTTGATTTTTGAACTTGGAAACAACAAGAAAACTCATAAAAAGGTTGTTTTAGAATCTGTTTTGGAGCTTTAGTTATATCACATCACATGATCTTCATCAGCATTATGGACTTTGTCATGGAAATTGTAGAATTATTTTAATATCCTTTTCTTTCTTTTATTACCCCCTGGCTCACAAGCCACAATTTTCTTAACCCGGGAAATGTTGGAAACACAGATAATCTTTCCTGCAAACATGCGAGTGATTGTTTTCGTGCGTTACGTTATCACATCAGCTGGGAGTGGGACCAGTGGCAGGAGGGCCAAACATGTTATTCGCAGACGAACTGCCAGCACATGTCGAGGCTTACATCAGATGTCACACACACACACACACACACACACACACACACACACACACACACACACACCCACACACACACACACACACACACACCATGCTATCTATTCTCAGGATCTGTGTGTAGGTCAGCTCATTCCCAGCTCATTCGCATGGCATCCATCTCTCCTCCTCGTCCTCGTCCTCCTCCTCCTTCATGTCTGTTTAAACTACTTGAAGTGAATGAGTCACACTTTGTAAGACCAGTATATCATTTTGATTTAGCACTTTTCACATATGATTCACTTGTTCTGCAGCTGAAGAGAGGAAAGTGAAAAGGATGGACAGAAGAATATGGCTAAAGGTTAGAAAAAAGAGCAAAATATGAGTGGAGGATTCCTCTTCACTCATATTTCAGCATCTTGAAAATCATCGTCATGTCGACGAACTATAAACCAGTAAGTTGAACAGTTTTAGGGAATGAAGAAAGACTTACAGGATGATTTAAATTACTTTTGATGAGATATTTATCACAACATGATACTTTTTCAACTCTATATTTTCTATCCTTATAGGGACATCATTTACAACATTTATTATAACATGTTGCATCGTTATAAAAAACTTGATACGAGGATCAATAACAAGATATTTTTCCTCATTATAACGAGATGCTTTGTTGTGTTATGATGAGGCGTTTTTGTCCTTACAAACCTTATGATAGATATAGTCTGAAATCACGGACACCATGTCGAGCAGTGATGATGAAGTTATTGTTTATATAGCTTACCTATCAATTGTTTTTAAGTAAATAAACACTAATAAATAACACAGATAGTATTTGACTGGAAATTTCTCCCATTTGTCGGTGACATTTCTTTCTAATGGAAACCCTTCATATTGTTACAAATACTTTTAGAATTATGAAATATTATTCCTGCTTAAACAAGATGCTTTGATGTTATAACAAGATCATTTTATCATTATAAACAAATATAAATTCTCTATATATATTATTAATAATTATCTCCTCCTAATCACACTCTGTTACATTTATGATATTCCTGGATAACTTTCATTATATTGTGATACATTTTCTCTTCATAACAAGGCACTGATGAGGAGATAATTTCCATCTTTATTTACTTCTTTTTTAATATGTGATATTTTTGTCATTATAACGAGATACGTTACTTTTTCGCCATATAACAAGATCCGTTCTTGTAATAACATTATACTTTTATCATTTATTGTCATATGTTTTCTCCTAACTATTTTTTTTCTCTTTTTCCCCAAATAAGATATTTAATGTGATAACAATATGTTTTTGTCAATATAAAATATACATTGTATCCTTCTAACAGTATACGTTATGAAAACGAGATACATCTAACATTATGAGATCTTTTCTGGATGATGCGTTTACTTTGATTTAATATCAAAGCCTCTTTTTCTTAACAGCAACATATTGTTTTTCCCTGAATAACATGATGCATTGTTGCGATAACAAAATGCTATAAGTACGCAATAAGGAGATGAAACAAGATACTTTTATCATAACAACATATATTTTTCTCTTGGTAACAAGATGGTTAATTGTGAGAGAGATACACTCATCATGACAAGAATGTTTTCTCTTCTCAATGAAATATAAAAAAAAGAGACTCTTTATTATTACATGGGATATTTTTCATCCTTATAAGAAAATGCTTCGTTGTGACAGCACACTTTTCCATTTTAACAAGATAGTATTTCTCGTTTTTAATATACTCTACATCTTGTTTTATTACAACCAGACAGTTTTTCCTCCTTTCATAAGTATAAAAGTAATGATCTTGGCCTTCAAACACGCTGGCCATGTTCCAGTCGCGTCCCAGAGGAAGAGGCAGTACATCAAATAAACTCAGCTCCCAGTAACATTCCCAGCAACTCCAACAGAGCGTCTGCTTCCCCATCGTGTCCCTCTTTTTCTGACCTACATTCGCTGGTCCAGACTAAACTTGTGCGCTTTGCTGGGACTTTAAAATAAGCAGTGGTTCCCTGGCACAGACTCAAGTGTACCATCACTGGTCCATTCCATTCATCACTATCTGTCTGTGTCACGTATGCCACCATTGTCTCAGGGCTTCTTGTTTTTCTGTCGGCCCGCCTAACTGTCTGTGTCGGTTCCTCCATTTGTCTCCTCTTACTCCAAGTCATCAATCTGTTTCCAAGCAACTAAAATCCTATGCATCCAGTATGTTTGCTTATCTCTCAAATAAACGCTATACACTTGTAACACCCTCTGACTCCTTCAACTGACCTCTAGCCGATATGAAACGTGTGGCTCTGCAAATAGAATTGGACACTTTAACTACAGAATCAGAGAAGGAGAGTTTTTTTTTAATTAAGGCGAAGGGAATATGGAGAGTGAGCTAGTAAATTAATCTGCCATCTGCTGAGACAGTTTAAGGCATAATCACTGATCAACTAATATGAATAACCAATTTTTTAAATCTAGAGCTCTACTTTTTATAGTTTTGTGTTAAAAATTAAATAAATAATTTCTTTAACCAATTGGAATTTCCAACCATCAGTGAACAACAAAAGGAAAATCTTGGTCGGTCTATATCACCAATTATTTTTAGCAAACAGTCACAACAATGACAATTAAAAAGAATCACTAACTATTAAGATAATCGATCGATCGTGTCATTTTTCTTTTAAAAATGGCAGGAAATAGTGTTTTCAGCCTCCGAAATATGGAGAAGTCCTGCTTTTTTATGTTTTATATCATATTAAATTAAATATCTTAGTGTTTTGGACCGACATAACAAGACATTTAAAGGCATCACCTTGGACTTTGAGTGACTGGAAATGTAGAAAATAAACAGCAGAATAATCGATAATTAAAAAAACAGTTTGTTTTGCTTACAGAGACATTTGAGGAGAAGTCAATACTGCCGAGCTTGACAGAAGCTGTAATAGAAGTTCTACATAAAAAGGGAAAGGATCCTCTGAGGTCATACAGACGTGTTACTTTACTCTCAAGTGATTATCAGATTCTTACCAATGTTGCAGTAAGGCTTTATAAACTCTGATGTTGGTAGTTGTGATTTGTGTGGATAGTTCAATAAATAAACTCCAAAAGAAAATCACACAGCTGCGGTGCAATGCTTCCCCCGTTCCCTCACAACAAACCAACAATCGCTGTGACAAAAACACAATTCCCGTTTGAATATAACAGCCATGTGACTGCTTTAAAGTGACACACATCTCACAGCTGTGAGAGGTACGTAAAGTAGTTCTCTGAAAAAAGTATGATCCTATGTGGTAAATAACATGTACCTTAATACCGTGTATCCTGTCTGTGCAACTGACAAACTGCTACATGTGGCAGATTTAGGATCTCACCTGTGATTAAGTTTAAATATTGTATTTTATTCCATTTCTTTTGAATGTAATCTTATGCAGTATCTTTTATCCATTATGTGTAGAGAAGTTTTTTTTTTTTTTTTGACAAAATAATTTGAACCCTTCCTAAAACAAATGAACTTTGAATTGTTATCCGTCTGTATTAGTGGAGGGGTATGTATTATTCTGTGAGGATTTAATATACTGACACCCACGTCTGGAAAAATGCTTAAAACAAGTTGTTTTGTAAAGTGAACAGGTGTAAATGATCGCGTTTTAAAACAAGACTTATCATTCAATAATAATAATAAACAGTGGAGTCTGTTCTCCTGTATGGCAGTGAATGCTGGACCCTGAAGCCCACCTTGCAGAAATCCCTAGATGGGTGCTACACGAGAATGCTGCGTGTGGTACTTGGCATCAACAAGGATGAGCATGTCACCAACACGCACTTGTATGGGGGGGGCGCTAAGTGTGGGCGAGAAAACAGCGGTCAGGAGAATGAGGCTGGCAGGTCACTGCCAGAGACACCAAGAGCTGCCAGCCAGCAAACTTGTGCTGTGGGAGCCAACACACGGGCACCGAACACACGGGCACCGAACACACGGGCACCGAACACACGGGCACCGAACACACGGGCACCGAACACACGGGCACCGAACACACGGGCACCGATCACGAGGGCGTCCCACAATAACATACGTGGATGTACTCAGGAAAGATGCGGGAGCAGAAAATACTGCCGAGCTAGCCAGATGCATGGAGGATCGGGATGACTGGAAGCACAGAGTAAGGGCCCGTCTGAGGACAACCTAGTAGTAGTAAGAGCTGCATTACAGTAAAGTGAATTTTCTGAACGGACCAGACTGTTGGAGCTGTTCTATCATTTTCTTTTACCCACTTAGTCATTATGTCCAAATTACTGATGATTTCTTTATCAAAAATCTCATTGTGTAAATATTTAGAGTCAACCCAATATCGATATTGAGGTACTGGGTCAAAACTATGGTGATATTTGATTCTCTCCATATCGTTCAGACCTAGCTGTCACAAATTTGTAGTCTACGAGTCCAAATTGGGATTTGATAAAGCTCCTCCTGAACTTCAAGGGAATGTTACGTTTTGATAATTCCTCTGAAGATCTTTCAACAGTGTTTGTATATATTTACATTTTAATTTTTTTGAATACAACAAAAAGCTTTAATGTTACACCTCTCTAGAGTTGTGGTACATTAGAATATATACTAGGGTGTCCATTTGGAACATAGTCTTTTCTCCTCACTAAACAAATGATATTATACAAATTATACCCTTAATTATTATTCATAAATTAAATATTCATATGCGTAGTCTAATGAGGGTCTACGTGGTCAGGAATTTTCCACTCTGATGAACAGAGGGGAGGTGTTCAGGCATGTTCTCTCCACCTCCAGGCTTTATGAGCATGTTAAGTGATCCACCTTGGCAGTCTCTGCACGTCTCTGGCTAATGATGCACGCTCCAGACGGAGCTCCCCATGATGTTATCACCGGAACATCATAACCTCTGCTGGCCTTGAACCCTGTTCAACGCGCCCTTCATGGAACTCACCGCTCATTCTGATTAGCCCCACTTCTCACACATTCCCTGCATTACAAAGCTATGATTTGAAAGCATGTCATATTTATCTCTCTTGAGGCAAATATGAAAAGCTTCAAATTCCACTGGTTGAAACCATAACTATGAACATCAAATAATGTAACGGAACATTAGGTTTCTCTTTCAGCATCGGTGCTTCCAAAAGCTGTCTGTGCTGACCAATTGACCTCACAGAATATTGAAGAAATATCAAATAAATGTTTTCTGTTTTACTTAACGTAGAATTATGTGGTTGCCCTGAACTGGCATGGCACTTTGTATGTTAACAGCTCTTAAAGAGGGAAAACAAAAAGCGTAACTAATGTGGAACAAACTGTTTACCATGAAGAGCTTAAACCTTCAGGGTTATTGAGCTGCTACCAACTGCTATTAGCACTAGCACATCCATCCCCTAAAGCTACCCATTCAATGTTCTTTCGAGATGTGGAAAAAATTGAGTATCCTTGTGGTAACCTTACCAAAAAGTCAAGACAGAGCTGAGAGAGACCAGGAGGAGCTTTTCCATATCTCCCTCTATTATCACTTCACTCTACATTGTCTGTCTAACAATTATTTCCTCTTCTTCTTCTTCTCAGGTGGAAGACAGAGGAGGTTATTAAAGGTGCAGAGGCAGTAAAGACGGTATGAGAGAAGGAATACTCACTGATTGCGCTCCACTTGTAGCACCAGATGGAGGTCATCGGATGAGAGCACTATTTCCCCTCTGGCTGGGTACTCTTCCTGTCGGGTTAAGAAGAGAGATCAGAGTCAGGTCATGGCAGAAGAACACTTTGCTTAAAGTGCATTTAAAATCATCTAATTACATTTACAAGCCTTCAGGTAACTCAGTCAACGAGTTGCCCAAAGGCAGTTCATTTCAAGCTGAGGGGCCAGGAACTTTAACATTTTTACAGCTGCAGAGAGGAGCAAAGGGCGGAGAAATGTTTAAATGTTGTCATCAATTCAATTTACCCTGAAAGGTGTGTAAAAGTGAACTTTACAGACAAATAGTGATTAATAATTTTGTAATTTTTTAAGCAAAAATGCCTAAATTAATTGGTTCTAGCTTCTCAGATGTGAGGATGTGCTGCCTTTATTTATCTTATGTGATAGTAAATGTAATATATTTGTATTTTGAACGGCTGATCAGACAGAAAAAGACATTTGATGACATTAACTCGACCTTCAGAAAACTGTGGAGGGCATTTTTCTCTATTATCTAACATTTTGAACACCAAACGATTGATCAACTAATTGAGAAATTAATTTGTTTCTATTTCCCACAGAACTCTTTTGTGTTACACAAATAATAATTGCCAATTAAAAAATGCATTCCCCGGTAAAAAACGTTCCTTTGCAAATGCAGGATCTGTATTGCTTTTCCACAAACAGGGGTTATCTTTAAGGAAGACTGCTGCACCACAGCTGAAACACCATAAACTCTTTACAAGCACCGTGAAATCATTACACTTGTCTGAACTGGGGAAATCCTTTGCCAAGAAAAAAGAGAGTGCGACTGCGTGTCTCTGTCAGAATGATCTGAAGTGACACGGCATGTCTGCTAGTCCTACAACAGTATCAAAGAAACAGTTTCCTAAACCATATAGTGTTATAACATGCTCAGAGCTCAGAGTTGGGATGGTGAGTTTGATGCCACTATGAGCATGTGGTCATCAGAGAAGCGTACGTCCCACACTGTGTGCTCTGACAGTCACCAGCAGCTATGGTCTTGTCATGTTTAAATCTGGTTGACAAGTGGGTAAACCAATTCCAGAACTGGAGACATTTACACTCCAATTGTCAATAATGTCATTAAAATTGATAGACCGACACCTACGGCTCCTGCAGACATACTTGACCCTATACCTGATGTTTCTACAGTATAAATTACATATTGGACATTTTCAGAATAGTTTCAATTTGAATTAGCATCTGCTGTGTTCCCAAATGAAAACAAGTATTGCTGTTTGTGAACAAGAGAATAATTTCTTTCAAACTGAAATGTAAATGTGCATTGATAGCTGTAGCTGCACCGACAGCTTCATAAAGCCACTATTCAAAGGGACGTCATTGCCCATAGCATTTTGGGGGTGCACAACCAAGCCCAGAATTTCTAGGAATTACGTCTATAATTTTGCACCTCACGATTCAGGGTCAGTGAAGGACGTAGTATGATGCTTACGTAGCAAGGAGAAAAGGGTGTGGAGTGGAGGACGTGGATGCGCATGTAGCCTTTCTGATTTTCGTGCTGGAGAAATGGAGGTCACGTCTTGTCATGGACCTGCAATCAACCTTTGTCTTTTCAATTCACCGTGACCACGATCTTCCCTTAACTTTAACCTAATGTTTTAGTGGCATAACCATAACTGTACCTTAAATGTAACCCTAACTGCAATAATCATAATATTTCCCTAACCTTAACCATACTGCAGTTGCTATACCAAGATATAAGTAATGGCAGTGAACGTAAATAACGACTTTCAGAGTTCTTTGCATAATTGTTTTTTTTCTTTGGCCACAGGGTTGCTCAGGCAGACTGATGCAGATCAATCATTGTGCATTTATGTGCCTATGTTAATTTAAGACCAACTTTCATATTAGGAGAACTTACATACCGATTAAGAAATTCCTCTAGGCACACTTTGATAAATGACGGCACAAGTTTTAGTGTTATGAAAGGAATAAACAGTCCCAAGGACTAAAGGTCAACAATAAAAGAGTATCATTTATGATGTAATAATATAGCCATCAAGTGGGATTAACTGAGATATGCCAGGTTTTATCTGTAATCACTCTTCTATCTATCTCCTATCTCTGAGCAAGGCTCCAAACAAAACAAACCATCGTGAATTCAAGACCATTCTTCGTCATTAAACATCAAGTGAAGAATGCTCAACAGATGCACTTCCAGCTGTTTAGTTGTAAAACTTCTCCAGCTCCAGCTAAAAGACCTTGATAGGTCATGGCAGAGTGGTAGTGGGGGGTGGTGAAAGGGAAGTGAGAAAAAGGGGGACGAAGTGAAAAGGGAGAGCACTGGTGACAGCCAGCAGTAAGAGTGTGAAGATTTACATAAAGCATAGAGGAAGGTGAGGAAGTGTGAACTGTCAAGAAGGCAATAAATTGTACAAGGAGAGGTCTCAGTAGGGAGTACATGAGTACAACCTTGATTTCACAAGGTTGTACTCACCGATCCATTTTGTGCCACTGCACTCTAGTAAGCGTTAGCTTGCTAGCAGTGACAAACACGTTTGTCTCTTCCTCGATGATGTGTTGGGATTGGCGTGGTGATATTAAATGTAACTGGTCAGTGAAATGAAGCATTCTAACCTTTCTTGTGTGTGAATTCTTGAGCACATTTAGATATAAAACTAACTAGGTAGTAATAACTACTATATTACCAAAGGTTTTATTGATTAATTTAATGCAAGACAGCGCTCTGAGGGTCACTAGTTGAGCACTAGTTGAGAATAGCTGCTTTACATAACTACCTCAGTCACTTGTTGTGCGCTTCCCTCAAAAAAAGGCAAAAGTTTTTGTACCCATTCCAAATGGCTAACCTCAAAAACAGGGCAAAAGGCCTGCCTCCTGGATACATCCCACTGCCTCCACATTTCAATCAAATGCTGTGTTCCCAAACAGGCAGGCTTTTCAGCCCGTCTTTAAGGTTGGCCTTTAGAAATAGGTTGAAACTATTTTCTTTCTGATGTGGTGTGATAAATGTCTCACAACCTAGTTGTTGAAGGGCTCATATGTAGAAAAGAAGGGGTTAAGAAGTATAACTTTTCATCACATTTCACCGTCTCTATGTCAAAATATCTGATGACCAGTTACTTTGCCTTTTGGATTTCCTTTTACACTTCTCTGCCTTTTTTTATATCTCCGGGGTAATATCTTAGGGTTCTTTCTTTAAAATGATTGGTTCAGAAGCTCTGCTTACTGAGCTTGTTGTGGTGTATCTGCACATTTACTGATCAAACGGCTTTCAAATCCTCACATTCCCTCAGCCACATTTGTCGATCTTTCACAGCAGCCACTGGTGTTTGTGCTTTGAGGGATTTGAACTGCTACTCCTGATTTCTCGAGGTTATGGTTATACAACTTTAATCTTCATCCTGCATTCCCACTGGCTTAAAGAGCAAATAAATGTACAATGTCAAGCCGCATCAAGTAAACGCAAATTTAAACCGTGTGTAGTGACATGTTTGATCATGTTTCAGCATCAGTCAATTTGGATTTAGTCACATACTAAAGAGGATAAGGTGGAAGATGAAAAACGGGCCGGGGCCAGTAACAGGGAGGAAGAGTTTGAGAAGTCACTGGATAAGAAGTTAGCAAAGTCCTTTTCAAGAGGCACACTTGATGAAAGGAGACAGTTGGTGAGACACTAACAGACACTGAAAGAGAAACAGAAGGCAAGACAACAAAGAAACAGGAAAAGACAAATCGATGGTGAGAAGCAACAGGAAAAGAGGAATGCAAAGAGACAGTACAAGAAAGGAAAGTTGTTGTATTTGGTGGTGCCACTAATGCTTATCTGCTTGGAGCTGTGGATAGACACGGAGAGCCAACAGCAGCATCCATGCATCAGATGGAGCTCCAAGCCTGGGCCCTGCTCCAGTGAAGCAGAGCTAACACACGATGTGCCAGAGGACGGCTTATTAGATGGATCAAAGCTAGTCTAATCTACATGCTAAGAATATGATGAGAGGGCCCTGATGATCCTCTCTATCCTCCTGAGAGGCACAGATTATCGTACATGGTTATGAACAGTAAACATACACAAAGATGTGATGATGTATGCACTCTTCTGATCTTTGATGTGACCATGGTTTGCCACAGTGACAATAACTATGCTCAATTATGGCTCATCTCAAGCATTACAAGACGCCAGTCATTAGTGGCAGTTAGTGTGTGTTAAAAAGATGCAATTCTGCACAATGGCTGACCCTTAAAGGCCCCATGAGACCTTAGAGAATCCTGGTTTAATACAACTTGGGTATTGTTTTCATAGGTTTGGCCAACTTTTTTTTATTGGTTATGATTGTAGTGACCAAAGCACATGAACATGATGACATTAAACTCAGACAAGGCAGGAAACACGAGCAGTCAGAAGGTGAGTCATGTTGGAGACAAGCCAACAATTAATCTAGATTATTTTAACCACTTTATTGCACGTATTGCACAGGAAAACTGTGTGCACACAACTGTGTGAAAGTAAAGAGAGTCAAAACTGAAAACCATGAATGGGTCTTTAAACTGTGATGAACTCTTACATAAGACAATTTGTGTAATAGATTTACCCATTGCCTTTGTTTTCTCTTGCAAGTAAGTTTGTCTAACCTAGGGGTTGTTTGTCGTCTGATTCATGGCCAAGTCCCAAGTTTTATGTAACTGGAATGTACGTTTCAATATTGATATGAACACCCAGAAATCTTGCATAAATGATGTTGGTAAAACAAGATTCTGAATCTCATTCTTGAAAAAAATCCCTCAGTAGCTTGATTCCATGTCTATGATTTGCTGTGACAGAAGAAAATCAATCAGAGTTCTGTAGGTGGAATTATGAATAAGGATACCATCTTCCTAGATAGCAGCGCCCGCCAACGGAGCCCAGCGCCCTGCCTGAAATTCAAGGTGTTTTCTTTTTTTTCATTAAATTTTTCTTTTTTTTTATTCACAACTCACTTTTCACATTGACAGGTGCTCTTTTATTAAATAAACTAAACGCTTATGCTATTGATCTAATTTATGTGCATGTTTCAGTTTCTACTGTCTACTTTGCGCATTCACATTCTCTCCTTCGTTCCATTTTGCGAAGGGCGGGGCTTCGCAGCTGACACACACACACGTGCGCACACACCTCTACGTGCGCACACACTTCTACGTGCGCACACACCTACAGAGCGGAAGAAAGGAGAGGGGCGAACTAAATAGAAACCGCGCCACGCACACGCACGCAAACTGTTAAATTGGAACCGTAACCCTGAAACACACTCAGGTAAGTCACATTGTATTAAACTATATGTGGAAAAGGTTTGGCAGTGCCATGTCTATTGATAAAGAAAATGTTAAATCCCATATCTGCTAACAGGAAAATACTGGAAAGTAAATAAAAGAAGAAAAAAAAATCCAGGATGGAGCTTTCCAGTTATAGTGATGACTGACTGACTGGGAATCATTCACTACTTCCTTCCTTTTTTTGACATTTCTTTTTTTTACGGAGTGAAACTAGGCCATGAAATTGTTGAAGGCGCTGCAGTCGTCTCCGGTGCAATTTCTCCCGATCAGTCAAGCAGCGTGGAGAAGGGCCAGGAAAGGTGTGAGTGGATAGAGCTTTGCAAGAGGAGGCAATCACGTCTGAGACCCGAGAGGGCTTGAAGAGCGAGGGCGGAGGAGGACGGAGTGACGCTGAGCACGGTGGAAAAGGAGCTGAGGCAGGGACAGCAAACGCGGGCTGATGATTTGCTGCAGAAGAAAGGGTGCCCTGAATAACCGTTTCCTCTGGTACTGAGAGAGTGTATGTGTTCATACGCAACTCACTAAATGACATGAAGAGCCCCTATAATTAATCTATGTCAAATGTACGACAAAGCTGCTAAAATTAAACAAGTCTAGCTCTGAGTGCAGAGGAGAAAAGCTTGGAGCGCTGAAGGCGGGGGGTGGATGGGTGCGGGCACATGCAGCGAGGTACTTAATACTGTTCCCTTCAATCCCCCACTGAGCCAAAGTGGGGTGCCAACAGCTTCCAATGACATGTCAGGTTGAAAAAGGGATAGGGGCAAGGTATCAGTACAACAGAATACCCATCTCAACCAATTTCACTGTCTTTGAATGTAAGTGCAATTCCTGGCAAAAGTTTGATGAAGAAAAAACATGATAGTGTCCAGCTTTTGTCACAAACACCTAAAACGCTCATTTGGTTGATGAGAAGTAGGTTCAACAGTGATATGTGTATGAATATGTAAGATTAACCGATTGGCAAACCAAGACAAGAGTGAGAGATTCACAACCACAGATCCAAGTCAGATTCTGTGTAAAATGCATCAAACATTAGGCAGTGAAAAGCGATGGTTCCAAGTAACAGCGCTCCTGTGCCTCTATTGTGTGTGACTCTCTTCCTAGCTAGCTTCGGAGCCCAATTAAGTAACTTGTACGAGCCTTCCACTTTTTAAAAATAATTCCTATACTGAAAGTCAGACTCATATTCTACAATGTAAAACGCTGCTATTGCATTTGCATTGTAGCAAAAGTCAAATTAAGCCAAGTAATGCTAACATTTACAGCGAACACGAATCGCGATGTACATGGATCTTTTCTTTTACAACATACCATGTATGACTTCTGCTTATCTATGATATCCCACAATGCTCATGTCCCATCTTTTCAGCTGTGATCTCTTCCCCTGCAGTGTATCACAGTTGATTTGCCAATTGTATTTGGATTAAAAAGGCATCACTTTGTTTCCTTAGATAAAAGGAAAAGTTGAGCTTCATTATCTAATAAACAGCCATCAGATATGAGTTTCTATTATGAGTCAACAGCTCTGGTTGTTCTGATTCAAGCCTGTTCGGGAGTGTGTTGGTGTTTGTTAGGATCTCCTGGCTCTGATGCTACCTCACGCTGTGACACAGACATGTTATCCAGGCTAATCACATGCATCTCAGCACCCACATCCAGTCTATGAATTCACATTGTGAATTTCCCACACATCAAACAACAACAAAAACTAATGGCCTGCTTAATTGTTACCAAATCCATCTATGATGGAATTCTGAAATGCATGTTATTGTGAGGGCACAGCTGGATATTTGTGTCAAACAAAAAGGACCGCACAGCACAACTTATTAAAGCATGGGCGAGGTTGTATTTTTCAAGGCATTTTCTTTGATTCGGATGCCAACACGCACTATGCTTTTCGTTTCCTAATGAAATCTTATCACATTTGCAATAAACATTCATTTGTTCAGCTGTAAAAACAAGTACTAGCCCAGACATTTCCAGTCTTAGCCACTTTGTGTCACGTAGATGACATTGATGCAGAGGACAGTAACGAAAAAGACATAATGGAAAGGAGAGTTCAGGGACTTCCCCCCTGCAAGCTGCTCTGAAAGAGAATGTATCACTGATTAAATCCTCACAAAGCTGTGATGGAATAAAGATGAGAATACATTCCTAGAAGAGACACACAAAGTTTCTCTTCTTTTGATAAGTCAATTCCTGGCCTCTGCTCTGACCGTGTCCATACATAACTGCAGTCCAATCCACATAACAAAACTGCGGCATGACATGACTGCCAGTGAAATTGCACCTTCGCTGCTGAGGAGACCGACTCATCCACTGAACCTTTGGACGGAGCGATTAACAATCAAAGGTACATTTTTTGAGTAAGATGTGAAAAAGCTTTTCTGGTGCTGCTCTCCTCCTGGACAACAATGTAAGACGCCAACTGGGGAGCGTACAAAAGGCTTTACAACAAGGCCAATAGTTTATTATTATTATTATTCTATTATACCACAGCCAATATATCGGGATTCCAATTGCTGCAGTGTGCACAGGCATCCAGTAGTCACTGTTGAACTGTACACATTTTCTCCTTCACCGCCCACAGATGCCTGCTAATGGTAAACAATGTTATGAATATGTTTTGATAGCGAGGCCCCAGAAAAGCCGGGCAAGGTCTAATCAAGGTCCCAGCAAACTTTATGAACAGTATTTAATAGTTTTCATCCCTATGATCCTACATTTCTATATCAGGGAAGACATCCTCAAGTTCAGCATACAGATGTTTAATATTTAAATGTGTGTGTTGTTGAGAAGAACTCTTCTTTAAACAGGCTTTTTGGACCTAAACAGGGTTTGGTTTGCAGTTGATGAGCACTCCATACAAAACAGCTACTTGATGAGTTTCTCTACATAAAATGAACATACTATATTACATTATAAACCTGCAGTTATCATATGGTTTAAATAATGGAATATACATAAAATGCATAGCAATCGATCAAAATGTAGAGTTAAAACAAAATGCAAAGGAACACATGAGACCAAGTTAATTGTCTTTTTTAACGTGATGGCCTACTGTTGAGCATAATGAATGGGAGAAGTTACTCAGTTTTACAGATCACCAAACCAGCTGCTGAGTATTCGCCTCCTCAAAACATCCTTATCCGTCTCTCTCTTCGTTGACTGGTTTAGGGAATTAACATAACAATCTCTTTTTCTTTGTTGTTGTAGAAACAGGAGTTTTTCATCATTTTCATCTGGTGTTATTAGATTTTAGTGCAGCAACACTTCATTGTGTCCATGTTTTGGTTCTCATGTTTGGGATTATTTCCACTATCGTTTCCTCAACTGCAACTCCACCTTTCAACTGTGGATAGACCGATCTCTGGTACAATGACTTTGGCATTTGCACCCGGCACCACTGCATATACAACAACCTTTGAGAATACACCAAATTAGATTTTTTTTAATTAGTATACCAGCAGCTTTACTCTCCCAACTAATCTGCTATCAGATAGTCAACCCACTAACACTGCCCCGGCATATAAATGTAAACTTAAGTGTGGATTTCATCAAATAAAAAGATGTTTTACTTCTCATCTCAACTAGATTGGAATATCTCAGGCTTTAGAAGTCATCAGCAACAATCATTCAAAGGAAAATAGGAATCTAGAAGTCAAGGCATTGAATGTTACTGAATTTCACAAAGGACAAAAATGAAAGACTGATCTCTGTTCATCATTAGCATATTGTATTTTCTAACATTGTTTACAAGAAAAAGGACATTTTACCGATGTTGTAAGCAGATCTGTGATTTGCAGCTCCATTGTAAAGTCAGTTTATCATGCCAGCGTTGCATTCAAGTTCAAGCCTCAATCATCAAAACAACTTTACTTCAAAACAGGGGACTTGTAAGTATAATTTCATACAAAATAATTTCCATATAAATCAAATCCATTTGAGTCTAAAAGGCATACTTTTCCTTGCCTCCTCCCTTGGATATTCCATTCTGTCTGTGGCTCAGCACGTAATATTTAATAACTACATTAAGGAAAATCAAAATCCCTTACAAATACATTAAATATACCCAATTAGAGATGATGGCGCTGTCTAAGGGCAAAATTACTGATGTGACTAATCGTCTAAACCAGTGTCATATTCAAAAAAAACTAAATAAAACTGGCAAAGTGCCACATTTTTTCTATAAACACTTCAGTTCCTTGTGTTTGTGCACTCAGCTACCTGAGCACCATGACAAAAGAAGCTAAGATGCACTCCTTGAGGCTAACTTATCAGCTAAGAAGTGAGTCCCCACTCACAGTGCTTAGCATCTTGCCTTGTTCTTCAGCAGCATGAAATGTGTTTTGGAAATGGACGTGGGTGGCTGAATGAATGCTGATATGAAAAATGTTTGCAACTTTTATATTTTATCTTCGCTGAAAAGCTCTTGTGTTTAACAATTTAACACTCACCTAGAGCTGGGCGCCATAAACACTGTTACTCCGAAGCGATTTAAAAATAAAGAGCCTGTTAGGAGAAGTAAGGGTGGGAAAAAGACAGATCATTCTGCATTCAGCCTAATATGAAAATATCTGCGCTGTCCTTTGGCCTGTTTACTTAGTCCATCTACTGATCAATAACGTGGGCTACTTATAGTGAACTGCATTACCAGCTGCTACCGAAACCCCAGAGATAAACACGTTTTCCATTTGCCCAACAGCACTGCTCTTAAGTGAGCAGGCAGCAAGCTTGGCTCACTTTGGTTGGAAAGCTGATGCAGGATCATCTTTTGCTTTAACTACTTGAAACCTTGGCTGCTTGGTTTTCATTCCCTTTATTTACAGGCTTATGGCATGATCACTACACGTCTTAGGTAGGCATGCCATATATAGTTATTTTCAGGACTGCCCGTCTTTCAGGAAGGAAGGACTTAAAAACTTTGACAATTGGCATGTCAGCGGTACTGTACTGTACACATTTCATTTGTTTGAAATAGTTTGTTTATCTGAGCAAAGAACCTATTTACACATATAGAAAACAGAGTAACATTATGATTCATTTTAAATATTTTGATGTCTGTGACAACCTGATGAATGTTAATACCAATATTCACTGTACTTTTAGCTCTGGTTTTGGTCTCCGCCAACTCCTTAACGTGAGTCGATGTTAAAGCGGTGCATTAAGGTAGAACTGATACAGTCTGCTGAACAAAAACATCTTAATCGTTGCGCTAAAAAACCTTTCTCTCCAAGGGAAATACAACATTTTGTTGATACCTTCACTGGGCCTAATATCTTCCTTAGAAAGTCAGGAGTTTATAATACAATTGATCTGCAGTATATAATACAGAGATGACCTACAGGATGTAGACATAGCTTTAAAGCTGGGTCAAGGTTTCAAGGCAAGAGCTGCCATATGGAATTTTAAAACCCTCTGAAGTGTTCTCCACTAGCACCAAATATACAATTGGAAAAGAGGTGAATTTGAGAAAGAAGGATTTAAAGGGGATACTGTGATAAAGCATATGAAAAAAAGCTAAATGAGGGCTCTGGGATACTGGAAGAGTGAAGATGGGACGGCTACCTATCCATTTATTCCACCTGCTGTCCCTCCAGCGTCAGTTCACAGGTGAGCCTTTCCCCTTTCATCTCTAAATGAGTCGCCGGAGGGCTGTAAAGAGGGATTCAGAGCGGAGTTGAAGCCCCTTGGGGATTTGATCTAGCATGAGGTAATGAGCACTGGCGTGGTTAAGGAGTCAGCTGAGCCCTTATCGGAAGAGTGGCAGGCTCAATTTCCAGGTGCTGACATTGTGGCAAGTAGAAGCGAGGAACCCGTCTCGCTGATTGCCTTTGGGGCCACTAGAAAGTCCAGCTCCACCTCCATCCCAGTCACTTTGTACCACGTCCAGATGGATGGCACACAACCCTCAGCTCACTAATTGTACTAGATGTCCAACAGGCACAAGTCTCGTATAGCCAGACCCATCTCCATACTTCGTTTTAGCGGTTTAGCTGGAGAAAAATCAGCACTAAGGGAAAAAGCGCTCTGGGTTGTTTTTAATTCTTTAAACCAATTCCACGGTGCAAAAGGGGAGGAGAATTTGGTCTGAAATAGGCGGCCAATGGCAGGCTTATTCGCACAAATCCTGTGAGTGATGCTTGACTAAACAACTACTGACCAGCAATTATAACCTCCTACATCATACACCCCTA
The DNA here is from genome assembly GCF_900634415.1 of Cottoperca gobio. Lineage (NCBI taxonomy): Eukaryota > Metazoa > Chordata > Actinopteri > Perciformes > Bovichtidae > Cottoperca > Cottoperca gobio. Next base: position 7,813,408 of record NC_041372.1, on the reverse strand, counting down.
AGACATAGGTGGTAGACACTTGGGAGATAGAGTGTTTCAATTTAGACATGCATCAAACATACACACTGAGGCACAATGCAGCACTACTATACAGATCCTTTCGCCCCATTGGAGCGGTTACTTTTTGGCAGTGTGTGTTACTCCGGAGAACCTTTGGTAAGGCTTAAAGGAGCCCTTGGATGGAAAAGGTAGTGATTAACATTACAGGAATCCTGGAAAACTTATTAAAAAAGGATTTTAAATTTGAGGTCATCAGAAGTCATACTTTAACACGAGAGGTGTATGTTTTCCCTTTTGTGTTTAGCTCAACTCTGGTGCATTTGATTTAAAATACGGCAATGACTTTGAGATTTAAGGCTGTGTAAGGGCGTCACATTCATATTGTGTGAACAACGTAGGATAGTGAGTAAGTAAGGCTAGTAAGGCTACACAATCTTAATTTTCCTGAATACGTTAACATATATGCATTAGCAGAGGTATCTGCTTCTTTAAACCAAAAGCTCACAATTTCTCAATAAACTGTATCAACAACTGACAAGAGTGTGTTACCTCCACATGACAAATTGTGTAATTATGTAGATATATCTAATGTGAGGGGAAAGCTTTGTAGGAACAACACAAATGTGTCAGAATAGAGAAACCCAGTGAAGGTGGGAGAACAAATAACCGATCCAACAACTGTGTTACTGTCCAAATACTTATGTGTCTGATTTCTGGCAATGTGACCTCCACAGCATGGTGGAATCCATGCAGTATAATACAAATCTGGGCCTGCATTTTTTCTCCATAATTTGGGTCATTATAGATGATAGAAAGTTATACAGGCAGTCACCGACAGTACTCCTCAGCAGCCTGACATTCTGTATGAATTCAGATTCATACAGCCTTCCATATAACAATCATAGATCCTGGATCTCCCATCTAAGAATCCCTTTGCGTAGAAGTAGCTGCCATAAAAAGACAGAGTTTAAGTCTTGACTCTCTTTCAAAGTCATTATCATTTTTATAACATATTTACAGACAGGGTTTCCTGCACATATGTAAGCATCCTCCACTTCATTTGTGCACTTGTGCATAAGCATTCTGGGCGATTTTGTTGTTGTTCCTTTTTGCATTAAGTATAAGAATGTAATCTGTTAAGGGGAAATATTAAAAAAAACTTGTTGCTTCAGTGCTTGTGTACATACATTTTGGTATCTGAAGTGTCTACCAAACAACCTGACCAACCCAGTCAGTTGTTTGTGGGCCGTCTAGGTCAGAAAACATGGGATTCAACAAGCCATTCAGATTTGGAACTATATTTGCAATTTATCTCCCAAGCCAATCATAGCAGACTAGGATTTTTTGGGATGGTGGTTTAAACAGACAGGAGCCAAAATTGAGTGTCTTGAAGTATCTTTAAAAAACCAAATTCAGACAATGGCAACAATTCCTCTGGTAATGATCTCACTATAATTTGATCTCACAATAAGGGTTGCATATGTAATGCAGCCTTAGATGCTCTCGTAATTAAGACCCCAAGAAGCAGACAGAAGTAAACTAAGTTGTTTTTCTTTCTAAAAATGCTCGGAATTGCAGAAAAATGTGACTCCATTTCTCCATGACCAGGTCCTCCAAAGTCTTAGCCGTGCTTGTTGTTGTTCTCTGCTCCACTTAGGCTTCCTTGTCCTCATGATATAATCTGATTTGCTGTGGCATATTGCCCAGACAATGGTTATTAAAGCCGATGTGCGCTTGAATTGACTCCCCTAAGTAGTTTGAAAAGCAACAGTTGACTAAGAATGGCCCCATGGTCAAAACAAAGCCCATAATTCACTGATCGCAACAGCCATTTTGTTAATACAAGTGAAGTTTGCTAAATTTTAAAGACCGCGCCCTTTATTTTCTTGACACCACTGACCAGCACCTGAGAAATGTTTTTAAAGCAATATGAGGATTGAACATTGGTCCTTGAGCAGAGCCGGATTTCAAATTGCTCACTACTAAATTTGGCCTGTGCCAACAACCCCCGTTCAGCTTCTCTAAGACGGTTAAATATGAAAACTAATTCAATCCACAGGAAGTACTGTTCAAAAATGTTTCCAGAGTGGATAACCAGAAGATACTTATTTTAGTATGAAGATAGAAAACAAATAACAAGATTGTTCAGGCTAATAAGCGCAGTAGCAAACAACCTTAAAATGTCAGTTTCAGATTTAGCCGGCTTGCTATGGATTGCAAGTGATCGATCGTCACAAGATTCAGCAGAAGCAATTATGATCATAAATTCATCATTGGAGCAATTTTTACAAAGTTGGCAGCGGGGCTATTTGGATTGCAATGTTGGTCCACCACTTTGGTCCAGACTGAGAACCCGACTACGCGTACATGGATATTCTTTTCAAAGAATGTCCACATGCAGGTTGCTAAAACTCCGATTTCTGGAAAATGCCTTCTGAGTTTCAGATCTTTGAATAACTCCAGGTTGTGTGTATCTGTGTGGACATGTATACTGGAGCGTATTGGGAAGCGCTGATATCATCTTTGTGTAGTGAGCATGGACCTGAAACAATGGTGGACTAACAGCAAGCAGCAACTCTGTTTCACCACAGCACTCTGTGCCAGAAAGGTGTTAAATAAATAAAGGTGAAGAAATAACTGTCAATTAACCATAAATAAATAGCAACTATTGTTTGTGTTTTTAAGTAACTACTGCCAAAGGCAAACAAGCTCTCCACACTGGTATCTGAAGTATCATGTTAAACCTCAGCATGGTAATATACAGCCTCTCAAAGTCGCCAGCATGGCTGTAGACTCTTAAGTTGAGTCAAGTCAAATCAGTCTGTGGTATATTATCCATTACAAACCACAAATTTGAATCGAACGGCTTTACAATCTGAATGCTAATGACGCCCTTGGACCCTCGATTTGGTATAGGAAAAATAAACTTTAACAGGCAAAACAAAGGGAAGAAACCTCAGGAAGAGCAACAGAGGAGCAAGTCCTCTTCTTTGTTTAAGGTGCCAGCTCCTCAAATGTGAATATTTTCAGGGGTTTTTTAGTCTGTAAATAGTAAACGGAATATCTTTGGGTTTTGGACTGTTGGTCAAACACAACACATTTAAAGATATCCCTTTGGGCCCTGGAAACTTGTGATTGCCATTTTTGCTGACATTTTAATAATCAATCTATTAAATTAGAGAAAAAAATCAGCATATTAAGTGATAACGAAAATAATCATTAGTAGCAGGCAGAGTGTGGAATGCAGTCATAAATTACAAATGTTTATTACTCCTTGATGCTGAGCTCTTTCCTGCCTCTGCCTCTGACCCTGACTGAGTACAAAGACTTATTCATCTCCAGGCAGAGAGTCATGAACACAGAGAGAGCGAGAGAGAGTGAGAGAGAGATAGAGAGAGCGAGAGAAACAGTAATTTATGGATGGATGCCATCTCCAGATGCAATAGCTATGGTACATTAGATATTTCGTTAAGGACAGCGCCCTGTTTCTGTTCTTGGTTAATACGTCTCCATATATCAGACTGCAACACGAGACGCCCATCCGCCATCTATTTCTATTACACCGAGTAACAGACGGACAAAGGAAAGCCACGTTTATGTGCTTTTGTTGCCCCCCCTCCCCCCTTCTGTCTGCACATGGCATGCATCATTCTCTAATGTTAATAGCCTGTTTGGGTATTCTGTCTGCCAGGACCTTATAAGACTTCAAGCCGAGCCAGAGATTGTTATGGCCCTTTCATTATTTGCCTTTTCCATCCTTGTTTTCTGCTCGTCACGTTATTATTAGGGTTTAGTGGCGGGGGACCACAAACTCGCCACTTTTATTATTTCACTGTTGTTTTGTACATATCTTTTGCTACGGAGGCGGAAATAAAGTAGGTCAGGCAACTGTAATATTCAAGTTAATAGTAAATCAGATTCTACGGCGAGCATTACTCTAGGCAGCAGGTAAAATGGTAAAAAAGTTACAACCTCAATTTTGCAAAACAGACAAAAAAGAGAAAGAACGCGAAGTATAAAATTCTTGAGCGACAGCAAAGGAGGCGTAGTTATGTATTATTATTTTTCATCTCTGAGCCATAACCTTGTTTTCCTCCCTGGCCAGCTGCAAACATCCCCCCTGTTGTAACTTTTATACTTAAACACTGGGCCTCTTCAGCCAAGAAATAGAAGAAAAATAGAAAGAGGAGGAGGAGAAGAAAAATAGTGTGTGGGGGGGTGAAATTGGAGATAAAGAAAAGGGTGAGGACAAAGAGGGAAAATAGAAGACAGAGAGGCAAGAGAAGGGATGAGAGCAGCAAAAGCAGACAATATGAAAAAAATATAGGGGGAAAAAGAGAGGAAGAAGGATATTTCTTGGCTGGTACATCTCCTCCCCTTGTGTGCAGGCCATCTTAATGAGAGCCACATTTAGGTCAGCGGTGGTTGGCTCTTTCGCCTCTTTTCCTCCTCTTCTTTCTCTCTTTTTCTACTCCCTCCCCACCCCCAGCTCCTCAGAGAACGATAAAAACCAGCACTGTGTGGTTTGGCTATGAAATTACAGTAATTTGAAAGAAGTTAGAGAGAAAAAAGAAGAAGAAGAAGAAGAAAAAGAAGAAGAAGAAGAAGAAGAAGAGAGTAAAAGTAGGTTTGGTGTTTTAATGGCGCTGGTGTGTGTGTGTGTGTGTGTGTGTGTGTGTGTGTGTGTGTGTGTGTGTGTGTGTGTGTGTGCGTGTATGTGTGTGTGTGTGTGTATGTGTGTGTGTGTATGTGTGTGTGTGTGTGTGTGTGTGTGTTTGGTGAGGGTCCAAAACACTATCATTCCATATCACTTATAAACAAGATACTCAAGTCTCCACTTGAGGAAATGCTCCAAGGCTCCAGCTATACTTATGGAACAAGCAGACAAAGGAGGACCAATGAAACCATCGCAAAAAAGTACAAATAAGAACATTGTCCGAGCGCATTGCCACATTTTACCTGCTGCTATGGACTGGAAAATCAAATAGAAAGAACATATTCCACAGTGGAGCTATTTTCTTTTTTTAAAGGACGGCATGAGGTGAATGAACGGGCATATTTGCCCATGAATGTACCCTAGGAGGTTAGTCTGGGCAGAATGGGAACATGCATCCTGCCGCTCGGCTGATGCCTAACCAATAATAGATGAGCATGGGCAAAAACATGGGGAGAGCTTCCTGATTGGAGAGGTGTACTGGGAAAGGTGTTTTCTACTGCATGAGGGACAGATAGAGCAGGGAGCTGGGCTGTAAAATAAAGAGTGAAGTTAATACTGAACAGAAAAAGAACCACAGGAAGGGACTGGATTCACAGCATGTTTTTTAAACATTTACACTATATTTAGCATAGACTACCAATGTTGTATAGAGAATACAGACAAATGATATAGCTCATTATTATGAAATGTTATTCCATCCTCTTTCTTCCAATAACAGTTTTTTTCATGTCATCTTTTTCATTCTACCAGAAAATGACATTTTTCTGCTTTTTAGGTATTATGTCACAATGCCTGTAATTTTCCCAGTTTTATTTCTGACATTTGTTGAACCAAAATACTTTGTCACTCAAGACTGATAAAGGGGATTTAAAATGGTTCAAATTGAAGCAGCAGAGGCCAAAATATTCGGGTTTGAGTCAACTGACCTTTACGTGTCAAATCGGTGAAATGTCCCTTTAACGTAGCAATTGCAGCTATTTGAGTGTGATCAAACAAAACAGAGCCCCACACCCCATAAGGTCAGTTGCAAGCAAAAAAAAGAACTGAAAGCTCAACACAAAGGCTTGAAGTTGGTGCTGTGTGTCTAATCGCCTGCACAACCACACGTGTTGAGTCGAGCCCAGGATTGGTTATAGAACCATTGAGTAACGGCAAACCTTCTTGACAGTGCTGACCCTGGAGTTCACCCAGCCTTAATCTAAACTCCCATCCACACCTAACCCATCTTTTTTCTCACACACTTAAAGTTTAAACTCTCTGAACTCAACGCTGCTGCCACAGAATGGAATTTGCCAATATGCCTTGTCCAAATAGAGTTTCAAATCCTTGGTTAAGTGCTACCATTTGGCTCAGGAGGTAGAGCAGGTCATCTATTAATCACAAGGTTGGCAATTAAATCAAATCCCCAGCTCCTCCTGGCTACATGTTGAAAATGTCCTTGAGCATGACAATGAAGACCAAATCCACCAAATTGTCAGACCAGCACCTTTCATTGGAGCTCGCTGACATTGGTGCTTTTTTTTGGGGATAAAAGGCTCGAAATCAGATGATCAAAAAAATCATCTTACAATAATTTATGCCAAAGAAGACCTCACTAAAAGGTCAATTATCCAGCATTGACGAATGCCAATTCTCCACAAAAGCACAGATTTAATCACATTTACTCCCCGAGTGGTAACAAATTTGTTTTTACTTCCTCATTATGAGATGGCTTGTTATGACAGAGTCAACATTATTAATATTTCCAACACCACACAAGAACATGAAAAAATGATCCCTGTACAATGACAACTGATGAGTCCGTTTCTGTCCAGTTTTATTACGGTACAGATGCTGGAGCAGCAGCCCGGCACCAGTGTCTTTGATCATGACTACAGATGTGTGTAATTCGTTGGCTAGTTTAACAAAAAACAAAGTGAACGCTAACTGAATCCATCCTTCTGAGAGGGCGGAACATCTGGATCATCTGTTAAAGGAAAGCGGCTTTGTCTCCACAAATGTTTGCATACACATGTCTCAAATCATTCTGTTCTCTCCGTTTGATGTGTTTCTTTTTAACTTAAGGTAAATGGGATATGAAAGTAGAAAAAGGAGACATTGAAAAGAGTGACGGGTTCTGACTCAGAGAGAAATAAACAGAGCCGTAAAGGCGTAACTGCAGAACAACCCAGAGAGACATTCAAGTGAAAAGCTTACCAGTAATGTGTGTGGATGTGATGTGGAGTCTAATTACCCTGTAATGGAGGCAGGTGTTGTGTGCTAATTAAACACACATGACTGCCCCTCACTCACACACACACACACACACACACACACACACACACACACACACACACACACACACACACACACACACACACACACACACACACACACACACACACAAACAGGCCTGGCCTTTGTCGAGTAGTTAAATGAGGGAAACTCAAATCGGTGTTTGGCTGCGGTGCTTTGGCCCTGGACGTGTCAAATAGGCCTGACTGTGTTAACACCAGAGATAAAAGGGATGTCATGAGTCATGAGTGTGTGTGTGTGTGTGTGTGTGTGTGTGTGTGTGTGTGTGTGTGTGTGTGTGTGTGTGTGTGTGTGTGTGTGTGTGTGTGTGTGTGTGTGTGTGATTATCTTTCTCTTTTCTTGGTACTCTGCTGTCTATGATAAGCATCTGTGAGTTTTCGCTGGTTAAAATGTGTTAGTTATGGTTTTAACGATTGTCTTTCCAGAGCTTCTTTCCAAATAAAAATGTCCACGCTGTTTCAGGTGTCATGTCACATCGGCAGCTTCTCCACTAATGAGGAACGGTTGTGATGAGCAGCCATGCTGGGCTGGACTTATAATGCAATTCAAAATGTCCTTTCCAGGTACTAAGTAGATCATGCAGAACTATCAAAAACATCTGCAATTTGTGGGTGGGTATGTTTTACATTTAAGAGATTAAATCTACAAAATGGAAAAGGTTTGTTATTCTGTAATCCTGACAAAAGTTAGGGTATATAGTGCTTGGAGTGTTAAGGTGTCGGTATGCTTAAAACTAATTGCTGATAATGGACTATGCTGGAAAACAAAAAATGTTAAGGTTCATTGCCATGTCTACTTCTAGATTTGCTTCAGTATTTTAAACGATGTTATGGTTAAGGTTAGAGGACATTTCTGGTTACTGGATATATTCTATATTATTCTTACATGAAACCTTACTCCAATCTTAATTTAAACCCAAATCATTTAGGACGGGGTTAACCTTCATTTTAACCTAGTCCTAATCCTAAAATAGTTATGTAGAAGAAATGAGGAATGGTAAAATATCCTCGCTCCTTTCTATGTTTATGAGGACATTTGGTCATAGTCAGGAGAGCAGCACAAGAACAAGCACACACATATTCACACACACTCCTGAACCCTGAGCCTAGATCAGATGTATGAGTGAGGGTGACAGTGGATTATAACATAAAAGCCTGTGATATGGAACAGAGAGTAAAGGAGTTTCTTCCGAAGTGGCTTTGGCTGCTCCTCACACGGACGGCGGGCGGAGAGCCGGTGAGGTGACAAATTAAAACATGTCCTCTGTGTGTTTCCCGCAGATTGCATGGTGAATTGGTACCTTGCTGCGAACGCTGAGCTCCCAAAAAGACACTAATCCCCAAAACAGACCCCCAGAGTTTGGAGAGAAGCGTGGAAGGGGGTTCAGTGTGGAGAGGATGCTTGCAGCTATGGATAAAGTAATAACAACCATATAATCTTACAACTTCTCAACATGTGAGGCTCTGTCCCTCTGTGAGGGTGCAGAGGTTAATGAAAATGTTCTTATGTAATACTTTTGCACATAACATAAGACTGGACAACTGCAACTTTCCGGTGGTGCAGTTTTGAGCACTGATCAATTTTGAGGTTTTTCTCGCACTTTAAACTACATGTCTGCTCAATTAAAACCTTTATTATTAAGAGCTTTAGATATTATGCCTCTTAAATTTCTTAGTTCTATCTATTGTTTCTTGAGCAGTACACCCACAGACTCGCCTCCAATGTACAATTGTTCTCCTAAAGTTGATCTCTTTTATGAATGCTCTTTTTACGAGTAAGGGTTAGGGTTCTGGGCCATGCCACCCTATCAAGACATTTAAAAAAATAAACTATGCATGGCTTTAATCCAGAACAATTACATACTTTCGGAGCAATACAATTAAAAGAGATTGAGAGCATATGACTGACAGTAGCTGGATTGCTGTAACGTGTAAATAAAATATGTTGCCGCTGAACTGAGACAGGCAACTGAAAACACGTCTTAAACACAGCCGGTGTGGTTGTCAGTGGTAATCGCGTGGGTACAGTAGGGAGGGAGATTGCACTCTTTTTGAATGCACTTCTTGAATTTAAAAGGGGAATGTTGAAGCTAAAAATGAATTCTAAATTGTGAATCAATCACTAACAACAAGAAGGCCAGTGCAGAGCTTAATAAACCTTTCTATGTTAATTATTGCACATGCAGATGAATGTTTCACCAAGTTATTAAGGAAATAATGGAAAAGGGAGGCATTATATAATCACAAATTGCCTGGTGCAAGGAAATGTGCCCCCATAAATACACACACACACACAGACACACGCACACACACGGTACACAGTACGCTGAATAATGGCTACAGTAGTTATTTCTTGCTTTAGTGGCATCATCAGCTCCTTCTGATGATTAGCAACACACAGCTGCACAACAAATACCACCTGCGACAGGTAGGCAGAGAAAGATCAAATCCAGGATTGAAGTGTTAGATCAAATTTCATATTAGCACATATACTGCATTTTAATGATTTTATAATAAGGATAAGTTTTTATGTGTTTAGCGGTATCTAAATACTACAATCTGAAATTATAATGGTTTATTTGTCGTAGGCTTATTTCAAAACTATTCCCCGACTCACTATGGATTTGGTGACCCATTGTTATTCCACACATTGCAAATCATAGTTTTATGTAACACCTCATCAACATTCAGCCGGGACATGGCTGACAGTGACAAAGCTTGCCAGTGGTAATTACCACATAAACGCACTAATCATGCCCACAATGAATTTATGAAGCCGCATTACCTGCTGCCTTACTAATTTTACATTACCAGTGTTTATGTCTTGATACATCAGTTGCTTAATCGTGGTGGACGGGCTGATAGAGCAGCAGACTAGAACGCGTCTTTATTGTACTGTGACGTATCATTAGTCTTGACTTTAAAACATCACTAAGAGTAAATTAGCATTTCAATTGTCTATTTTAATGATATCCTAAATGTTCACAATAAATAATTTGACCTCCTGGATATTTTAATAATGATTTGGTTTTATTTGTGTAGCTCTGGATATAGGTTATATCATTTTCTCAACAATATGAATCTGTCTTACATGGCGGATTGTTTCAAACCACTTATGGCACGGACATATTGGACATATTTCTACTGATGTTGTGGAATCTTTTCCAACCGATGTCCTGACCTGCAAAACATAAAACCCACGTTGTCTAAAAACAGTTCTAAATACTACGGTACCCATGAGCCGCAGGTTTAGATTCTATGGAGAGTAAACCTGCAAACCTGCAACAAAGCTTTAGCAAATTCAGAATGCTTCCTCATTTGAAATGATTGACCAAACTGACCTAGAATCTTAAAATGAACTGATTTACCAGACTGAATATTTTATTACATTTTCTAAAAAAGTGTAACCTTTAGCTTTTTATTTATTTAGCAGTTAGTGGAGCAACAGAATTTCAAGGTCTGCGATTTATGTTTCCGTAAAAATATCTAAACTTCCTTTGGTATGTTATGTTTGTGGGTTATAACCATTTACTTTTTAAATAATGAATCAGGCATCCTAACTTTAAACAAGCCAACAGTTTTACTAAATAAGCTACCACTTTTTTTGGACGTACACTGTACCATAAGTTAGACAACTGTAATGTTGCTAAATCCCTAACTGCACATTTAAGCCATGCGTGCACAAAACTGTGGTGAGAATGAAGAGGAAGACGTACATCGATAATCCGTTTTAAGGGAATTCAGCTTTTTTCACTCTATTGTTATTTTTTGTATTACACATAGATAGGAAATATACACACATGCTTGGAGAAATGCCAGAGTGATGAGGCTCCCACGTAGTCGGGGTTGGCATGGTGAGTACTAGTTGTAAGTATGATTCATCAAAGCAGAAACAGGATGAATGTTTTTCGAACTCAGTTGATCATTATTTTAGACTGATCATTTAAACAGGTTATTTTTGTGTCCGTGCAAGCCTTGAAAGTGCTCCAACCGTTAGTCACAGAACATTGTCTAGACGGAGAATGAACAGGACGTTTACTTCCGAAACATTAGTCCCCAGTCACTGGTACGAAATACTAAACAGCTGGAGTGTGGTACTCATTCTATGGATGTCACAGCTTAAATAGTCAAGACAAGTCCAGTTTACAACCTGTACAACACACGACGCCCCCTGTCCGTAGACCCTGGCTTTAGATAATAATAATAATAATAATAATAATAATAATAATAATAATAATAATAATAATAATAATAATAATAATAATAATAATAATAATAATAATAATAATAATAATAATAATAAAAAAAACTACCCAAACTGCCATTTCAAAAGAAGAACGTTTGTTTAAAAGAATAAAATAATCCGTTCTTTGCAGACTCAAGTAGGACCAGCTTTCTCCACACTCCACTGGCAGCACTGCTCATTAATTTTTGTGTTGGCTGAGGGGCAGTGTATCCAAAATAATTACTCCGCAACTAAATGGAAAAACCAGCATGTTGTTTAATCTTTACCCTATGTGAACCTTGTGTTGAAAACATTCGTCATCAGTCTGAATTGAGTCACAGTTTTTCAGTTTGTTAGCTTTTGATAGCAGCCCTGCGTCTACCAACCCACCCTCAGGCACAGTAAGAGCTGTGGGAAAGGTTTTTTCTCTCTCACTCCAAAATACAGTTGTGCTGTTTTATTGCCAAGCCAGACAGAGTATTTACTACTCTACCTTGGTCTGTGGCAGGGCATTAATCACAGACCAGTATTAGGCTACTGGGAACTTCAGAGGGGTTCGGTGAGTCAGGTCTCACCGATCCACGTTGCAACTGCATCTACAGTATGTAGTGGTGTGCGGCTACAGTTTTAATCCAGACTACCAGAAATAAATGTGGTAGCTACTAGGTGCTGTAGGTAATAGAAAAATAAAAGTAAACAAGGCAACTGTGTTGCATTTTATCCTGTTCTGACGTTTTTTGCTCGTAAACATAATTATTGCAGCCAGGAGATCCGGCCTATATTCACATTGTCTACCGTAATAGGGCAACTTGTGGTTTTTCAGTATGAGGTTTCTATTGTATATATTTTAATTATTAATTTATTCTCAAGAGCCAAACATATATCAGATACCATGTACTGTGGCAGCCTCCAAGCATATTAAAACAGTGATATAACAAACACAAAATGTTTTCATATATGAACATACTCCAATCGAAAAAAGGAAGGTCGAAACTAGTTCACCACAATTATGATATTAATATGTATTCTAATCATAAATGTGTCTATTAAATGATGGATGCTCATTGGTTGTTATTTGTTAAGTAGCTGATTTCCTTGCCAGGTGCAATGACAATTCAGTTCCACCTGACGGTTAGTGGGTGTAAATATTTAGTATTTATAATTACAACGTGAGAACTAATCTGTGAGGGGCAACCTGTTTGAATTTACCGATGAGTATATCTAACATAGTAAACACTTACGTCATCACTAGGCCGTTGTTTGAACAGCTGATTCAACATGCCACTTGAGGTTTGTTCATCGTTCCTTATGGTGGACTTATTTCGGCAAGTACACAACAAATGCACGTACAAGGAACACTAACTGTAAAGATACTCTCGTGCTGTTGCAAACATGACTTTTAATGCCATTTCTTCCCACTGTGCTTTCGATCTGCACATGCCAAGAGAACATTACATCATCACGCCTCGGTTCAGCTGAAAATATGAACATCTAGTATGTCATCATGCTTTTCATTTAGATGAAAGGGAGATGTAGAGATGTAATTGATATAACTACTCTGTAAATCCACAGGAGCCCTGTTACAATCGGAAATCGATACGCCGTGTGTCATTTCCACACGTACAAACTGAGCAGTATAATGGACACATCAACAGTCTGAAAATATACACTCTGTGTCAATAATAAAATGGACAGTAAAGTGTCTTTGTAAAAGATGAAATGCGTGCATTATTGAGCACATATGGGTCAGTGGATGACCTATACTCAGTATTTTCCACCCTCCCCCACCTCCCCCCCGTGTGAATACAGAGTAGAGTCCAACTTTCTGTCACTGACTCAGGCTCTGACAGAGTACCGTCCCAAAATTAAATACAATATCATTCATTTCTTAGACTACCAGCCAAATGTTGCTTCTTCTCAGCTCATTTCATCGTTTTGATAAATTATCTGATGCTTCCTTTTCACTGAGCTTCACAGCGAAACCATTTACTGATTCACACACACCATATGCACGCGCTCCTTCCTCACATCAGACCATTCATACATAAAATCACCTTCAAACAAACAAGAGCAGAAGCAGCTTACGCACACATCAATACGCAAAGCCTTTTCAAATGAAATTGAAATTATATTACGGCATCAATCTTTATCTAAACCATTATGTGGAAAGAGAGGCCCATTGTAATTACCTCCAACTCTGTTTGCTCTAATGAGGGCCTGCATTCACCTCACTCCTTACCTTTTCTTCTATTCTCATCCAATTCTGCATTCTACAGTTTAACACCAACCTCTCAAAGCCAATGGCAATCAATTTCCTATCATATAAAAGACCTTTGAGGGCTCTCTATTTCATTTTCGAATAATGCGATCCAAGAACATGGCTTGAATTAAGATGTAGCACTGGACCATCTGCTGCACTCTGTAGAAGAAGGAGCAAATCAGTGCATTATTTCTGACCAAAAACTGCTAACAAGACATTTGAAAAGAGTAACATTCCTTTTTACATCTGTTGAGTGCTCGTGCTGTCTGATCACTGCTTCCGGTTCTCGCTGAGGGACTGGGACAAAATCCAAGGCTGGTCGCTTTAAATCAGCCCAAATGTGACATGCCAGGATTATCAGGCCAGAGCCGGTGCAGGTTTTCTCCAAATTCAGTTTCTGCTGGGTCCATGTGGGCTCCAAATGTTGCTCAACTATCAGGAAATTGACTAGAGAGCAGAATTTGGAAGCAGGGAGGACGCTGGTGTGACAGACTAAGAGCTCTCTGTGCAGCTGGCTGACTTCTTGGAAAAGAGATATGAGATCTCCCTTCTGCTCAATGTCCTTCAGGTCCTGGGAACTCTCTCTTCGCCAAAGCTGTTGGTTGACTCAAATGCATGTTACTAATTCAGCAGCCTGGGTATCATCCCCGGAGTCTGGATCATGAATCGTGGCTGCGCCAGTTGCCCTGGTCCTGCCTGACGCCCACGTTATTATTTATTTTTTGGAGGCCCTGGGAACCTATTTTGACATCGTCCTGGATCCATCTTTTTCATATACGATCACATCATCATTTTTGGCACATGGATTGTTTATGTTTTATTTTTACTGTGTTATTTATTCTCAACACACGACATCTATTGCACGTCTGTCCGTCCTAGGAGAGGAATCTGTCCTCAATTGCTCACCCTAATGTTTCTTACATTTCTCCCCGTTTAATTGTGGTGTGTCGTATGCTGTACAGTCTGTGAAGAAATGTGTAATTTGTGTATAGAAATTGAAAGAAAATTGATTTGACTCAAGAAGTCCCACATTCGCTGTTAGTACTGCTGCAATGCTGGATGTCAAGACTGCTTAAAGTATTATCACCTCATGAAGCCTTGTCTCCTATGAAACACATCTCAATAGGAAATGTAATTGCTGCTGGAATTAACTCCACTGGCAACGTCCTATCCAACTGAGTAGAAATGTTCTAAAAGGCGACACAAACCGGGGGTGTCTTGACGCAACTTGTCATGATGCATCAATGTCCTATTTCCTAGCATCAAAAAATATGTTAATCATATTGGCTCCCTAGATTAGCACAGCCCAACCACTTCTCCATGATTACTATTAAGTCTGTCTGTATGACGTGTCAGGTGAGTGCTGTGCAGCAATTGATGTATCGTAGAAGTCATTATGTGTCCACTCAGTCCATTGTAACAAAGACGTGACTCAGGATACGAGTTGGGCCAGGTCCAATTTATATTAAGTCTAATCGGATATAGGTTCCCACTACATTTCCATAGATCTTGAGTTTACGTCAATATGTCAAATAACCTATTTCTGGGGGACTTCGTTGCAATTTGCAAAAATGTTAATCATGAACAAATCAGTCAAATGTTCTAAATATTTCAGTTGTTTTCAATTCTATATCCGGTAATAGTGACTACTAAATTGTTTAATTATTTGTAGACATTTACAGCACTTGGTTAAAGTTAGGGAAACAGTGACAATGACTCAAAACAGAATGTGTTCATTAAAATGTAACCGTGATCTTTCCCTAAGATAAAGTGCTAAACCTGTCACAACTCTCGATTTGCAATTCCTGTTTTATTTTGAAATGCTCACTCCCCTTGTGTCATGTCTTGTTTTGCTTCCTGTCCTTGTGTTGTTCCCTGTCTCTATGATTGTTAATTTGTTTCTGCTGTGTCCATTCACCCTGCCCTTGTGTTCAGACAAAATGAAAATGTTCCTATTATGTTGATAAAACCCGATCAAGGCGCCATTGTTTCTTTCAAAATGTGTTTGCTGATGCAACTTTGTTGTACAATAAACTAGTTCTTGGGCAATAATTTCCTCAGATACCACCTAAAAAAATGCTAATCTGAAAGTCAGTGCAGACAAAGATAAAAAGTTTAGAAGGAAACAGAGGAAGGTTCTTTACAAAATTGACAGTGTTTTAATGTGTCTGTTGACAGGCAGCGAGCACCCTTATCTCGAAAGACAAGATAGATAGTTTAGGAAGGTGCTCATTTCTTATTTCAGCTGGTTGTCATGGTGAATGTAAAAAGTAAGTGTATTTTAAGTGAGTGTTTGTGTGCGTTCTTTGTTCTGGTATGTTTGTGTCATACTCCATGTCTTTGCCTGTGTGTTTTTTATGAGTCACTGTTGTGTTCGTGTTGGCATCTGCTTAAGAAAGAAAAAACGTACTGCTCACTATTCAAACTAAAAATTTGCTTTGAAAACAAGTCATATCCAATTTGTGCTCCTTGAAATATCCCTAAACCCCAGCAGACTGACGTCTCCCTCCTCATTGTCAAATATGTCTCAGTATTCTAAAGAGAGCCTGATCAAAGGAGTCTCTCCTATTGGAACAGCACAGCTGTAGACTCTCCCTCCATGGCGTTCAGAAAGCCGACCCCGCTGCGATCAAAACAAGACTCTCAACGGATCTATCCATGCTCTCTTTTACTGCTGTGGTACATCTGTTAATATCTCTTTCCCCCTACCTTTCTCCACCCAAAACACTTCATTATATATAAACTGTAAATCCTTTTATCCTCTAAGCTGGCTTCCATTTCTGTTAAAGACAGGAACATAAGCACAAGCAAAATAAATAGCCATGATTGCGTAGAAAAGCTTAGTTTAAGACCGACCTTAAAGGCATTTCTTTATACTTTTGACACGCTATATTTAGATGTACCTAACACCTCTTTCTTCTTGATCAAAGGGACATGTTGCTGGATATATTTAGCTACCAAACAACAGCTTGTAATGCTGACTGTGTCTGAGGGAAATCATTTTATGTTTCCCAATCGATGATGGCAGTCAGACCAGATGAGACAGAATTCTGAGCAAAAGACTTCAGTTCTATAGTTTTAAATTTCATGAGAATGGAATTAAATAATTGGACAAAACAATCTCAGCTCATGGTCCACTTACTAGCTTGTTCAAGAGCTTTTAATCATGTCACATGGTCTTCATCAGCAGATAAAATTGTCTCGGTTGTAATGGAACAGTATTACATTACATTTAGCTGACGCTCTTGTCCAAAGCGACTTTAAAGATAAATTATGAGGACACCATGGTTTAAACATGGCCTGGATGTAGGAAGGGCCTGATCCATTCACAGCACGGTCGGCCAGCAACAGTGCCTTGAAGCAGATTCGGGCCGCCACTGGTCACCAGTGAAGAACGGTGTAGTGTGGGAGAACTTTGGTAGGTTAAAGACCAGTTGGGCTGTTGCATTCTGGATGAGCTGTAGAGGTCGGATGGCACATGTAGGTAGTCTAAATGTAGAAGTTGAAAGTTTTTTTTTTAAGACTTTTGTTATTGTTGACCAAGAAGCTGAGCATGAAAATTAATTCTTGTTCTTGGAAAAAGCACTTGACAATCTAAACTCAATGTGCACTTACTGTGGGACACAGCCGAAAACTCTGGGACAAAAGCCAGTTTAAGTGTTTTTTTGGTTAGTTTGAATATGTTTTCTATAAAAATGTCTTACATTTCCATACTTGCCATATGAAAACAATTTGTCCGCTGCATAAACAGACGGGGACAGGACTGGCATTGCTGTCGGGAAGACCAGATGGATTCAAGGTGTCAACAGTAACTGTGATATCTCTTGTTTGGCAGCTTTACCAGGTATGTCAAAGACGAGTCAAACTGCCGTGTTAGAGAAATCCTCTGTCACGCTGCCCTGTGTATTAAGCATGCGGAGGAAGGAGAACTGCCCAGAATTTTAAAGGTAAGAGGGAAACTTTTGTCTTTTTCCAACGATCAAATGGATTATGACAAGACGTAATGAAGCACTGCCACCAGTGAAAAAGACTAGATAAAATGAGTAACTAGTAGAGTAGAGGAACATTAATATTTTGAAGCAGTCAGTCCAAAATAGAAAATAATATGATAGACACTTGAGGAAAACTGAAGGCTTCAGAAGCTTCTTGTGTGAAAGAACAAAAGTGCAGCTTTGACACGACTTTGGAACGACTTGCCTGAGGAGATGAGGCTCGCAGAATCAGCAACCCCTTTTAAATGTCTTCTCAAAACCCACTTTTATAGACTTTTGCTTTCATGTGATGTCTTTTTCTTTTTCTTTTTTTTATCTATAGTACTGTTTGGTCTTTCATCATCATTTGTCTTCGCTCCATTATGTCTTTGCGTCATCTTGTCTTCATCTGTTAATTTTACCTTAATGTTGTCTTCTTTTGTTTGCCGCCACAATTTGGCTTCCTGTTGTTGCATTGTATCCTGCATTTTCTTTGCTTTTGCTGTCAACACACTTTGTAAACTCTGTTTTTAAAGGTGCTATATAAATAAAGTTTTATTTTTAAACCCAGTCCATGCTTTTAAAAAAAAAAAGGTGAAAGGTGCACTACAATTAATGTTATTATCATTATTAATGCAGTAAGATGGTATCTGTGTGTTCAGGCTTTGTTATACTTTTGTAAATCTACCTGGTTTTATTACAAAGATTGAAAGAAAAACCAATCAGTTTTAATGTTGACAGGATGACCAATACATGATTAATGTTAAAATGCTCTCATGTCATTGTGTCACAAACCAGATACGCAGAAGGAAACGAGCCAACGATTGATAAGATGATGTCTCATAAAGAACTAGGAAGATTCTATTAGATCATTTAGACTCTACACTGTGAGAGACCAGCATGCAGTATGAGTACAACAGTCAATCTTATATGTTGTCTGACTGAGATCATTTGTAAAGAATTCAATTAGAGCTGAATGAAACTATTCATCAGGTTGTTTGAGTTCCCCCTCAGGAGCCCTCTGGACACAATTGTCACAATCAATGGTCTCTTTAACAGCATCTCTTCCGAGAATCAGACCCACAAGCCCCAACCTCCAGCTTGATGTAAACAAGTACAAGGGATTTAGAAGATAGAATCTCCGTGTTTAAAACGGCATCAGAGGAGGATTTTGGGATACTGCACAGGCAGCTGTCTCGTTCCTAATGACTCAGATCGTAGGAATCTGTCATTTGCACTGTTGGAGACGCCTACAAGATATCATTGTTGGTTGATCCGATAAACAACTGGTGATGTTTCGGACTGGATGACAGAAAAATACTAATAAATAAATGTCATTTCTGTTGTCACATTTACTGAGGAGCACTGGGCACTCTTAATTCAATTTTAAGGCCGTGGCCTATATTCATTTTCCCAGAAAAGGGTATTGATCCAGCATATGGCCATGTCATGTTCATTATCAGTTCCCCCACAAATTAAGAATGTCTGAATGTATTTCTTAACAATTTTCAGAATACACAAGAGGTAAAACATGTTGATGTCCTGTAAAGGGTGTAATACAACTTGTGTCCTGTCAGAGCAGCGTGCAGAGCTTTAGAAATTAAGTTGAAAAGTAAACCGTCAGTTTTATTATCACAGAGTTATTTGTGCATCAGGCCACTGGTGTCATGCCTTTGTGTCCAGATGGAGGTTTATTGGAGATGCTTTGCCAATTTATTGCTCAACAATAGTCATATGGGGAAGGAACCAGATGTGCACAGGGGATGAGAAATTCCAGCATTGCTTAACATCACATTGGCAGTAACAGAAACAAGAGTCTCAGCACAGCTGTGTCTCCAGCAGTTGGCGCAGGGAAGCACAAGAGATCAATTCCATTTAAATTCATTTAATGCAGAATGTCCATGCAATACAAATGTAAGACAGAGAATTGCAGAGAGAAAACGTGTATTATAGACTTCTGAAATCTAAGGGACAATCAAGCTCAGACTGAGCAAAAGTAACACGCAACGCAACAGTCTAATAGCTAATATGATCTAGAATCTGCATTTTTTTTTTTTTTAACCATCTACTTTGCATCTTTCATGGCAGGAGCTCACTGCTATGCTGTGTTTGTATTGTGATCAGCTGTCACTCAAATAGTGTATGCAGTACTCTGATCTCTTTGATCTTCTTTTTGAGTTTGTTTTGGTTAATGGCACACTTTGCTTTGTCTGCTCTTCCCCTGAATACACCTTTCTGATGGCGGACATTTTTCATTTGTCAAACACAGGCTTCCAGTCACACTTAAATGGAATAATGCTTCGCCTGCAATGACATTCAAAATATGTGCAGTGAGAAAGGTAATGTGAGGAAAAGGTGGTACCTCCAAAAGTAACAGCACCCAAGTCTACCTACAATGTCAGAAGCAAGATAATCGTGTAAATATAAGATTGTCAAGTTTTTTTTATTGAAAATGTGGTTTTATTTATAACAAGAGGGTCTGTTTTTACAAGAAACTATTTTTGAATTTTAGGAATCTTGGCGTCATCTTTGATCAGGATCTGTCGTTTAACTCCCACATAAAACAAATCTCAAGGACTGCCTTCTTTCATCTACGTAACATTGCAAAAATAAGACACATCCTGTCTCAAAATGATGCAGAAAAACTAGTCCATACATTTGTTACTTCAAGGCTGGATTACTGCAACTCATTGTTATCAGGTTGTCCCAAAAAGTCGCTTAAAACTCTTCAGTTGATCCAAAATGCAGCGGCACGTGTATTGACTAGAACAAGGAAACGGGATCATATTACTCCTGTATTAGCTGCTCTGCACTGGCTCCCGGTAAAATACAGAATAGAATTCAAAATCCTTCTCCTGACTTACAAAGCAATGAATGGTCAGGCTCCAGCATATCTTAAAGATCTCATAGTACCTTATAAACCAACTAGAGCATTACGCTCCCAGACTGCAGGGTTACTTGTGGTTCCTAGAGTCTCTAAGAGTACAATGGGAGCCAGAGCCTTCAGCTATCAAGCTCCTCTCCAGTGGAACTAGCTTCCAGTTTGTGTTCGGGAGGCAGACACACTCTCCACATTTAAGAGTAGGCTAAAGACTTTCCTTTTTGATAAAGCTTATAGTTTTTCCTTGTGCGATGCGAGGGTCTAAGGACAGAGGGTGTCGTATGCTGTACAGTCTGTAAAGCACACTGAGACAAATGTATAATTTGTGATATTGGGCTATACAAATACATTTGATTTGATTTGATTTACACATGTAACATCTGTTATAAAAATGACATTCTAAGCTGGTGCTTAAGATGGAAAAAGGTTTCTGAGGCACACCTCCAAGACCGTGTTTTAGTTATTAGGTTAGAAATGGTTTAGTTAAAGCCTGTCTGCTGTTTGCTGCTGAGTAGGTAGTGTACTCTGGATATATCAGAGACCTTGTGTTATGTAAAAGGTGTAATTTGACACATTGTTCATATAAAATATTGATTAAAATGGCTTTAGGGTACAGTTTAGGTCTAGAATTGATAGAGGAATTAATAAAATTAAGATCAAACAAACAATCAAACAATAGTCCACTCTCACATGAGCAGTAAATGAATTTGGATAACACAATTTGGTGCTTTGAAGTGCGGCAGATTTGTTTCTTTTTTTTCGAGAAATGTAATTCCACCCCCTGAATATTTTTCCAGTGCTCTTCCGCCCCCACACAGGCTACATTATTGTGCTGTAACGTTTCAAATTAAGACTGACAGCTTGGATATGTATGCAGAAATTACAGTTTCTATTTTGTTTGCTTTTTAGAACGCAAAGGATGGCACAATGTCTGCATTTAGGAGTAAATAAAAAGAAGCAAACAGACACTTACACACAGTAAACAGGAGACACGCAAAAACCTACTGCTCTCACAATCCTGACCCAGAGCAGTAAAAAAAAAAGTGATGAAAGCTCACTGTGGACACTTTCACACCTCTGTTTTTGTCCTCACTTACCTTGACTCCCCACCACCCAGTTTTTAAATATGTTTGTAATAATCCTTTTTGGATCTAATGTGTGTCCAAAACAGGTTTTTCAAAATGAAGAGGTGAATGCAACATTACGGAGCTCTTAATTCCAATGCATATTTCACTTCATAGCTAAAATGGTAAATGGACTGCATTTATATAGTGCTTCTAGTCTTCCAACAACTTAAAGCCCTTTACAATCCATGACAACACATCCACACACACACACACATACTGATGACAGAGGCTGCTGTTCAAGGGGCCAACCTCTTCATCAGGACCGGATCTGGTTCCGGCTTCCCATCTGATGTTGGGAACCTGGCTGCAGGGATTTCCTCCAGGTCAGACACAAGAGCATAAGTGAGGTCCAACACTGATGGTGGCTGATAAGTCTGCATTTCAGTTCATCCCAAAGAAGAGCTATATGAACTATGTGGGCAGCTTTGTCCACTTGCTATTGGTCTGTTATGACGTGTGTAAAGATTATTATTATTCTGGTTGTTGATTATCCTGTCAATTATCTTTTCGACAAATTCATTAATAGTTTAGTCTTTAGACAAAAAAAATGGTTCATTTATTTATTGTCCTAAAGTGACTTCTTAGTGACCGAAAACAATCATGAAAAATCTTCACATGTCAAACTGGAACCGACACATTTGGCGTTTTCACTTCATTGATCATCACAAACCATCATCAATTAAAGTGTTTGCCAATTTATTTTTGGTGAACACAAGTCAAGTAGAGTTGAAAATGTGGACGAAAAACTTGCAGTAACCCTGAGTTGTATGACTTGACTTTCTTAGAGGTTTGGTTCGCCCAAATTACAAAAGAAAACTGCTGTCTCCATTGCTCTTTTCATAGCAACTATTGCTGCTAAAAGTAATCGGCATCACCACAAATAAAATTCCATTCAGCTCCATTGTATTGAAGGGGAGTCAAATATCTCAAAACCTGGACTAATTAAACTAAAACTAATTGTATGTCTTGATACCACTAGAGTTAAAACATTAAATGTATGTTATACTTTGGGTGACCCAAACCTTTATTGTATGAAGATAGAAAGCAAAAAGGAGATGTTGCAGATGGAAAATAAGAGAAACGACTGCAGTTTCTGCTGATATTTGCATTCTGTGAGTCAAAGTATGCACCCTCTCACACAGGCGGTGAATGTTGTGACATTGCATGTACAGACATGCAATGTCACAAAGTACAGACTTTCAGACAGGAAACACATCTGCTAGCTGTTTGTGGCTAATAAACACTGACAAAAATATTCCAGCAGTCAAATTCATGAAAGCAAAGCAATTTAAAATCTTGCTTCAAGTTATATCTGAACACTGTATGCCCATGCAGCGCTCTAGCTAACATTGGAACACTGAGGTGCTCTCTGTATTCTTTCTGGGATTTGTCTGTTTTTAAGCAATATAGGGCAGTTTATATTCTACAGGTAAAATGTACATGACAAAAAAAAAAACACTATTGCATTCCTGTAGTGCATTGTTTGAGTTTGCAACAGCAGCAACAAAAACAATGGTGAATTCACTGGGCAGATATTATGGCCAGCATATTAACATTAGGAATTCAACATTAGGGAAACATTATCCATTAACTTTGACTATGTTTGAGCACCAAGCATCACTAATGCAAACAAAGAGTCTCCCTCCCCTCGTCCCAATGGAGTCCTGCACTCTGTCGGCGCGACAACTGCAACAGCCCTCTGAGATTCCATGACGCAGTCAGGTTTTTGCAAGATGTGGGCACAACAGTCGCTTTTCTGGGCCAGCTTGAGTCCTATTCCATCCATTCCAATTTCCTGGGATAGGACATCATAGTGCCACCGCCTCGGAGGTGCTTGGTCCGGCTGGGTGTTTGGAAGATGTCGAGGGCAGTGATCGTGACACGGTTTGCTGCACTTAATCCAATCCCTGCGCTTATTTCTCTGAGTTCATGGGAGCTACTGGCCACCGTCACCATGGTAAACACTGTATGTATTTCTAATCCTACCCCAGGCTACAGCGGCTTCACTACCATGACATAATACATTGTGGAGGAAAATAATATTTTTGCCAATTTTCAGGCCAACAAAAATACAAAAATATCAACACTAAGTATTAATTAAAATATTTCGCTCTGAGGTGAAACCCAAACCATGACAAACAGCAGTGGGAAGGTGGGCTTGGCAGGAATACAGATAGCAGCTTATTGCTGACTTCGCTCAATACACACAAAGCAGAAAAGCAGGGGAGCGTACAAATGCCAGATGTACACAAAGGAAGACAGAGAAAAAGCAAACGTAGCAGCAGTGAACAGACTGTAGCGCAGCTCCTTCCTGTCAGCGACAGTGCAGGACAATGTGATGAGCAGCTTTCACAACAAGCAAACATGTAATTTGGTTTTGTCTACATGTTGATAAAAGCCTGCTTTTGTTTTCGTTATAGTATGTTTGCACGCTGGGAAAATTCTTTCACATTGAATTCTGCTCACAAAAACAACAACACCTGTCACTCTTACTTTGTAGCCTGACTGCAGAATTGACAGAATTGATGGAAAGACTCAAGATGAAGAACAAAACATATCTTTGGATCAAAACCAAATCTCAGGTACACAGGTTAAAAAGGTTATTTTTAATGTGACAAATCCTCCCATGAACTCACTTTTTCTCATCTCTGCTTCACTTCACGAGCATCTTGGGGCAGTGCCTGAGGCAGAAGTGACTGTCAGTCAGGTCAGGTTCAAAGCACCAGGAAGTGTGGGATGGCAGTCCAGAATTACAGCAGCTCCTTAGAGACATTTGTGTCTCTTCCCTGCAGCCCACCACCACTGTGTCTCCGTGACACCAGTTTACAAGACAACACGGCCGAGACAGCTCTGTTTCTTTGTTTGTTCAGAGAAAGGAAAGGAAAGGTTGGGAGGCAAACCTTTGAACTCCTGCTGATTTTGTAGAGCAGAATTGTATGCATGCCAACAGCAAAATAATGTGTTTGATCTTTTTCTTCATAAAATGCTTTGATTAACAAGCATTATTATTCCTGTTATATTAGATACTTCACAGCAAAGAAAAAGCCATCTACAGACCAACCGAGTTGATTAATTTCAAGCAAGTAACAAAACTTAAGACAGGCCCACCTATTTGCTGGTCGATCATTTTTTGCCTGAGACCACTGTGTTTTAGGGGAAGGCGTGCGACCCAATGCAACCTGTAAATCGTTGCAACGGAAACAATGGCCGCTCGGTTAACTTGCTGGAGATGCAAAAATCTTTCTCAAAGTAGTCTAAACTGCTGTGCAGTGTGAAAATACCTACAAACTCATAAATCTTTTACTCAAACTGGATCGATTTCATTGTTCAACTGATATCCAAAACGTTACTACGCAATCAATGTAGCCCCTTGCAATTTTGACCTAAACCTGTTTGGTTTAACTTGACTTGCAGAATATTTTGTGATGCTAACGTGGGAGGAATCCAGCCAGCACATCATGTGCACATTGCACTATTTACTGTGTAGGCGAACGGAATTCGAGAAATCGATTCTCGATTCTCAATCATGGTAACAGTATCTTGTGAGAATGCATCAGCTGTGGATCCCCTAAATTGTTGCCCGGCACCACCAACCGGGAAGAGAACCCAGAACACGCTTGTGGAATTACTTATCCCATCTGGCCTGGGAATGTCTTGGGATAGACAAGGAGGAGCTTGCAGACATGGCTGGGGTCCCTTAAGCAGACCCAGATAAGCAGTGGAAAAAAAAGGGCTGGATTGATTGATGGATTGTTCATCACCATCATCAGTACCCCAGTCAATGTAACCACCAATAGAGACAATGAGGGGTTTCTCTAAAACACAACACCTTTGCACTCAACAACCAAAGCAGATCATTTTGCACACGTATCCAACAAAACCATTACATTTAAAAAAATAAAGCACTGTTTATTGGGTGATGGAGAATGGCCCTCAGTCACAACAGATGCACAGATCTGCAATACCCGTGGTGAGTGCTTTGCTAAGAAAAGGCAACTCTAGATACCATATCCATGACAAAAACGTAAATGGCAGACTGATGAGTCATGAAGAGATGCTTCCAAGTTAAACCACTTTAAAGTCATTTTCATTTCATGGAAAAGGAGAAAGGCAGCATGATGACTGAATGGAAATATCAAACTATGTACATACCGGGGCAAATAAAAGAATCTCTTCGCTATAACAGACGTGGCTGTCTCTAAGCATTTCCTACTGCAGAGAACTGTGAGAAATAGGCGTTAATGGGCAACTTCTATTCAAAGAAATTACTATTAAAGAACTTTAATAACTTTAAAGAACTGGACAAGATTATCAGAAAGATTGTCGATAAATGTAATGTACACGTCATATTCAGGTTTACAGAATATGTTGACAGAAATAATGATGTCACTCTTCATGAAGTACACTATTTTCAGTCCACAAATCAGTCAGAACTGTAGAATTACGTTCATGTTGGAGAATTGAGCATTGCGCCATTTAGGTTGGGGTTGTGGATGGGCTTGTAAAGTATCAAAGTCTTGATTTTGCGTCCATGGTATCACAGGCAACAAATAATAATGAAGTCCTTTCCTCCCTCTCGGAGTCAGGGGCATCTCGGAGAGCGATTAATCTGCGTTAATATTTTTAACATGTTATTTTTTCTGTGATTAATTAATCGAAATTAACGCGTTAATTCGACAGCCCTAATATATATATATATATATATATATATATATAATTTTGAGCAAATTAGCCATAATTTATTTGCTAAACCCACAAG
Organism: Cottoperca gobio; assembly: GCF_900634415.1. Lineage (NCBI taxonomy): Eukaryota > Metazoa > Chordata > Actinopteri > Perciformes > Bovichtidae > Cottoperca > Cottoperca gobio. The sequence continues at coordinate 7,787,174 of NC_041372.1, read as the reverse complement.
TTATTGACTGAGTACTTATCATATCACTCCTGACAGCCATGGAGGACACTATTATTTCTGAACCTTTTTTCATAATATTTGTATATGGCTTACTGTATGTATGCGCAAGAAAGTGAATCTCCAAAACGTTTCTGCGGGAATGACTGGGGTGAGATACAGTATATCATATAAAGGATACATTGCCAAAAGCATAAGATTCATTTTACAGCCACCTATTCAGAATGAATGTCTTAAAATGTATTATATTCTGCATTATGCAAAAATACATCTGGCTTAATAATGCACTGTGATAAATTGTGGCCAAAAACATAAATATTCAAAATACATTCATTTTGCCTGCAGGAATAAATATAAATAAAAAATCTAAAGACACTGAAAGAGCACAGTTTTAAAAAACGGTTTGCTGAAACAAATATTAAACATGCAGGAATGCGCATACAGAAAGTCTGCCCCTGCCTTTGATACTTTGCTCTTTAAGGCCTTGGGTCTCTTGATTGCGCCTTTGCTCTGAACACTTAGAAAACCCATCCAGCTTTACTTGACACTCAAAGTGCCTTTAAACATCCCTTCCAAATGCCTCAAGTGGAAAAATGCCAAGCCATACAAAAATAAATTTAAAGAAAAGTTCTCTGAGGACAGTTGTGTAAAATATATCAATATGGAACAAGCCACAAAAAAACAGGCATAGTGAGACAGTCTAGAACCTTTCTGGTTCGCTGAGTTTGTCAGTGTGTCTTATCAATATAATGCTAGATACAGGCCCGGGAAATACAATGAAAAATAATGCTAATTGATTTGTGACATATTACGACCATGAACTGATCAATACTAACACAGTTGTCTAATGGAAGCCTTTGGCTCAAAGTCATTCAAAGGAAACAATTTGTTTCTTAGATTTTAATTTGCTAGGGTTTCTATGGGCAGCTTTATAAAACCATATCAGGTGAATCCCAGGGGATATCATCAGTGTAACTGTGTGATGTGCATGCAAAATCTCCTTTGCATAAAGACTCTGGTAGACAACCGCTTGTCCTCACAGTGTCTGCACCAGACGTGTATCCATTTGTGCATTCCCTAATCTTGCCAGGGTGAATGTCATTGCCATCTCGGGCGCGCTCGCGAGGTGAGAGATAATCTAATCACTAGGGAGACAGAAAGTAAAGATGCGGGGTAGGTGGGAAGATACCGCAGAGCCCTGAGCGGACTGAGAGATAAAAAACGAGGCGGAGGAGACCGGAGGCCACGGCGAGAGTTTGAACTCCCCTGAGAAATAATTGAAGGACATGAGACAGAGTATAAAGCTACAACAACAAATGGTGATAGATGAAGCCTCTGACACTGAGCAGACTTTGCTGTGGATAAAAAAAAAAGGGGAAAGTATGAAAAAAGGTGCTGCCCTAACAGATGTCCCTTTAATGATTGTCCACCCTTTTTGATGATTTTCTTTCTGGACATGCAATTAAAATGATTCTCCAAATGGTGGGTCAGGGTTAAGTCCCCCATGTAGCAATATCTGTCAAAGCCTCCTTGAGCAACAACAATTACACGCTAGATATACTCCAAAGCGGACGCAGACATGGATGGCGGAATCGCTCCCAATTCTATTTATTCTACATTGTGAGTTGGCACGAATGGTCGGCGCGGCGCGGTCGTACATTTGTGGACTAAAAGTAGAGTTTTGTGATAGGTAAACATGGGCAGGATGCAGAAAATATCATTTGCACTTTATAGGGCCTCAAACTAAAAAGCTCCCTACGTTAAAACAAAATGCAATGGGATGCGTTGCTATTGTTTCAGGTTCCTGTCAGACGATGAAATATGATCCAGAAAGTGAAGTTTGAGTACTAGATTGAGCTAGTTTGAGCACGGTTACCCTGACTTGTACAATTCATTATGTCAAGACAACAAGGGCACAACAGACAGAGATCTGAGAGATTGGGTGATGCAGCTATGCTGGTAGGCTTTTCGCCTCACCGTTGACTGTGGCTATTCAGAAAAAGTATACTTTTGCATTTCGATATGGTCGGCTGACATGTCGTCCAAACTATTTTTGTTTTAATAATACTGAGCCCTTTAACCTCTACCTGCTCTAGGAACGGTGTACTCTTGGAGAGCCTTGACCGACAAAAGAAACTGCTGTTACATAGCTTTATATCAACAGTGCGTGGACTAGAAACAGTTTCAAGGCATAACGTTTTGAATTCAGACTCTCTTGAAAGCCAATAGCAAAAATCAAAATCAAATGAAGTGATGACATTCATATCATGTAAAGGAGAAGTCTTAGATTTATGTCACAAAACTAAATGTAATACTAAACCTAGCTTTCTCATTGCTTTCTAACCCCACTGCTCTCTGTTGTGCTGATGCTTACCCTCTTCTAATGCTGACACCGGTCGGTCGAGCATCAATATTCACTCGTTAGCATGCTGATTAGCACCAGATCTCTGCTATGCAGATTAATGCATGGGTCTGAATCATTCTGTGCAGTTATTTTTCTCAGTAGGGCTCCACTTTCCCATTATCGTAAGCATTAAGATGCAAAAGAGGCAGTCAGACGCCTCCAGTGATCACCGTCAATTACATGGAGCCCGTCTGGGGAGCTGGCCTGAGCCTTTCAGTGAATCATTAACAGGAAAATGAGAATGAACTGAAAAAGGCCTGACGTGTTGCCATAATTAGACACTTTCAGGTTTGTGCTTCAACCCATAGCTCCCGTCATTTCACTGTCCTTCATGTGTTCAACTTTGCTGCAAACGGAAGAATTCATAAACTTAAGTGCATCCCTGAAGCCACACCAGTTTTCTTTATTACTTGGGTCTTACTTTATTACTTTTCACTTCAGCTCTTCAGCTGACTTCATTGATGGGTTCAAGGGACACCGTGAATCTGCTTCACAAAGACATGAGCTGTCAGACAACCAGAGAGGCTTTTCGCAAATTCAGTTTAACGGAATTATCTAAAGCCAGACACCCAAAATGTCTTTTATAATCATCAATTACAGTGTATAACCGCACGTGCACGCATCTACAGTGAGTACTGTAGGTACAGTAGGCCATAGTTGAACCTGGAAGTGGCATCTAAAAGGCATTTGACATGGGAACGTTGGTTTAGAGTTGAAACAATTTGTTGATTAATTGCTTAGACGATTTACAGGGAATCAGTAAATATTTTGACAAAAAAGTAATTGTTTCAGTTAAATTTAAAGCAAAATAAATGGATTTGCTGCTTTTATACATTGCAAAGTGAATAACTTTGGGATGTGCACTGTTGGTTGGTTAGAAACACTTGAACATCAGCTTTAAAAATTCTCATAGAAATGGTGATAGGTCGGATTTATTTGGAGTTGTCATGATGTACATAGCTATAGTATGTGTACCTACAGTAACTGACTTGTTGTTTGCTTTATTTTGACCAGGGCTGGGTATCATACCTCAATACTTCTTAGGTACCAAATAAAATGTATCCATAGTGGCAAATATCCAAAACTGTCAAATACCGATAGATGGCATTGAATGTAATCTTGTTTACTTATTCACCAGATACTTCCTGATTAAACTCAAAATGTGAAGAAATGCAACAAAGGTCCCCCGCCGTATTCGAACCAGGAACGCTGCAACATGTAGTTGGCTCCCCAAACTATTAACTATAACTCTTTTTTTCCTTTTTTACCCATTTTTAAATATTTAAATATTTATTTAGAAAATGTTACTTCTTGGTAAACAAATCTCAGGTTTTACTACATGCCGTTATAATTCAGATTTACAGTATTAAATATCTATTAACTATTACATAATCAACTATTAAAATGTATTTTTAAAGAACTGTTTTGTCAGCCATGAAAGTTTTCCAGTCATTACTCCATTTAAAAAGGTTTTCTTGTTGAACAGAGGCCCTCGATAAGACTGATGGCTGCTCAAGCTGGTGGCATGCCTCAAGATGTGCCTGCTGTCTCTCTTTTCCTCTCACCCCCTTCAAACCCCTCTCCAACTGTCCACTCTTGCCAAGGCAACCATCAGTCCAAGCAGGGACATCTGTACAGCAAGGCACTAAGCCATGTGTCCATGCTTAAATGGGCAAGTCCAGCCCATTCATATTCCATGTCAACAAAAACAGATATCACTGACATAACAAGTTGTCCGTCCCTCAGACCATGAGCCAACCACAGTTACTCAACTGCACATCTGCTACAAATGTGTCAGTGATGTGTCAACAATTAGGGAGGAGAAGCTATTTAGAGAGTTCTCTGGACACTAGTTGAATAGCTTTCAGCAGCAATTTTAATGTCACAAATCTTTTAACCATCCACCTGCTTCAAAGCTAATGTGTTTTTGGCAGTAAAAAATGTTAAATATAGGCTAGCATCTGAAACTGGCCTCAAAAATGAAGCATTGGTTGGGTTCTACTAGACATTTGACTACAACATGTACTTTACTAGCAAGTAATTATGGTAGCACTAGCTAGTTACGGTAGTGCTAGCAACTAGCATGGTATTGTTTATTTAGCTCATTTCCTTCTGGACATCAGACCCCAATGATAATTCAGCCAGGCTGTTATAATGGCTGATATCAGCTTGTCACAGATATCTGATGTCGGTGTATATGTAGGCAGGAATATGAGTATAGATAGGCCACAGATATGTTTGAGGTCATTTAGAAACAGTTGTGTTTGTGCCCCAGAGGGTACTGACAAGTTTATTTTACACTGTAAAGATCACAAATATTAAATAATCTAACGGCATACTCCTCAACAAACGTTTATGTTACGTATTAATGTGAGATATGGATATAAGCACAAACTAATTATTCTGTGAAAGGTACTGTGCATCCAAAATGTGGGCCCGGTAGACCAAATTTTACCCTGAATTTTGTGTGTATATTGAACAAACAAATACTGACTGCTTGTATGTTATTGTTTGTACCATGAAACCTCTGTTTTTTTCTGTTGTTGCTGCTATCAGTGCTGCTTTTGTTTTTCCTAAAGCTCTTATTGGCAACATTCACTACAACGCTGCCTATCCAGCATGTCTGAGTTGTTGTGCGCTTGCTATTAGGATCCCCATGATGCCACATCACTCTCATGATTGCGCTACATTTCTAAGCAACAACACCATGCTCTTCTAACTCTAGCATTTCCAAGCTGCTGCTTGCACTCCATCTGACAAAGAACCTTTACAGGACAGTTTTACAAACTATGCCTTCTATTGTAAATGTCCTGTTGTTAATCTTTTTGGAATATGCTGTGCTAAGTTAAAACTGTCAGTACTTTTGACTGCTGTTGCAACACTGGTGAGGAACTCCTTTCCTCCTCATCATTTTTCGAAAGGGCACATAGTCTTTAATGTGCTTGTCCTCCCAAGCAGTACATGTTGTGTGTGTGTGTGTGTGTGTGTGTGTGTGTGTGTGTGTGTGTGTGTGTGTGTGTGTGTGTGTGTGTGTGTGTGTGTGTGTGTGTGTGTGTGTGTGTCCGCAGCTGCAAGTGGACCAGTGAGGAGGTTGCGGATGATGAGGCGGTCTGTGGGCTGAAAATGAGGGCGGTAAAAAGCCTCCATATCGATAGTCTCACCACAGTGTCAAGCGTCCCCTCAGGATACAAGTACAGAACCACAAGAACAGACGTCCTATATTCATCCATAAAACCAGACAGTGACTAAGATGTGTTTACAAACAAAAAAAATAAAAAGCATCCTTGAGTCGTCTGTGTTGATCAAATATGTAAGTTACCAAGGCCAAAGAAATTCTGAGAGATGGTGTAATTACACATTTGTTTCATTATGTAAGCACATGTTTAGACATACTTCATATGAATGAACCCTTTTGATTTGTATGCACCCATGGACTTTCCACAACTCTACATGTTATGTCCCACCACTCGAAAGGCTCTAGCAATAGGAAACAATATTGTGTTGCTGGCTTTCTACATCACTTAAATCTTTCTAAGATGTAATAAGCACTGCTAGCACTTGGGGCTACAAGCAGACTTTAGACTTTTACTCGTTACCGGCCAGATATATCGGTGCAATCATAAACAGTTAAACCAATGGCCGAAGGCAAGGCAGTTGTAGTGTTTAGTCGCTTCTGATGTGGAAGGAACAGTGTCAGGGAAACAAAGATCAGAGAAAGCTTGATGAGATATCTGACCTGTGTCGAGGTTCCGGCCTCCCTTTTGCTTTGGCTTTGCGAGAGCCACTGCGCCATCACCGTCCTTTCCCCCCGCAGCCCTGCAGAACATAAAGCAGGAGGGAGATTAGGAGGACTGCATACATTGACTATAACATTACATTTAAGGCAGGTCAACACAGATGGGAGATAGGTTAGATAGAGCAGGGAAATCAACAGGGTCAACTTACTGCTCTGTGTTGTGTCAATATGTCATGGAGAAATAAGCAAACAACACTTACCCACTATTATGTTCAGTTCCAATGTAAAAAGACTGGTATAGAGTCATATAGTGAAAATATTATTTATTATTTATATAATATTAGACCTTTTAAGCTTGAGGTAAAATGAACAGTGGCCACATATTTCATGACTGAGGCAGCTGTTTAGACCATCATCTAGTAATTAAATAAACTAATCAAATTCAAACCTGCAATCACAGATTTCTGGGGCAGAGGAATCAAGTTTTGAACACAACATTGAAATATTGTGCTCAGGCCTTTTAAGTATGGTGAACATGATGGCAAACAGTTGCTTATTTACACGTCCAGAAGTTATGGAGAAACCCTGGCTTTTAGCTCATTTCCTTTAGCTCTGTTTTGGTCCCCACCGACTCCTAAGGGAAATATTAGCTGCTAAATGCTCCCCTGTGTTCCCCTGCTAGTCTCTAACTATGTCTGTCTGCTGTTTAGTGTTGAACAGGTAGTGTACAGTGGGTTGTTCTGTTTTTCTCTGAAAACAGCTAAACAATGAGCTGAAAATCACTATAAAGCTCCGTAAATTGGAGAGGATCTGCAGATTCAGGTGATTAATCTCTGTAGGTTCACTACCAGATATCCACTTCACATTGTCACAATAATAATCAGATAATCTGTGAAGGTGTAATTCTATCTCTCTTATTCTACTTTTTATCTCTACCTTATTGTACCAGAGTCTGCTCAATTTAGAAAACCTAGTATTCTGTGGTCTGAAGAATGCTTGAGGTATATTAGATTTCTAAAACATATTACATGCTCTTTATGTACACACTATTTTGTACTCGCTGATAGTCAATGTTGTGTCAACAGCTACGGGGCTGGAAAACCATATAAATTCATGTCACATTATTACCACCGTTTACTCATGCCTACGCAAAGGCCTTTCTCAAACAATCTATCTTCATAAAACTGAAAATAAATATGCCACAATCATTGGAAAATTGTAATTTCCTCAGGTTCTATTTCAACCTTTGTCTTACTGGTTTCATTTGAGTCAATTCACCAATGCAGTTCTGTGGAATAATGGCTCCCATTTTCACTGAGCAAGGGTCTCAACAGGATGACTAGATTAGCTGAGATGAATCATGAGCCCTCTTCAAATTGACAAAAACACTTCTTTGGACGGTTAATTTAAAAGAGAGTGATTCATACACGTCGGCCCGAGCCAGCTATACATTCTATCTCGGATAGCGTTGGAGCCATTTTATTTTAGCAGAATAGCAATGAACCGAACAGACAGAGGGGTTTAAGCACTTTCATTACAACTCTGGGGAACATTTAGCTGATATCATCTGGAAGACAGAACAAGACACAATAACAGTGTAATGGACTTATAAAGACCTCAGTCTGCAGTTTATCAAGCATTTGAATCAAACACATACGCAAGAACACACAGTATGCCAAGCACAAAAGAAGATAGAAAGACAAGGCTTTGTAATGATCTCCCTTTCAATGTTTATTAAATTAATAACAAAGAAGGTTTGTAAACCAGGAGTCAAGAACAAACTGTCGATTTTACTTTCTCAAAGCCAATTAAAATAAAATCAGTAAATCAGCTAAGGACTACGGACATGGTTATTAACCCGACAGCTTGAGGACAGCAGTAGTAGCATGTGTATTGTATGTCTTAATTATGCATCCCTAAAACAACGTAACTTCCCATCTGCAACCTCTAACCCAATCAAACCTCCCATAGCAGGTAATGAGGAGCCAGACACAGGACATGGAGATGATCTTTACGCTGCATGACACTAATGGTCAAATTAACTATGTAGTTCAAGCTATTGGGTACCTGAGATATATTGGGGGGGGGGGGGGGCGGGAGTGCGTAAGGAACATGATGGAAGAAGGGTTGATGCATCCAAAGGTACATTATTCTGTATATACAAAGAATGTGTTGATTAGAGACAAAAGATACTTTTTATTTTAGTTGTTGATTTATTACTTTTAAAATGTAGATAAAATACTTTTTATTTTTTAAACTCAGAATCAAATCTTTTATCAAACCTTTAAATATCTCCTCATTCTTTGTTAGCAACAATTTACCAAAACATGTGTTAGTCATTTAGCTGAAAATGTAATTCTTTGAGTTTTAGTTCCTAAATATTAGGTTGTTTACAACTGGGGACGTGCCAATCAAGTTTTTTGAACCCTGGGTCCTTTAATATTGGGTATTTGGATCCAGTCTCACTTGAGGTACGCCCAAATAATTGTTCACATTTACACACTCTAAGTTTTACTTGGATACACAGTACAATACTCGCACTGTGAAGAAGAGCAGCGCTGCAACACTATCAGGCTGAGGTGAGAGGATACAAGATTGAATTTTGATTAATTCTTTTGAGCCGATACCATCCATTAAAATATGCCCGCATCGACCCTGATGCCGTTCTTTACGATCCGCTTGGGAAATCTCTGTTTACAACTTCTCCTCTTTAAAATAATGGAAAGTAGGATTGCAGTGGTAGTCGGAGTTAAACAGTGTTTGGGCATACATTGATTACATTGACAATGTCGTTGTTTAGATTTTTTTTTCAATTTAAATTAAACGCATTTAGTAAATTTTTACGTAGGCTTTCAATGACCACGTTCATCGAATGTTAAAGATCAAAGTAAGCATCATCGACAAACATCTTTTCTTATAAAATGCCTGTTGTAATCCGTAACACCGGTGTTGTATATTAACTGATGGGAACAGTGGCATCCCTTGTGGAAATATTAACATACATATGTTCAAAAAGATTCAGATGAAATGAAATGCTGAAGAACTGTTTTTGCTATTAGATATGCATGCAAAGGTGACACGAATTATTAGAAGCAATAAGTGATAATAAACTTTTATATAACTGCTGCCAAACAACAGACACAGCTATCTGACACACCTAAGGCTGGCCTACATTGGTTGAAATAAAGTTATATCTGAAAACATGTCTATGTGAAAGCCAGACTATACATATTGTATATTGTGCTTACAAAGTCTTAGAGAATGCTGCTTTATGCTAATTGACTCACTTATGCTATAATCTGAGAACACACATCCAAACGCTGCTGAGCAAGACTGCTCTCTTAGACATTCCGCCTTTAAGATAACTGGGCTAAGATCCCACTGAGAAAGTCCATCACACTGCTTTATCAATTGTTCCCAGCAACTGCGCCTCAAAAGTCACCACAGGCCTCTGCCATGTTCTTGTCACATATGCTCCTAAAAAGCATTGCATTGCGACTGGGCCCTGAAAGGCACTTGTCACTCTCTGTTGGTACAGTAATCCATTAAGCTCTCTCATTGTCAAGTGGGCTTTGTGTTTTGTGCAATCTGCATAGCTAAATAATACCTCCACAAAAAGGTAGAAAGCCATAGGGTCTGTTGCTGTTGTATGTGTTCGATATCAAAAAAGCAAACCCAAGGTGAATTTAATCAAACACTGATATAGCTTTGTTTCTTTAGGTTGTGGAAGTTCAAATGCTTTATCACCCTGAGCAAAGTTCAGCATTAATCGTTGATAACACTGAAAGGAATCCATAAAATGTCAACAGCACTTATTACGGACAGGGTGGGGGAAACATTTCTGTGACATTTGAGGATTTCAGAAAAGGAGCAAGCAAAAATAATGAGTTGAGCAGGGTGGAATAGAACGAAGTCTGTGGTTGCTTGAGATGTCGATGTCAATCTTTTTCCCCCCTCTGGCACGGTACTGTACACGTTGGTGCGGCATCCTGTGCTCATTTGTATTTCCACTGCATCTACACATCAGGAGGCAACCAAAGATAATAGCACAGACCCGGGCTGGTGCCTGTCCGCGACCATGATGTGTCGATATTAAAGGAAAGTGACTATCTATTTCAGTAGCTTTTAGAAGCTTCATATCTTCAGTGTAAAGCAGATACATGCCTTGTTGGCGCCTGAATCTGCTTTAGTCCTCCTGCCTGCCCCACACCTACTGACTCCGCATAGAGATTCAATTCGCTTTAGGCTTTCCTTACTGACGCTAAAAAAACTTCCAAAAGCTTGCCGTTTTGACATATCTTTGAACCTTCTGAGTATCAGAACATTTCAAATCTCACTTTAGCTCCATCCCTCAAATAGGGTCAGGAGAGTGTTTGTGGTAGTGCCCAAGATGTGGCCCAGAAAATATTAACATCTGCATTCAATATTCATTTACTGCCAAAAATCAACAAATGACACATTGGTGTGGAGTCTGTCATTATGGCATCCTCTCTGCAGAAAACATTAAGGCTGGCTAATAGCTTCAGCAGAGGCATTAGAGGTTGGAGGGGATGAGGCTCTCCATCACGCCACACCCGCTGAATGATCGACTGTGGCTCAACGAGGCTTTGGGCCGCTTAATAAACACCAGGCAGATGCGATACCCAACCTCTGAGTCAACAAATCACTGCTGTTCTTTGCTTCACTTCTCCTGGCTGCAACACTTCCACGGAGTCTCTCGTGAAGCTTTTCAATTGTAAAAATCACTTTGTGTGACAGTTTGTGTGAACGTGACTGTCAGGTGGTACAGTACATGTGTGCTGGGTAATCTGATCTACCCCATTCTGCAGGGGAAGAATAAAGCGGCAGTGAATGGATGGACGGATGGGGATAATGAAAGGCAAAAAAAAAGGATGAGAGGGGTCGCTCCTCTAACCAAGAACCTAAACCTCATTCCCCAGTTTAGCAGAGAGCTCATTGGATACACCGTCTTATCCGCCTGCTCAAACGCCAACCTCGGGGCATCCGTTTCCAGTCAGAGACAGAGCTATAGCACTCTATGGTAAATGATCTTTTAAATGCTTCCTTTCATGTCTTGTTCCTCACCGTACCTCTCCGTCTTGTTTCTTATTAGAGCTCTGTAAGTGCTGCTAGATAGTTTTTGTGTGGAGAAACGGAGGCTGCCGAGCACAGAGCAGCTTCAAAGTTTCACAGCGTTCTGACTTCTACAACCACTCTGAGGCAGACGGGAATGATGAGTTGGACAAAGTTTGCGAGAAGTAGTTCAGAATGTCTTCCAAAATGGCTGCCCCTGGGTCCAAAGAAAATCAATTTATGTTTAAGAAGGTGTTATACTCCATACACAGCTCTTCTACAAGTACAGGCAGCTTCATAAACTGAAAATCTCATGATGGAAAAAGGGTGAAGAGGTGAAGCTCAGCCTCTCACCGCTACCTTACAGAACAGCAGCACACTTTGCTTGATTTAAAATCCACATTTATTGTGGAGCAGGCTCTGAAGCCAGTTTAAAGTCAACACTGACAAAACCGGAGGGCACTGACCAATTTTTAGTACATCATGTAATCCACATTGGATGTCAGGGAGTCATTGAAGAGGGAAGATGTCTTTTTTGTTTGTTCTTCTGAACTTAAACAGAGGAGTAAAGTAAAGTAGAAGTTATTCATCTATCATCATTATGGGCCTGTGTGCTTCTCTAACTCTTAATCTTACTGCAAAGCACTCATTGTGGTGGCGTTTCTGGAAGAGTTGAACTTGAAGGCTGGCACTATTTCGTACTATCTACTTACAAGTGACGGAAGTCATTGTGTGAAGAATAAATATAAAGAGCTTAAGAGAGAAGTTGAACCCCTGCCTACTCTCTCGCCTCCACACGTTTGGCCCATTACTGCGTGAAATTGACCTTCTTGTCAGATTGTCCGTTTCGGGTAATAACAAGATGTTTGGTACAAAAGCCCCAAATTCTGACCTTCGAAAGCTGTGGGGAGAGGATTGGGAAAGATTTTCAACATTGACCCCTCAATGAAAGACCCTATTGAGTTTCCGTATGAGGATTACAGGATTCAACGTTTTGGAATTTGACCTGTACTACAGAGTAAAAATCCATATATCTGTTAGAGGCTGACGGGTGCAAAATCAGGCCAATATTATCGTACTATGTTAGCTTAAGACTGATACATTGGCAATATATATATGAAGGTCTGTAAATATAAAAAACGACTGCAGTGGGGAAATCCCAAAGATATGTTGGAGTTCATTTAGAAACAGCACATACAATATTATTTGAAATTATAAAAATGTCCTGCTAAGTACATGCTGTCTCTTGGTAACAATTATTGAATTGCCTCATTCAATGGATCAAAAATATGTATTAATGTTATGCTGAAAAATGAATATCAGCTTAAAAAACCTAGTGTCAGTCGGCCTCTTTTGATATTTCTGTCTCTCGCAGGTTCCCAAACTAAAGGCTGAATCAGTTAAGCTTTAAGACATCCTTTTGGATTACTGGGCTGGGGTGCATACTATGTACGTAAACGCAAGGTATTCAGCTTCAAGACCAGAACAAGACTTTCAATAGCATGCCATCCCCCAGTCTGTCCCAGTTTCCCTGCGTCTTTCTACACTTTCTACATTTAGAAAACGAAAGACACTGCCTTCCCCTGCATCAGGTAATGTGTCCCTGCTGTGCAAAAATGTATATCCATCAAGGATAATGAATAAATTATAATGAAAATTAATAAAAAATGTATGGCAGCCTGTAATTGAGATAATATGACACAGCGTGGTCCAGTATGAGGCATTTACTTTCTGTATGCTACTTTAATGATAATGTAGTTACAGGAGATGAAGACAGTAGAAGATTATCCACAAAATTATCCTTTTCTTTTCTTACCAGTGTGAAATAAAGGTTGATTGATTATTCAACTTGCTGTCAGAAAGCGCATCCAATAATTACGCCATAATAACTTGAAATAATGAATCACTTTGCAATAATGTTTATTGTCTTTTGTCTGCTTCAGTAGACAAAAGGCTTTCATGTCATTTGTACACTGGTGTACACGATACAATGCGTTTAGCTCAAAGGCAGAACAATGTAAATTCCATGAGCATAAAAACATGACTTATCCAGAAGTAATAATAGGTCATTAGAATAGAACATATAAAAACAGAAACAAATTCGGTACATCTTAATGATTTCCTCTCCAGGAAAGAGTTTAAAGTTCTGATAAAAAAAACAGTGTAACTGAAGAATTGCTAATCCTAAACTGGAACTGGTATTATGTATCTGTTGTCCCTTTTCTGTGTGTAACATGCTCTATTTTTAATTGTCCCTTGTCTGTTTTGACATGCTTTATTTTATCATTTTTATAACCTTGCAATGGTGTGCTATCTTTGCCAGTTCTCCCTCTAGAAAGAGATTTTAATCTCAAGGGACTTCCTGGTTAAATAAAGGATAGATAAATAAATAAATAAAGAATATGTCAAATGAAGGGTAAGGGCAGCGGAGAAATGTTCCATCACTGCTGCAAAGAACAGCACGTTCCCTTTCGTGTTTCTTAATTGTGGAATCCACGTTTAATTGCCGCAAAGGTTACAACTCATTTTATCCACCTTCAGTAGATTAGACACCTCAGGGACCCACGAGAAAATTGTAAAACTTCTAATAACTCCACGAGAGTGAAAAAAGCCATTATTTCTATATTTATATTTGTTCATCCTATGGGAATTTAGTCCATGTGTTTTCCCCTAATGCTAAGATGCTTAAGCGCAAAATAAGTAGCATCCAGGCTTTCTATGTTATTTGGAAGCTTAATTGTAGACAAGGATTAGAGAACACAAAATTAGGTGGAAGTCATTTAGATTTCCAAAGGCCCAGTTTGCATTGATTTGGCTTTAAATAGGCTAAATACTGTACAGTTCAATTATAGCCACACACTAAGGCTTGTGAATACCCCGAGGGATAAGACTATGTTGTCCGGGACACAAGAAAACATGGTTTGTGATTGTAAAGCATTCGCGAATAGCAGAAGTGATTTCCTGCAGCGCTAGCATTAGAAAACTAAGTAAATAAAATAATCATAAATTGCATAAATAAGTCGGGGAAACAGGCACCCTAAGCCGGATCCCTGAGGAAAACACTTCCCCATCATTGCTTTGTGCTGAGTGAATGGACCCGGACAGTGCTGATTGTTAACTGTAACGTCTAGTTTTAGGAAGCATGAAATGGGCTGATAGAGCAGCTGCTGCAGCCTGGACTGCTGTGCTCCGACAGCCTTGCCACACTAGATGTGACTGAGCATGGCTGGAGCACATGAAAGACTTTCCTCTCACACTGGAAGTCATATCAGTTTTGCAGTAAAGCACTGTTTCCCCAATCACATGAATCACTCACTTTGCCAAAGTTTCCAGACATCTGTCTCTGAGATGTCTGCCTCCACCACAATGGTGATAAAGAGAAATTACTTTTTTTTTTTTCTTTTCTTTTTTAAATCCAGCATCAACATCTCTTTTCAAAAGCAGTTTCCTTGTTACTCTGGACAACCAACACAACATTCTGTCGAAAACATCCAATTCCATTAACCTTCTTTTTATTGTGGGTACGGCTCAGATCTCAGAGGATATAACACAACATCTGGACAAATAACACCAAATCCATCTACATGGCAAGATATCAAATGTAGTCTGGGTAACTCACTCTTTTCCATCTCTGATATGATGTTGTAAAACTGTTGAATTGTTTGAATACCTCAGTCAAAAAACTCAATGCCTTTTAATACACACAGAACTCCATGTCCACTTACTTATTCTTTGATCAGGTGAAATATACTTATATATACACAGCGGGTAAAATAAGAATCAAACACGTCACCATTCAAAGGTGCAATTGACATGACATTTTCACCAGATGTCGGTAACAACCCATGCAAACCAAAACAAATAAATTCAGAAATTAAGCCTTTGTTGGTAATGACAGCTTCAAGACGCCTCCAGTGTGATTTTGGCCCATTCTTCCACACAAACAGTCTTCAAATCTTGAAGGTTCCCTGGGCCTCTTCTATGAACTCTGATATTTACTTCTTTCCATAGATGTACTATTGGATTCAAGTCAGTTGATTGGCTGGGCCATTCTAGCAGTTTTATTTTTCTTTCTCTGAAACCAATTGAGAGTTTCCTTGGCTGTGTGTTTGGGATCATTGTCTTGCTGAAATGTCCGCCCTCGTTTCATCTTCATCATCCTGGTAGATGGCAGCAGATTTTTTATGAAGAATGTCTCGGCACATTTTTCCATTCATCCTTCCTTCAATTATATGAAGTTTGACAGTGCCATATGCTGAAAAACAGCCCCACACCAGGATGTTCTCACCTCCAGACTTCACTGTTGGTATGGTGTGTTTGGGGTGATGTGCAGTGACCTTTGACCTCCAAACATGGTGTGTATTATGGCATCCAACGAGGCATCCAGGTTTGTCTAAATGTTGTGCAGCAAACTTTAAACGAGCTTCAACATGCTTTTTCTTCATCAATGGAGTCTTGCGTGGTGAGCGTGCATACAGGCCATGGCGGTAGAGTGCATTTCTTATTGTCTTCTTTGAAACAATTGTACCTGCTAATTCCAGGTCTTTCTGAAGCTCCTTGGCTCTTGGACAACTCTTCTGATAATTCTTTTCACTCCTCTTTCATAAATCTTGCGAGGAATCTTCTTTATGGTGAGATTATGTTCTATCCACTTCCGGATTATGGCCCCAACAGTGCTCACTGGAACATTCAGAAATCCTTCTGTAACCAATGGCATTAGTATGTTGTGCAACAATAAGGTTGCGAAGACTTGCGAGAGCTCTTTGCTTTTACCTATCATGAGATGTTTCTTGTGTGACACCTTGGTAATGAGAGACCTTTTTAGAGGCCGTCAATTGAGACTGAACCAGCTGATATTAATTTGCATTGACAAGTGGCAGGATTGCTTTCTAATTACTGATAGAGTTCAGCAGGTTTCTTGGATTTGGCAAATGGAAGGTACAATAACAAGAGTGGAGTGCATCACACACGGTCCAGTGCATTGCATCCTATTACCCGCATCATTAACGCCTGTAGCGCACACCAAACAGACAAGAGAACTAAGATAGTAGCCAGGACGTGCCGATCCGTGGAGGAAATTAGGTGAAGTGGCTGCTCTTCTGAAGAGATTAATGTTGATACTGGGGAATACAACACTGATGTATTCTGTCAAGCACCTCATCCCCTAGGTACAAGATGGACAATTATTTTTCGCTGTTGTGTGAATTTTCAATCCGTGGAGGTTTCATATTTGTAAAACTTACCCAAAGCAAAGAAATGCTATTTTATGTGCATGACGTCGTCCCAATGTAAAGTATGGGCGGAAGCGAAACCGAAAGCTAGAAAACTCTTATACGCTGGATGAGCAATTTTTATTCAGGTGTCTGGCGTCATCTTTCAGTCCGGTATCCAGTGTTTACAATACAAAACCCTGGTACCCCCAGTACATCCATGGTCATCCCCTAATGGTACGATGGATACAAGTTGAGGTCCTCAGGTTGTCGGTGTCCTATAGGGTTTATCAAGTTGTGAGCATGCAAGTGTTTGGAGTGGCAGTGTTATATTGTTGTTTTTTGTGTGAGAATGGTGCAAGCTTTTTTCTGCATTAATCCAAAATCCAATAGAACAATCCCATTGGCTTTTTTGTTGAGGGAACCGGTGCGACGCTAACTTCATTCTTGGCCTGTAAATATGTCATCCCTGCAGTGCTGTCAACCTGCTGGTGGAGCTGGTGTCAGTAGGATTCATCTTCTTGGAACCAGAGATGTCTACACGAAAGTTCATGGCAATCCATCTAACAGTCGTCTAGATATTTCACTCTGGACCAACAGACCAATCAACACTGCCATCACTAGAGCAACAGTACTGTAGCGCCTGGCTAAAAATCTATAAGCATATAAACACCAGTACAGAATATAGCCCATTTGCAGGTGTAGTCTAATTAATATTAGCCATGAAAAGTATTCTCTCACTTTCAACAAGCACCTGAAGTATGAATCCCGTCCAGATAATGACCTTGTTTTGTCTTTGTGAAGTCATTCATGTTCCAACACTCCTTCTCCAGGCCTCATACACACGTCTCTTTTTTTTATTCTCTCTTTTCCTCTCTGGACCTTAAGGGATTCTATGCCGACATTAAGAGAGAAAGCCGGAAGAGTCACGCCACGGCACTAGCCCGGCGAGCTATCACTGCATGGTGCTGGGGGAAAACAATGAGAGGTGTGATCTATATCTGACAGCGGCAGATATCTACTCCAGCGGCTGAAAGATAAGGAGCGGGAGGACGGGGGGAGAGGGGTGTGAAGAGAAAGGAGGAATAATATACAGCAAATACTTTATCTTCTTGAGAAATGACTGTGTGGATTCACTTTGTAAAGGGAGTGGAGTGGGCTCTCTAGGTAGACAAAAAAGGGAAGAGATAAAGTGGGTAATTTCAATGGAGGGGGGCAATCAGCTGCTTTATGTTATCGGATTCCAACCCACCTCTATTTGGCCTATTATCATCTATCCTCTGGTCTGTTTGCATAGCTGGTGCATACAATGAAAGTCCTGTTCAAGAGCAGAATCCCATCTTTTTCTTCTTCTTTCCCCTGAGGTTAATGCCCAGGGTGGGACTACAGAGAACTGAGATGGCATAGCATATGCTTTCCCTGCCATCCAGTGCCAGATTGAATGTGAATGGATCATGTCCTTTTTTTTCTTTAACCCACTTTGGGGACTTTTTGTGAAACTGGGGATGGTGGTGAGAAGCTTGTGGGACAACAAGAAGACAAAGTTAGATGGAGAGACAAGGAGGGGTGTACATTATTTCCCAAACTGAGATTCTAAACTCTGAGAAACTTGTTCAAATATACAGTATTCACAAATACAGTACAAACATCAAGCACTAAGAGTTGGCGGTGTAGGCGCTTCGTTTTGACTGGGCATTGAGGAGACTTACTACTAATGCCGCCAACAGCCTCATTAAAAGAAAAAGTAAGAACTCATTTTTGTGATCTCTGTCTTCTGAAGCGTGAGCCAAGGGGCTGGTAGAATGACAACAGTCGCAGCAAGATCTGCTTCTCCTGTCGTATCCAATCAGAATCTGTCCAAGTCTTTCATAACTTTCTTGCGTACTGTATGTGTCTTTATATTTGATGTTTGAAATGGATATTTCAAGGTATTTAAATTAGGTTTTTGAAAGACTAACTTTGCTTTTAGTGGATTATGTTAGTGCTGACCAAACTTCAGCATTTGAATTATCCTCATGAATTATACATCATCATTGTGCATGAATACTAAAAGGTAATATATCTAAAACTCATAAACATGATGAGAGAAAAATAGCAGAGATACTCAGGTCGTGATTTCACCGCCTGGATTAATGAGAGCAGTGCTGAGACTCATTAAGGTTCTGAATGATATTTGTCTATATTCATGCAACATCTCAGTCTAAGTCCTATAAGATGTTTGTCCTGCCTTTGATATGGTTGACCAGACAGACTGGGAAAATGGGTTGGACTCTCAGACAGTCCTAAAGTGGTTCAAAAGGGATCTTCAGGACCGCAACTATTATGTCTCACTTGGCAATACATCTGAATAGACCAACATGAATTAAGGAGTTCCACAAGGCTCACTCCTCTGGCCTCCGTTATTACCATATACATGCTTCCACTGGGCCAAATGACACCAAAAAAACAAACAAACACGCATTAATTATGCAGACTACACCCAAGTTTACCTTACTCTGTTGACTAGCGGTGCAACTAACGTTTCTTTTCATTATCAATTAATCTGACAATTACTTTTTTTTCTTTGGATTAATTGAGTTGTTTGGTCTAATAAATGCTAGAAACTTTGAAAACAATTTGTTGAAAGGACAAAATGATGTGTTTAAATGTCATGATTATACACTACATTCGGATGGGGAAAAAAAGACGAAGAAAAGAGAACTCATCCCACCATATCACGCCAGTCTGCCAGTGTGAGATATAATACAGTTTAAATGACTGCTTGTCTATAAATCTGTCAATGCCTGGTACCAAAATACATCTCTGACTGTCTGTTACCATACACCCCTCGTGAACACATCACTCACTGTATGCTATCAACATGTGTAAGTAAGTAAGTAATAAACCACTGATGTGTAGACTGCTAAGTCAAACCCACAGATTCTTACAATGCTGATCATTTGGTGCTTTTTAACCTCCAAATTATTGTCCGTTGAGAAACAGATAAAGCAATATTGAGACTGTGAGAAGTGTTCTGTGAGACCACCAGCTGATTAGAACTGTTGGTGACATACACCAGGGGCCAATTATCACCAAGGAACCGCACTTCAGTTAAAGCATAAATTCAAGTGAGAGAGCAACGTCTTTTACACCTCTTTCTCTCTTTCTGGTTCACCCAGTCAGAGTGGACTGATGGCAGCCTGTGGTCGATGGGGGGGGGGGGGGGGGTCAAACAGAATAAAGATGACATTTTTGTCTCTCTCTTTCTCTCTCAGTTCAAGTATTCCTGAACTCGTCCCAGTTTTAATGAGGTGTTCAGTGGAGTTTCCTTCCCTTCTCTCTCCTCCTTCCTAGTTTTTCCACAGAACTGAAGTGGTGGGATGGATCAGTACGAGTGCTGTGAGGGGAAAGCAGTTCCCTATCTGAACAGATGATTGAGTGTTCACCTTCCCCTCACACCTGATAGAAAGAGAGCCCCTTTAGAATGCGTGTGTGAGACAGAATAATAGCCAGATCCAATGATACGCTGCAAATTATTTCTGCAATTCCTGAAAAGCTGTAACATTTACATATAAATAAGTGTGGGTTTTGCTCGTCTTTATCACCAATTGATTCATCACAGCAGTCATTCAGACATGCTCTACTCTAGATGAGTCATTTCCAGGTGTTGGGAAATTGTGTTTATCTTGGTTGTATGTATCCACTTTAATTTCATGTCAAAGAAGAAAATAACAAAAGCATTCTTTAGGGTCTGTAGGGTTTTTACTATTTTGACGTTGAAAAATGTTTCAAAGCCTTTCGCTAATAACCAACGGAGCTTTCTCATAATAATAGTAGGTCACGCTTGTTTGTCTTCTTTATATTCTAAACCAGGGATACTCAACTTGCTTTGGCCGGGGGGTCACTTTTGCAAATGACAGAAGATTTCGGGGTCCAATTTGGACCTTTGGGAGGGGGGGACAAATGTTGGCAAATTCAATCGTCAGCATGAATGTGACTTGCTGAGAAGAGTCATCACTCTTTTATTCTTGTTGAACTACGAAAACACACGGCTCACTTCAGCCTTGATCATACAGTATGGACACAGACCCGGTGAGTAGCAGAGTTGCACACATTCAGCAGAGCAGACGTGCTTGTGCTTCCTACAAACTCCAATCAGGAGTCATAAATTGGCCTCTATAGTGTTACTGAGTTATGTCTCTTTTCCCTCAAAAAGCATCTTTTGCTGAGTACACATATTCCTGTAGAGAGCGTTTAACCACAAAACAGCCAAAAGTCTAATTTTAGCTGTTATGGAATTAATGTCAATTAGCTAAGGCTGACATAATCTGCTGCTGGTGATGTTTGTCAGAGATTAGGGGTTTGATAAGAGATTAGTAGTTGTAGTAGGCAGAGCAAATCGAGTTATTCTGCCAATTGGATAGAAGATCCAAAATGGAACCTGATCGCTGGTTTTGATCATCTATGAAATGTTTAAATCATTCATGAAGCAAAGTGCCAAATATTTGATGTTTCTGACATTTTGTAGACCAAACGGTTAATTGAAGAAAAAAAACATTAACGAATATTAATTATAAAAAGTAATGGTAGCCCTTTGGGAAATATCTACTATCATCCACAAACGACGAATAAAACTTTGTGTTTGCGTTTGTAGAAACTCAATCAAATAAGGAACAATCCACACATCTCACTATGCTGTTTCATTGAGAAGTATTTTCTGCCAAAGTACACCTGCCAACTGTCTATCTCTACAAACAGCATTCCTCTGAGCCGAGCTGAGCGTCAGTGCAGTATGTTGTGTTTGTATCATCACAAGTGTGTCTCATCCTGGCGCTTTTCCGGGGAGGAGATGTAATCAAATTATTCACGTCTGCATGAGGAAGGGATCACTTCCACAATATTTAATCTCAAGGGAATGTACTCTGATTACAGGAGTGAGTTTTTATCCCCGGTGGACTGGTGTAACACAAACAACTTATATGTGATATTCAATGCACACACATTTAGAGAAATATATGCTTTACAGTACGGCTTTAAGTTATGTAATCATTTAAATAGCATATGACACTCGCTCTCAGAGAATAGGCAGCTCAGTTATCTCTTTTCTCAGTTCATCATAAAAGGGTTTACAAACTTCATGTGTTTCTGTTGAACTATATTACCCTCCATCCTTGCATGGAGACAGACTGGAACAGGAAGCTCTCAGAGACACAGCACTTTATGGCAGGACCTCACCTACACACTGCAGACCCACAAAGCATAAACATAACGCTTGGGAAATTAATGACTAAAAGAAGCCCACACATCAGACCAGAAAAGGACCTTGCACAGTATTTATGTGGCTGTACAAATAACAACTATGAAATCTTGTTAGATTTCAAACAAAATATTATTCAAGTATGCAACCTTGCTGTCACGCCGGCCTGGTGTTTGCAGGTGGAAAATAGGGGGGGGGTGAAAAGGTGAGCTGGGCAATGTCGGAGAACGTGTCTCCAATGAAAGTTTGCCTGTTTAGAGGTCGAGCCGCAACAGTTCTGCAGACTGCGCAGCCAGTCCCTTCAGCCCCCCCTGGAAATAACAGCCCACGCTTTCAAAAGCTCTCAGATCATTGCATACAGAATCCTCTGGGCTCCTAGAACAGGCCATGCATTGCAAAAACATGTGGAGCGCAGGCCCTGGGCTGCAGCGCCTTGTAAATGGGCCGTGTTGCAGGCAGATATTGTGGAGAAAACTGCTGAGCACAGAGTTCATTTGAATCCCGGCAGGGCAAAAGTGCATTAGAAGTTTGGAGGGCTTTTTTAACCTTTTGATGACATGTCTGCGATTGAAAGTGTGAGAAGACTGACAAAGAGAGCAATCAGGAAGTGTGCAGAGCATGTGAACAGGAAGCAGCATGGAGTGAAGTAACATTTTCTGAGCTGCAGGGTAAGAACTCATGCAGAAGTGCAAACCTACACATTAACCCAACTAGTGACTATAGCTGATCTTGAGGTGTTGCGATGTCGGTAACCTACCCGACTCGTCTTGCAACACGGACCCCGTCTCGTTTAACATGCTTTTTTGATGTGACTTTTGCAAGATGTTTCCAAAGGCAGTGAATAAAGGCGCGTACATACTTTCCGCGTTGCGCGTTCAAAACATGTGCATTTGCCGATCCACACGCCACGTTACGCTGTTTGAAAGGAGTTTCATGCGATTTGGTTGTCTTTGTTTTCCCTTAAAGATTAATTATATTCATGCTGGTCCTCACACAACCTCTCTTTAAAACAATTAATCCGTTTGTTATCTTTTTCACCACTAACTGGACTGGAGTGTGGAACGAAACAGTCGACGCGCTTGCTAAGCGTACAGTCCACGCGGTCACAAATTTTGGGTTGCACACGGATGGTCCACTCAGACCCTCGCGGACATGGCGGATGACGTGATTCGAGTCACGAGGACCATAGCGAACCCTCGCGGATGCCGAATGTATGAATTGACCTTAATTGTGTTAAATAATAGTGATCTCAATATTGACCAAAATGAAGTTTTCGAGCACCTCTTCTTAATGTAATGCCAGGGATATCACGCAGAACCATTACTGAGCCACCTGATCTGAAAGTTTCATGGTGCAAGTCAAGGATGTCACTGCATTTATAGCAATCTAAAATCCTTTCAACTGCATCTGTGACTAAATGAGAATGCCACTCAAAATGAACTCAACTGAAACATGTCTACAATGCAAGCAAACTCCACCCACATTTGTCTAACTGGGCCAAAAAAAAACACTCAAATTGAATTAAAAGTCTTGTCAGTCACTTCTGCTAAGGTAAAGTAGGGTAAGGTGGTGCTGCCCACTGAGACATACTGTATTTACCTTGAGGCAAGAAACAGTGCTGTAAAACATTTCAAAGGAATGCATCACATGTGGGCTATGGAGTATGTGCTTGACCAAAACACAACATGGACAAAGAAGTGGTGTTTTGAAAAAAGAGAAGTAGGAATTTGTCTTGGTACGGCTTCTCTGAAAGGCTCACACAGTTCTGCTTGCTAATATATGAGTTCCACATTTGTTTTATTCTTGAGCCTATGAGAAAGGGGAACAAAGATGAAGTGTGATTATTAAGGAGTCCTTGAATCAATCCTCCTCTCAGCTATATGTGCAGACATATCCACATATATAATACAAGAGTTGTAACTCCAAGATCTTAAAGACTGGACTACTGGTCCTGATTATACCTTCTTCTCTTTTTCTTTTCTTTTTTTACTGTAAAATGTCCTGCACATTACATAGATTCACAATACTTTACATTACACAATTCAAGGAATACTTGTTTGTTATGCGGTTATTTTAATGTATATAAAAAGAAATGGTTCCCTGTGACGGTTTATTGTCTTCAGATGATCAGAGGCTGTGTTCAAAGATGAGCTGTTAATGGCAGATGTGATGGTTGATTACTGTGGTTCTGCTGACTGCTGCAAATTAGCTCGCCGTTTTAATGGCACACAATCAACGCTCGCCTGATGTATTGTTTTTTGGAGGGTATTTTCAAGCAGGCAGTTGGAACAGAGGAACAGCCCATTATCATCGTTCTATTTAGATTGTTTTTTGGCCAGTTATGATATGCAGCCAATTTTCTGGTGCATTAGTGGTGGACACCATGCCGCAGAAGAAAATGCTGGATCGACAAAAACTAAAAACAATATGGTAAAACATGAAGGGAGGAGGTGGACGGACAGACAAAAAAAGAAATGGCACAGTCCTCTTATGTTGGACCTGCTGCCAATTTCCAGCAGCGGGAGACTAGTGTGGGACATATGGTATTATATAATTATGAAGAAGTTGCACAAATGAAGCGCTTACTAACCAGTATCTGTGCTCATCTACAACTCCTTAATCAAGAGCTGAAAAATAAACTAAAAATGTGTCACTGTCCAAAAACGGATTAACTGCACTGTACATTTAGTGTTACTGACATCTTTTATAACAACTGTGTTGTTTGAATGGGAAATAGCTTGCAGGACATACCGGTACCCTAAATTCTCAATTATAAGTCAGTATTGAAACATTTTATATAATACCGAGGCGTGGCAAAGCATGAAAAATAAGGCTTTGTAAATTCAGTATAATGTTAATTTCCACAGCGCTAATTCCATCAATACAACAACAGAGTCATGTCACTCACCACTCTGCTGAGAACACCTTGTTTCAATACAAATTCTGTCCTCATTCACCTATTATATCCAATCTTCTACTTTGTCAGTTTTTGATCGCTCTTAAAATCACAGTAAAGTTACCGGTTGGGCTTTTAATGTGAAACATCCGAGCAGGAAGTGCTGAGCATCACTGACGGTGAGCAGTGTGAGCTTCAATGATAGAAGATAATGACATTAAAACACATTACACATTGTAAATCAAGTTCCCAGATGGATGTGTTAAGTGTGGAGTGTATTTAAGAAAAGCCGAAAACATACTGGCGAAGCTTTGTGCGACGTGTTTTAATCAAGACAACAGGTGAACATGGAGGAAGCGTTGAGTTTGCATCGGCAGCTAATTAAAACGGAAGACGATTATAAAACTGAGGCATCTTAGTGAAATGTGATCAAATAAAAAAAACTAAAACTAATTAAACTTTTCAGAACTACAACAATAAGCCATTAAATTTGACTTTCAGATCCATAAAACTAACTCCCCTCCAACACTACTCTACTTCCAAGACATAACTCAAGTCAGGAACGCATCACAAGATTAATTTCGCATTCCAGTACCGCCTTACAAAAACAATTATGGTCAGAGAACATTTTTTCAAACATACAATCAATTCTGGAATGAGATCCCATATTACATTACGGCAACCTCTATTACACATTTCAAACAGGCAAATAAACACTATTTACCCACAACCACTGATTGAAATCTCATATACCATCTTACTCACTCATGTGTTGCCAAAGCAGCTACTACAACTGCAATTACTATTATGAAAGACAATGAATTAAATTAACAAAAATACATTTAAATAATACATTTAAATAAATAGTGAAATAAATAAATGAATTAAAATGATATATAGAAAAAGTAAAAAAGTACAGGGCTGTAGTGTTGGATTGCATCTGACAGTTCATGTCGTTTTATATTTTAAACATTAGATTTGTGTTCTCTCACTGAAAACTCGACTGTGTGTTGATGTCAGTGAAGATGCCAAACACACACACGCACGCACGCGCACACGGGTTGTTAACTACATTAACTTGGAATGTCTTTCTTGTATGGGGGATAGTGTTTGAGTCTTACTTTTCCTTGGGGTAGTTCAGACCACATGACTGGACAGGGTGATGCATCTTCATACCAGCCACTATCACATACACTGGTCTTTATCTGGCTGGCTGAGAATGGGAAGGCGCTGAATACATTCAATTTAAGTTTTAGAGTTCATTTCAGGTCCTTTTAAATACTGAGTGCTGTCAGGACTGCCAGCCAAGTCAGACCCACCCCTAACAGTGAGTAATAAGATCCAAACAGGAATTTACATTGTGGTGGTTTCACTTATAAAGTCCACAAAAACGGACTCTCTGTGGCATTATTGGCTAAAATCATGACGGCTCTACTGTACCGGTCAGCTGTATTCCGGTATTCCTCTAAACTGCTGCCTTTTATGGACAACGCACAAAGAGGACAGGGCTGATTCTGTAGTTTGGCTGGAAAAAACAACTGTTAACATCTATACTACAGACAATTCGTCGACAAGCCTAAATATATTTTTAAACGTGTGTTCTTCTACAATACAGAACTTCCCAAACTTCTTAAATAAATATTAAACAAGAAAAGATGTGGTGAACGGAAAGCCGCTCGCTTCGATACGTGTTAGGATTGATAGACGCTCACCCGAAACACGTTTGAAACTCTGACAATTTAATGTTACCTTGCATACAGTGAGATAGCAACATATAATACAACATAATAAACCTTGTTTTTAGAAAACCTAACGTCTTGCGTCAATTTCGGCATGAAAGCCATGACTCAATAATGTTAACTTTTTGAATGTGACCTTATTCACCCCCTGGAACCCACCACCTACAAATTTGAGGAGGAGGCAATTGTGGGAGTTAACCAGAGACCCAGTAATAAAAGTAGAGATGTTTATCACAGTGTTATTCAGTGATTATGTGTTGTTTTTTTAGGTGCAAGCCTATGGCAATATAAATATTGAATACATGCTATTTAGGAAAGATCTAGTACATCATGTGAATCTTGTGCCTTTGCCTGATAAGGAACGTGATATTAAATTGCCATATTTCTATACGGAATTTGGCGTACGCAGCCCTGGGCTTTATATAACGGCTAATTACTCTAAGTAAAGTTTCAGTGCTATCCCACTAAACAAATACCGCTTCAATTAAACTGCGTTATACTGAATTACACTTTAAACGTTTCATACATGTTTATCAATTGGGGTTCAATGCTTCAAGACGCAACTGGTAGATGCTAAAAGAAGTTTTACAGCATGTCCGCTCTTTTCTTTACCTTGTTCTCCGGTGTTTCCGCTGGCTCTGTCCAGTGTGCCGTTCAGCAACAGAAAATAAAGAAAAACGAGCAAACGTCCACATTTTGCCGGTGATATTTGGACATTTTTCTGCCTGTGTTTACTGTACATCCCTGTGACCCTCGGTACCGCCGACCGTCCTCCCTTTCCACGCCGTTTTCAACTCTGCCTCCCTCTGACTCCTCTGAGCGTCAAACACGGGAGAGTAAAATACAGCACTTCCTGTATGAACTATCAAAATAAAACATACAAAATACAGCTAAGAAGTGAAAATGTTTCCAATTAGGGAATCATATAAGATTATCATTATTATTATCATTATTATATCATTATTATTATTATTATTATTATTATTATTATTATTATTAGGAATGGTCGTTTTTGTAATAATTATGAGTCTGGGGTTTTACCTCAAAATCAACCCTGAGATGCTTACTTATTGAGACCAGTTTTCATTGGCTGACATAATTCCAAGCACAGGCAGTTAAGGCTCAAAAAGGAAATATTAAATGTCACATTCAATGGAAGAGCCTAAAGGATTGAAGCTATCAAGTGGGAAATGAAATGCATTCTTCAGTGACCAGCGGATATTACATATCTACCAGACGTTTTATTATTTATCTCATATTAATATCTTTGACATTCTGGCAGAAGATGGCATGACATCTTCTGTCATGATTCTGTCAATCATCAATGTCATGCAGAAGCATGACATTAATGCAGAAGACGGTGGGGTCCACACCAGGGGTCTTTTCAAAATCGCATACTATAGTATTCATACTAAGTATGACATCAATGTGGATTTTGTGCACAAGAGAAATGCCCGGATGCTTGAGTTTACTTCAGTGTGAACAGTCTCTTGGTTTAGGCATACTTAATTGTAATTTAGTAGACATATGTATTACATACAGATTGAGTATGCAGAACTTCAATATGCGATTTCAAATACAGCTCAATTGTCTCCCAATTCCATACTACATACTCCTTAGCAGGTTTTAAGTATGTAGTGTGTTCACACTGAAAAGGTCCATTCATAGCTATACCAGGGTATAAAATAATATACACTAAGTAAAAACAGCTCTATTTATACTTATAATCATACATGTAATATACTTATTATTGAGTATACTGTTGACATAGCCACAGGGCAAAAAAGTTACTTGAGGGAAAACTATTCATTATATATATTTGGCAAAACCTTTTAATTAATCTTTGTGAAGTTCAATTGGCAATGGCATTCCTAAAGTTACAGTTTTGTTGTAGTGCATTGGCTCAATTCATGCTTATTCAAAACAGTAAAGTATGTTGCCTTTTTGTGAACTGCAAAAAAAATGTATGATATGACCATTTATGCATTTCAGTATGTTTTACTGAAATGGGTTTCTCCCGACATGGTGGTATTAATACGTTTCCTGTGATATAACCTACCTGACTCTTGCAACAAGAAAAAAAGTGTTCAAATGGCTTCAGCAAACTCTCAAAGCACAGGTATCAAAACTTCTTATCAGCAAGTAAATGCACGACATTAGCAGACCGAAAAAAAAAAAAGAAAAAAAGCTTTTACACAAATATACACAATCCATTCCATTTGATTATACGTTTCAGGTGTCTACACTTTTCCACTTAAACTCACAAATGAACAATATTTGCACAGGCATTTGAAGGACTTAGTATGTGGATATTCAAATAGTCTTCATGACACAGTTGAGATGTGACACAGGTGGAATTCAAAAGCTCTGTGTGGAATTCAGAAGATTATAAAACATAACCTAAAGATTACATTTTAAATGTATGTTGAACAGTTGAGACCTTACATTTCTGCTGCCAAGTACTGGAATCACTTTTCTGTCTCAGGTGTAAATTACTGGAAAGGCAATTTGTCTACTACTATCAATCCATTTGTCCATTTTCCACCTCAGATAGGACTGTAGGCAAAGACTTGATAGCACACAGATTTGCATTATTCAGGAACACAATCAACAATATTTGTGTACACAAAATTAATGTGGAGTTTAACAAGGAGTTTAAAATCCTTTCAGTGGGTATCCGCGTAACTTCACCGCAATGCCAAAGACATTAAACACCTGTTTCCGGCCTATTTATCAGCAAGCCAATCAGCCTAATAACCTGCAGCTGTCCCGCCTGCTGCCTGCCACAGCTGCAGGACCTCAGCCAAAGAAACTAGGGGGCACTTTAATACTACCAACTGTAATATTAACATACTTTATCTACTTACCAGCTAGATCAAATCTATAATGATTTCACTATGTATGGGCTTACATACATTTTCTTTCTGACTTGTGTAAGCCACTTTTTTCCCCCCCATGACATTTCAGACTTTTATTTTGAAGTCAGAATCAACTATCATCCGGTAACAACCTCATTGTGTTTAACTTGAGGGCACTTGAGAAAACAAGGCATGAGTTTGATTAATGTCGCTTTCATGTTTTCTTGTAAACTCCTTCATCCGAATTCTGAAGTTGCAGAAAGACTTCATGTTCGTTTTATTTATAAATGATAACCAATCTGCATGAATGGTTAATGTAATTTAAAAATGTTGCTTTCATGTGTCAGCAAAACAATTATTGATTCATTAAACAAGAAATTGATGAAAAAAAGAATTAAGTGTGGCTTAAGGCAGCCTGCACTTTATATAAAAGGGCTCATACTTAAAACTGTAACGGAATGAAGTATGCTTAGTTTTAAAATGCAGCGCCATTACATGGTCATTTATGAGAGCAATATTAACGAATTGGCTTAACTAAGCATATTCAGTATTTTGGGAAATACTATTTGTTTTCTTTCCGAGAGTGAGATGAGAAGATATATATCAATTTCAAGTCTGTGCATTATGTACGGAGCTGAAGTCAAAGTTCTACAGTCCAGTTATGAGCACATATGTCACAACAGCTGTTTCAGCTGTTTTTATTTTCCTCAGTCCCTCTGTCGCTGTCTACTTCCCACTGCCCACAGGCCCATACATTTCTTGAAAACTTTTTCCATTCTCCGTCCATCCACCAGAAGCTCTCAGACTTTCCCACAAGCCACCTGAGTCCTACTTCCACCTGTTCCTCATTCCCCAATTACCCCCCAAGCCCCCACAGTATTTATACCAGCCCATCTCTACCTGCTCCTGCCCAGATTGTCAATGTTGCCCGTAACCTTTGCATCCAGCCATCTGTACATGTTCATGATTTCTTGTTCCTGTTTCTTGATGTGTTGCCTGTTCCTGACCATTTCCTTTTAGTATATTTACACAACACACAAACAATAAAACAACAATTTGCCATGTTTGGGGGAGTTACAAGTTGGAACTGTTTCTTGGTAACTATGTGCAGTGACCCATTATTGTCACCACAGTGAGGTTCCTTGGCTTTGTACCATCGAGCCTGTACAGAAACCAAAAGCTCGGCTCACAAACTGCCGGGCAGCCAGCGTTATAGCACTTCACAGAAGTAATGGAGGGATGGATAATCTTCAACATGAAAATATTTCATCTATTTTTTAAAACCCTGCAACAATCAAACCCAAAATAAAAACTAAATTGCCACATAAAGCTCTCAATTTGTAGCTTGAGACACAGAAGCTGCAGGAGCTCGATCTTAAATCCAACTTTGCAAATCTTTGTGTGCTGGAGATCCTATGTCGGTGTGTTGTCTAGTTTAAAGGGGGTAGATGCAATGTCAGAATCACAGCACTGCCTCCCCTTATTCTAATGTTTATGAATTATTGCTTATCAATTTGCATAAAATTATGAAAATGAGATAGAATGAATAATGCATCGCAGGGCACCACTTGCGATCCCATTTTCTATGTGGTTTCTATTGACTCACAACCAAAGATCCCATTGAATATTTAGATTACGGTCACTGGGGCAAATGCGAGGCAACCAGGAATTGGACCCGAATGCAGTCCATCGAGCGGGAAAAGAGGTACATCAGGAAGGCAGTCCATACAGGCAAACGTTTCCACAGGTCTAAGAAAAGAATCATCAGTTTGTGGATCAGGCAGGCAAGCACAGGTTCTAGGTAACATGGTACAGGATACTGGGGGCTCATTTCTCAGTTTGTACATCCTCAATTCCTTTCCTCGCTTCCTCTTCTTGCATCTTAGTCCCCCCCCCTGAGATGCGAGCGGAGGAGGCAAGGAAAGACACAAGGAGAGAAGAGTCGAGGCAACTAATCAACTGATTAGAATTGGGTGGTCGAAGGTCACTGTGACTTTACAAAACACGTTTTCTGGCCATTACTCAATAATTCATATGCTAATTATTACAATTTCACACTAATGTGAAATGATGAAGTGATGACATTTTGGACAGACATGAATGCAAACAGCAACTTAACTGGTTGGTGGAGGCATACAACCGCTGTAATTCTAGTTTAAATTAACACACATTAACACACACAAACACACACACATACACTTGTATATTTATTTATTTTTCTTTGTTTGTATGAAAAGTATTGAATACACTCATCTCTCTCGCTCTCTCGCTCTCTCTCGCTCTCTCTTTCTCTGTGGGAGAAAAAAGAGATAACAAAAAAAACAGAGAGAGAGGGGAGAAAGACAAGAGAGAGAGGAAGAGAGAGAGAGAAGAAAGAAAGAAGCTAGAGAGAGCGAGAGACGAGAGAGAGAACGAGAGAAAAGCAAAGAAAAGAGAGAGAGAGGGAGAGAAAGAAAAGACGAGCGAGAGAGAGAGAGAGAGCGAGCGAGAGAGAGAGAGAGACGAAAGAAGAAGAAAGAGAGAGAAAGAGAAAGCAGAGCAGAAAAAATCAGCCGAGAGGGCGATCCCCAAGACTATAGCTCTATAGACGGAGCTCTCCTACATACTCTCTATATCTCTCTCTCCCCTCCTCCCTCTTCTCTCTCTCCCGCTCCCTCTCTCTCTCTCTCCCTCTCCCTCTCTCTCTCTCTCTCTCTCTTCCTCACTCTCCCTCCCCCCCCTCTCTGTCCCTCTCCCTCCCTCCCTCTCCCTCTCTCTCTTTCTCTATCTCTTCCTCTCTTCCTCTCTTTCTAAGCAATTAAAGAATCATCAACGCCCCCTGACAGTATATAAGGTACCTCCAACACACCAACAACTAATGGTTGTGGATACAGAGAGAAAAGAAAAACCTAAAAGAAGACGCTTTAGCGTTCGCTCTACGGCGGTGCCATCAGCTGCAGCAGCGCTGGAAAGCAAAAATGTGTCATGCCACCCTGCTCCCTGGTATTTATGATTTATTTATTATTGTTAATGTAATTGTAAAAGAGGGAGCCTATTTGGTTGGCATGAAAGATAACCAACCACAAATGGACGCATACTTTTATTAGGGTCTCTCAGACCGATAACAAAGGATACATGGAAATCACTTTAGTTTTTGTGAAATAATTGTGTTGATTGAATATTATCTATGATAAATACCAATAGAAAATAACCGAACCAAGCATAAAAACATAATCCAAAAGTGGCTTCATCCTCCTTTTAGTGTATGGATGATATGGAAGTGTTTGTATAACCTGAAGCAAACAAGGGGGGGGGTGAGAGGAGGATGAAGGTTTTTGTACTCAGGAATGGCTTTGGTTGTACATTTCTCTTCATCATATGATGAAGTTGTGGACCCAGTGCACATGCCTGGAAGTAATCATGGCCTAACTTATCAACAATATGCTTGGTAGTCTGCCCGTCTTGACTGCTTCAGGTGACCTAAGATAAATGAAAGTGATTAAGTAGCTTTGTTTGCTTGATTTATTTCACAGGCAATTGTGCAACACTCCCCTCCGCCTGTGGTCTCCACCTCTGGGCCTTCAACAATGCAAAAGGTAAAGGTTTTATATTTTCTTGTTGTCCTATGTCCATCTACCAAACCAGAACCTGGAGCTGGGCAACATTAAAAAAGAGTAAGAGATTTAAAAACTCAAGCATGATTGACATTCTATATTTACGACCTTTTTCTCTTTTCCCAGCAAAGGCACACATTTGATTTACAATACATTACATTTCGCTGACGCTTTTGCCTAAAGCGACTTACAGTAAGTGCAAACAATCATGAGGATGCAACTCTGAACACCAAGAATCTTGCAAGTACATTAGCTTCAAATAGGTGAAATCATTTTAAGTGCAGTACAATAGCTTCAAATAAGCCAAACCAATGTGAGTGCAATTTACAGAAACGATAGAATAAAAACTCAAACATTAGCTTCAAATAAGCCAAACCAAAGTGCTACATACAGAAATAAGAAGGTTTTTACATTTGACTTACATTTGTTAATGAATAAATAAGTCAAACATATCTTGTGATTGTTTTTTTTGCTATATAAAAAAATGTTCAGTGATGGAGTCTGTTGGCTTTTCCAGTGGGGTGATCGAGGGTGATGGGGTCCACTACGTCAGGTGACAAAACTGGCACATACCTTGCTCAAACCATTGACTCTGTGATGACTCTTTACCCGAGCCGGGCCATCTGACATCCACACTTGTGCCATTCATTGGTGGTCTGCAAAGGCATCTCAAGTTCATTTCACAATGAAAGCAATGCCACAATGGTACCAGTGAAAGGCTTTTAAAGAGAACCCGTTGTGGTTATTAATGGTGACCGATTACCGTATGTAACAAAGTTATTTCTGACAAATATGCAAAGTCTACCGTGCAGCACTATTGCAAAGCGTACCTGCATGAAATGTGCATATGTGCCAGCAATCACCAGACAGAAATGAGTACAAATAGTTTACCTGAATATCGATGATGTGAAAGGACTTTTCTGTCAACTTATCTGCCTCATATTCCACTAAGGCTCCGGTGATGTGGGTGCTAGCTACTACTGAACCTATGAACGTAGGAAATCCTGTAAAGGAATGATACCTTATTCAGCCAAACACATTCAGTAGTTCAGTGAGAGCAAGAACAACCATGTGAATACAGTATTCTTGCTCTGATTTTCTGCATCACCAACCACATTCATGTAAGTCGCCATTGCAAAAATACAGTTTGCACTTCTGTAATTGCACGACTTCGTTTGGTGGCATTACTAGCGTTAAATTACAGCTCAACAAGTTTGCATATAAAACATATTCCCTCAGCTGGGTGTCGCTCATAGACAATATCGTAAGAAAAAAACAATGGATCTATTATATAGTAGGTGAGACTAAGTGTTTTCAGTGGTAGTAGTTTGAGGTCTACAAGGGAGACTTACAATGTTCAAGAACCATAGAGAACAATCAGGATATACATTAAATATGATGCCATTATTGCCACTTAACACTGAACGGCAGCTAGCACATTGACATCAATTAGGGCTGCACAATACATTGTTTTTTTATCGCCATCGTGAAACATTGTGAAATTATACTCAGGGATTCTTTTGAGTTAGTTGAAAGAGATTTAGAAAACTGCACTTTAAAATGTAACATAATTGTATTCATCATGATTCTTTTTTTGTATGTGCCTTTTGTATTCAGGTCAACGTTTGACTTATTCAATAAAAGACAGTTGGAAATCATATCCTTTCATTTCATTTTTAATTCAACAAGCAATTTGTTGTATTTTAACAGTCATTTACTGGAAGCCGCAGAAAGGCAGAACTAAGAGTAAACTCTAATATCTGG
Organism: Cottoperca gobio; assembly: GCF_900634415.1. Classification (NCBI taxonomy): domain Eukaryota; kingdom Metazoa; phylum Chordata; class Actinopteri; order Perciformes; family Bovichtidae; genus Cottoperca; species Cottoperca gobio. The sequence continues at coordinate 7,752,668 of NC_041372.1, read as the reverse complement.
GTTTTTTTTAATCGCAGGTATTATTGTTATCGCTGATTCAACAACTTCATTGCATTTTTTCCTTATATCATGCAGCTCTAACATTGAATATGTGGCAGTATCCATGAAAAGCTACAGTTACACTCAAACCTAGTCATACACCTCATTCGCTCAATGTCTTGCACATTTTAGGAAACATCCCACGTCTCCATCTTCTCAGCCTGTGCTCAATACCATCTTTCTCATTAACGACAACATTTCAAATTCAGGCTCAATATACAGCTGTACATCAAATACTTGGTACAAGATAATAACTTCTGCAAACAAGATAACACTTTGTGCGACAACATAATATCTTGTGCAAACAAGATAACTTGTTGACACAACAATCACAAACAAGAATATAATTTGATGAAAGATAATACATTTTTTTGGACTTTGGGGGCTCCATACTAATTCATTCTTTGTTGCTTTGGGATATTATCTGGCCTCAGACTACTTTTCCACCTACCGGTATTAAAAAAAAAAAAAAAAAAAAATTATTTTGTTTATGAGCCAAGGTTGTACAGTATATAGAAGGGTTTTCGGTACTATAGTTACCACCAGAGTCGGAGGGCCTATTCAATATTAATTCAAACACAACACTTTATGCCTGTAGCGCTGTATAAACATTTTGTGCAACTCCAATTTTATCTGCCTTCCTCTCAGTGGTGTTTCTCCCTTTTGACCTCTCCATCTCTTGTGCAAAATCAAACAATCTGAACAGATTCAGCTCTCACATCAGCTTACTGGCTGTTTTGCCCTCTGCTCTGCCATATCTGGCCTAGCACAAAATGACATCCACAGCTTGTTCTAGTTCAGAAAAAAAGCTATTTGTTTCTTCCAGGGGATCATGTGCTGGCGAGCTGCTTACTCTATAATGAGTGGATGTGTCGCACTCGGAGCATGCTGGCAGGCCAGGATGAAGCCCAGAGTCATTGTCTATCCATTCCCCTGCTACGGCAGCGTGCTGGTGTCATGCTCACTCTCTTTGACTTTGGAATTATGGCAAGGATTTAGACTTAGCTGGCAGGAGGGGGTGCTGGATAAGACGGATTTATTTCACCTCATCTGGAAAATGTCTCCTCTGCCATACGACCACTTCAGTGACTCTTTATCCTGCCAGTGGGGGAGTGGACATTACGCTCCTTCACTGAGCCGTGGCACAAATGGCTTGTTTTTTGTTGTTGCTCAGCTCTGTTTGGGGGATATTGTCACCACCACTTGTTACACTGAAATGTCAAAAGCTTAGCTCAAGACACGATCAAATCCATCATCCCATGCATGATGCTCAGGGAGAGAAAAGCACTGTGTCAACCAAAGGCATCAGAGAGGGGAGAAGATAAGATTAGGGCCATAAGCTTTTCAGAATATGTGTATAAATACAGTATATATATATTAATCCAAATGTAATTTTTTTCAAGTTTAAAAAAGAAATAAAATGACCACATAAGAATGTGTTCAGAATCAGCGTTTTTGCACAGGAAGTGTTAAAGCGCAAGTACTATATGCAATTGTACTAAATTCCAATGGGATTGCTTCAATTAGTGGATTGGTGTGTAGAGCTGAAGTATATCTGTGCAATTTGTTTGTGTCGAGTTTAACTTGCTTCCAACTCATTTCATCTTTGGTGAGTTTTGACTCAATAATTTGTGCTGTTGACAAGTCAGTGCTGACTTTTGAGGGGACAGAGAGCTGGATAGTTGTTATGGGCGAAACAGTTCTTTTCAGGGTGCGGATTCACAAGAATTTGTTCATTAAAAAGATTTGTTCAAAAGATGTTTTCACCGAATCGTTCAGTGCTTGACCTGAGCTCTGACTGCACTTCAGTTCAGCTCGCTAACTAGTGAACTGAAAACGGAGAATTTAGTCTGATACAGATAGGCTACCATTTGCAAACAGTCCTACCTAATTATGTTCAGCACGTATGTATATTGGGACACCTAATATTGAAGGAAATATTTGTTAGTACTTCCTACTTTGAGATTTTAAGACATAAAGAGAGAGAGAGGGGGGGGGGGAGGGAGGAGAGAGAGAGAGAGAGTGAGAGAGAGAGAGAGAGAGAGAGAGCGGAGAGCGAGGGGAGCGACAGAGAGAGAGAGGGAGGGAGAGAGAGTGAGAGAGAGAGGGGAGAGAGGGAGTGAGAGAGAGAGAGAGAGGAAGAGAGAGAGGGAGGGAGAGACAGAGAGAGAGGGAGGGGGAGGGAGAGAGAGGAAGAGAGAGAGAGGGAGGGAGGGAGGGAGGGAGGGAGGGAGAGAGAGAGAGGAAGAGAGAGAGAGAGGGAGGAGAGGGAGAGACAGAGAGAGAGAGGGAGGGGGAGGGATAGAGAGGGAGAGAGAGAAAGAGAGGGGGGGAGGGAGAGGGAGGGAGACAAAGAGAAAGAGAGAGAGAGAGAGAGAGAGAGAGAGAGAGAGGAGAGAGAGAGAGAGAGAGAGAGAGAGAGAGAGAGAGAGAGAGACAGAGAGAGAGAGAGGGAGATGAGTGTATTCAGTACTTTTCATACAAACAGAGGGTGGGGGGTCAGTGACTCACTCAATTGGGTTGAGTTGATGTCAAAGTCTCATTTTGCAGGTTGCATACAATAGACTCTTGTTTCATAACTGGATTTGATATTTAAAAAGAAAGCAGTGGCTTTGTGGCCTTAAGTCATCGATATTCAAATCAGGGGTTTGGGGAAAGAAACACATAAAAAATATATTGTATGCTTTACAGGGATGCTACTGACGTCGGACACATCCTCATTTATTCTCTCCCGAATATTGTCCATATAATATGAAGACATTTAATGATTAACACGAGTCTTACATGTAGTCGAGATGCAGTCGATAATCATTTAGTATTTACACAAATAATACAAGGTTTTCTTTCTATTGGCATTTTGCCGTTATTGGAAAGTTGACAGAAGAGATATACAGCTTGCACAGAGCTCTTTAAACAAGCTTGTTTGGGTCACGATTTGATTAGCATAAATCTCTTAGTGAACACAACTTAATGAAGCACGGAACAATCATCAGACTACAGCTCAGTCATGCTGAATCCGCACCACAGTGTTTTGCTCAAGTACCCTTGAGCAGAGCAGAAGCTCTAATCACTTAGTTAACCACCTCTTTGTTTTACAGGCCATGAGGTCCTCATTTGTTCAAAGTACTGATTCACTTTCTCCGCTCTCTTCAGGTGCTTTTCTGTACACTCTTGTTTCCTGGTGGTTTTGAGCGGCTGGCTGCAGATAATTATGAAGCTCTTTTAATTGATCGCTCACAGGGGGATTGGTGGAGAGAAGTTTTTCTCCACCGCTTTTCAAATGTTAATATCAAGGACGTACGAAAGGAGGCAGTCAGTCTCGTGTCGTATCTGCTTCGCCTGGCTTTCAGTTGCACAGAGGTGAGAGTCAAAGGATTAAAAATAACCCCCGCTCCGGCAGTTTTGCATGTTGAGAGCATCCTGGTGCTTGAAATATCAGAGCGAGGATTTTTGTGGCTAAATACTTTTCCTCTGGAGTGATATTTACATAACTGTTGAATATCTTTTACCACTGTGTTCTAAAAGTATTGTAACCTTGTGTCTCAACATTAGTATATACAAACAAAATATCCACATGAAGTTGTCTTCACTTAAAACAATTAAAGGCATGTGCACCCTTTTTCATAATTCTGTGATCAAGTATGAACTTTAATTAAAGGAAACATCCAATGCCAGATTTCTTGAGTTATTGCTAACTATTGTCTTAACACAGCTCAAGAAGGGGAGTATTTTACCAAAGTCCCTTACCGTTTGTATTGCTATAGTCGAGAGATACAAGGAGGTTAGAGGGGAAAAGGTTCAATGAATCAAAAGGCACAAGTTGCAACAACTGCCCTGAAGTCGCTTCTTCGTTTCCGTTTTCTGGCTGGTTGTTAACCAGCACTAAGGTGCATTACCGCATTATGCATTTGGTCTTGGAAGCCTTTAAGGAAACTTAATGACAGAAAAAAGGAAACCCTGTGAAAACATAGAAGAGCGTAGGCCTATGTGCCTGGACAGCCAATATAACCCCAGGTCTTGTTTTGCAGTAGCAGGAGTGCTGGATGCTCATATTAGCATCCCTCTTTACTCCCTCAATGTGTGTTTCCTTGGCTTGACCCACTGAGTCTAAATGTATTCAATGAAATAGCTTCAGGACAGCTTTGTCTATAAATAAAAAAAATAAAAAATTACAATCATTAAGGAAATTGCAGCTTACGTTTTTTTTGCAGAATTATCCTGTATGCTTCCTTTTCTCCCCCATGTTTTTTTTCAACTCTAAATCCAAAGTCCATTTTGCTGAATTCTGTGTTCTTGAAAAGAATGAACTGCAAAGGAAAGCCTGAAGCTCTTCATTAAACAGAATGTATCACAAGTAATCCTCAGTAACAAAAGGAAACATCACAACAATACAAAAAGACAAAAGCACATGAAGAGAAAATGGGGGAAGTTGTTTATTTGCTTATGAGAGGAATGTGCATATATTATTAAAAAAATGAAAAAAAATACTTTTATACAGTTTCATTATAGCTATGTGGGGAAGAAGTTTAAGATGTTATGAGGTCTGTGGGCTGAAAAGCATTACAAACAAAACTGCTCTGCGCCGGTTTGTTTGACACAAGATAAGCTGCATCTGTTTCACTGGGTGTCCTCAAGCCGTTTAGCAGGGAACTACATTCACGCTCATTTAGCAGCTAGCTGGGGGTAAAAGAGGAACAGGAAGTAGGGGTGCTGATTATGCATGCTAGGCTATTATGTCCAGACCCCAAAGGACAAGACAACAACCCCAACTGCTTTGTTCCAACAGTAAACTAACATATCAAAATTAAGCTTTTTGCCCATTCTGATTTCCTCATCAACCGGGGCTGTGGACGCCTCTCACTTATTAGCCAAGCAATTCAAGAGCGAGCTATAGCTGAAGGAGTTTAACAATGCACTTATTGATGTCCTTAGCACCCCCAAATCCCCAAATGTCCCTCCAGCTCAGTGCTGAGCGGCTGGAAATTTAGGGATCGAACAAAAACTTCTAGTGTCTGTTACTTTATGGGGGGCTGTCATCTTTCAACTTTTGTTTTACTTGCAAGTGCTGTAGAAATGACTCATTAACATACAAAATGTAAACTAAATAGTAGACAAAGAGTAAAGAGAGACAGAAGCTTGTGGAATGGGCTGCTAGCTCGGATGTGACATCAGGACTTTGGCTCTTTCAACAAAATCTGTTAGTGTACCACTAATTTATCAAATAAATATCTGTACCACTAGCCAGAGTTGTTTTTAAATCCTTGGAAGAAGGTGTAAGACATGTCAAAGGTTAGTCGAGACAAATCCAAATCAAGCAACAACTGTAGTTGCAAATCTTTCAGGAAGCAGGTTAGCTAGCTTGCTGTGGATAGACCAGGCAAGCTAACTAACAGTTTTGTTTTTACATAGCTGAGATGGAGTCCTTTCATTATATATAGGCCTAGGCCTAATTATTAAAAATGTAAGTTGAGTGGTGATGCAACTCTTATGCCACTTTTTATTGTTCCGCGATGTTCTTCTATCAAGTCTCAAGTAAATAAACGTTAAGCTAACAGTCAAGTCCAAGTTAAGCCTTGAATCCTCATTTTTGTGACTGCCTCGAGTTAAAGTCTCAATCTTTTCACCTCACTCTCAGAAAGAAGGAGCTATTTCCCTTCTCCCATCTGGACTGAGGTCAAACTGTTGCTACAAGTGGTATTAAAAGACAGGACAGGCCAGGGCTAGGTAGTTAGCATATTTCAGTGGATATCTCTGCAACACAATACATAGACGTCTTTGACAAAACATTACAACTGTAACCACTTTACATTCTGTTGATATTGTTAGTAAATTTGTTGAATGTTTGAATTTAAATTCTGGCAATATCTTACACATTTAATAAAACAACAATATGGACCCCATATATTGGTAAACTCACACATCATATCAGTATCAGTGAACCCCAGTGTTTGGGAGAACAAGGTTGTTTACAAGCACACAGTTTCTCAGCTGTTGTTGCCAGCAGGAAGTAAACATCATAACAGTGGGTGTGAGCTGCAGCCACCATCCCAGGGTTTCCAGTTCAAAACCACTAACACAAAGCTGATAGATGAATGTAGCCTGGAGAATATATGCTCTCTCCACTAAATGACTTATTTATACATGCCATATGGTTTCTCAGTGTTCTGTGTATTTGCTTTGTTGTCTCTGAAGAGGAATCAAATGTGCAAGTGACATCCTGTGTTTGAAAGATAGAGTCAAGCATTCCCTTCCTCTCAACTAATGTTATTAGCAGACCTGTCTGGGGAGCATGACACACTTCTCACAAAACAGGCCCAGTTTTATCTATCAGGGCTTAGCTGGATCCCCAAATGACAGAAAGTCTGCCTAAAGTTTACCCCTCCTCTCCTAAAACCCAAGAACAAAGCTCTCCTACTTACACTTTGCTCTGCTGCAGAGCGTAAGAACGAGTTATTCTAAGGTATCCTGGTGAGAGAGATGTTTATTTGGATTATCACATCTCAAGAGGAAGCATGCCTCCCTCAGCCAATTTAGAATTTGCCCTATAGGCCAGAAATCTTTTACAGAGTGGATAAGTTAATTAAGAATAGTGAAAGGATGATAATGGCCTTGTATTCGGCTGCTGCTGTACAATAATTGCATTTTATACTCAGTATTTGTGGCAGGGGGTCATTGTGTATCCGAGGAACGCACTCTAAGAAGATAAAAACACCTCATTATTGTACAAGCCAGAGTGGAACAGAACCAATTGACTGACAAATCTCTGAAATGTCTTTGAAGCAGATGGGCCCAACGTATTTATTAACTGTGACTATTATTTGCTCAGAAGGAAATTACATAAGAAAAGCTAATGGACTGTCAAGTTTGTCAGTATGAAATCAAAGGCAGAATGAGATTGGATTACAAATATGCCGTATTAATTTTGGATTTATGCATATGAAACAGCCAGTGTCCATGCAACTTTCAAATCATTTATATTTGAACATTCTACCACCAAATGTTTCAGTTGTGTTGTGTGTTTTATTTAAAAGTCTAATGTAATGTATCCCTGAGCCTTTCCTTAATACAAAACAATGTTATGCTGAATTCACACAGCAGGTCCAAACCTGATGAGAACACCTGGGTGCTTAAAAAGTGTGGCTTTTCTTTTTGCAGATTATGTTTGAGTTGTGTCTGTGGATGGATCCGAGGGTATCGGGTGTTGATGAAATGCTGCCTCAAGTGCTTTCAGGCATAAATCTGACTGGGAAGTCAGAATTTCCGAGTATTATGTGGACAAAATAGTTGGAAACGGAGGATTTGAATCTTCTTTTTAATGTCACACATGTACACAACAGAGCACACACAGTGGACTCAGCATTTAACCCATCCTAGCATTAGGAGCAGTGGGCAGCTACTATATATACAGCGCCCGGGGAGCAGTGAGAGGATCCGGCGCCCAGCTCAAGAGCATCTTGGCAATGCCCAGGAGGCAAACGGGCACTTCTCCAGGTACTATTCCGCACTCTGTACTTGGTCCGTTTGGGGACCTGAATGTACGACCCTCCGGATCCCAAGCCAAGTTGCTTGAGAGAGAAGTTGAAACCCCACCTATTTTCACACCTTACCACATCCAGCCAATCATTGCGTTACAGTGTTACAGACACAGAGCCCACCTCACCACCATAATTCCACCATCGTGAAAGCTGAAAAATTCCTGATATTATTTCCAATATATTATGTTAATGTGCTCCTAAGTTTACATGATTTCTATGGCAAAATGATTTGTTTTCAGCTTGTACAATACAAACATATTGACGTGTGTGTGTGTGTGTGTGTGTGTGTGTGTGTGTGTGTGTGTGTGTGTGTGTGTGTTTTGTAGAGATCAGATCTTATTATGGAAATTAACATATAGTAAGCCCTGAGCTTTCATTGGTATTGGCAGTACAAATACATTAGTATGGAGAGGATGGAGGTCTCACTATCTGCTTCAGGAAAAAAAAACCCCACTGGCTTTCTCTTCAATTATCTCTTCCAGTGAATTCAATCGGACTGAAATTGACATAAAAGCTTGCTCCATATCTTCTCTTATGTAAATGTTAATTTTGAGGAGTAAACCGAGGCACTCAGGCTTGCTGAGCTTGAATTGGTTCGACCAAGCCTATCGATCTTAACTAAGGGGGGTAGCAGCAGTCAGAGACTGGAGCCAAAACTTCAGAAAAGTACACTTAGTACACATGGATCCTTTTATAATGTAGCTCTGTATCTGTATGCAGTGCTCACTTTAAAACAGAGATGGTTAATAACGTAATTACACTACCTGTCCAGCACCAAAAAGAAGTCAGTAGGGTTGTAACGGTAAGGGAGTCGTGGTACATTCAACAGCCGAACGCACTACACACGTTTTGTAGACGCACATAGTGTGGAACTAAAGTTCACTAACGCCAGTTCCGAGACACTTTTAGCTGTACGCCGTATGCAACATGTGCTGAGGTTAGCATAACAAATCCATTGGCGTGTAAGTTCAACACTGTAGCTGGAAGACCCGCATGTGTCCTTTAAATCAGTTGTTTGGCAAGAAATTGAGTTCCCTTAACCATATACTGTGATGTCTGTCAGCGTGAGATGGGAGAGCAAGCAGGACATCTATGAAAACCAGATTATGGATGCTTAATTTACATGTCTGCCGCAGAAACCAACCTTAAAAAGCTTGATGTTGAAGAGGCTCAGGCTCTCCAAATTTTAAAACATCACCAGTAACTGCAATGTAAATTGAAATGGGGGAAATGGCTCTACAAATTAGGAGGGTCAAGTTTCTGCTGGTACATTGGGTTAATCTGCAAGGACATAGTATCACAACTCTGAAACTCTGCAGCAACAATTAAAAGGGAAACCTAAACTGGTACCAAAGTGGACAACAGTACAACACTATATTGACCAACACCAACACAACATATTCATATTTACAGATGGTTCAAAAGAACAGAAGAATGGGTATAACCTACAGGTATTAAAATTATTCATCTCTCATTGTGAGGTAGCAGTGCAAGAGAGTATCAGATCACCTTCCGTGTACACAATCTGAATTACTTGGACTATTGTTAGTAATACATTTGGTGGAAGAAAATAACCAAACCAGTGTTGTAATCGCTTCTGATATCTTGACAGCGCTTTCAAGCATTAAGTCTGGAAGGTCGTCATGTTGGCAGGATATTGTGTATGACATTTTTCATGTGCTACTCAGGCTACATTATAGGGGATTGGATATCTCATTCATTTTGGGTTTATCCTCGTGCAGAGGTGGAAGGAAATGAAAAAGCTAGAATTTGCTTAACAATAACTTAACAAGTTATAAAACATACAAGTACCGTGAAGTAAAGCAGAGGTTAAAACTATCATACCGGACTATACTGTATGTGCAAAAACTGACAAGAATACTGTGACTTAAGTAACACAAGAATACATCTTTACAGTATTCAAAAACATGTAGGCGTTAGTGGAATATGGATTGAGAGCCCAATGGAAGAGATGGCCATTACCTGTCTGAGAAGAGGACATACAGGATTAAATCAAACACTCCATAAAATAGGCACCCTACTGGACTATTCACACATTGTAATAAACCAGAAACTGTCAAACATGTACTGATAGATTTCAACAGGTATGATGAAGAAGGAAGGGGATGAATATCAGGACTTCCTGGTTAAAAAACACAGTATTACATTGGGAAATCTGCTAAGAAAGACATCATGGAGAGTATGCGATCTTCTAAATAATTACTTAAGATTTACAGGAATAATAGAGAGGATTTAGTTGTTGTTTTTTTACATATGCTGGCCATTATTCAAAAGATATAAAGGAGAATTCGGGTTCACAGCAACAGGTCATGTCTAGATGGTGACACTCAATTTGCGAGATGGTTACGGTTGTAGGATAGTGTATATCCACTGTATATACATATAGGTCACAAGACAAGACTGTTGTACTGTGTCACAACTATTATTAGAAAATCTGATATTGAACTCTAGCGTCATGACTATTATTTTTAACATGTCTTTTTCTGTAACTGGTTCATATATATTTAGATGTTATTGGTGTACAGACAGTGGGTCTGTATGGCATTAGTAGACAGGGCTGCCCAGAGACAACTAATTAATTATGCCATTACAACAAATGGAAATATTCTAGATGTCTTTTGTGCATTTATGACAAATTTGGTATCTTTCTTAAAAGCTTCAATTTGAATTTAGAATTTTTAAATCTACTTTTGTGGGTTTGAGCAATACTTGTACACAACAATTTGTAATGATGTTTAGAGGTTCTGTGAACAAAAAAATATTCAACTGAGACATAAAACTGCAAGATCAGGCAGCCAGTCCTCCAAACTGTGCACACTTTCTGAAAATGAAGCTCTAGACGTCCTCTTGTGTCACTGAAAGGTACTTTCTTACTGAGGCAGAGCATGGTGTACATTCTCTCCCATATAATGCAATCCAATACAACAGCACCACAAACTGCAGATTGACAATAGAGTCGGATCAACACCTCTCTGAATCAGTGTGAACAATGTTAGATTGCAAAATCCAAGTTGACATTGTGCTGTTTCATTGCATTTCATATTCAGAGTCAAATTAGGTCTCTGCGACACTCATTCAAGGAATTTAGGAAAAGCAAACACGCTATGATTCAACTAATTCTGTTGGCAGCAGAAAAACAAGTTTATACTTGGTTTGCAATCTGACGGTAAACATGGAAAGCGACAATAAAAATAGGGAACAGAAGATTTTGAAGAAGATCTCTACACACTGAATTCATTAGATCAACTGTGAAGAAGTTAAAAATGTGAACAAACAGAGTGAAGTTTATGCTTAATAATTAATGTTAACACTATGCACAATTTGAGAACATTCAACATTTTAAGTGATGTTCTTTCAGAACATATTTTAATTTTTATTGTTCATTTTATTTGCTCAAACTTTTCACTTTGAAATTGTTACAAAGAATCAGCATGTGGCTTTATTTTATTTTATCTTGTGAATTTTTGGGGGAGGTTCTTAACCTCCAGGGAGTCTATATTTAAATACACATTGTTCACAGGCAATTCCTGTATTTTTAGAGTCAATATGTTAAAAAATTGTACTGCTACTACACCGAACAAATTCTAATTTACAGAAAGTAAAACTGAAAAGTTAAATTAATAAATGAAATGTGAAAAATACAAAAAAGAACAAATGACGAAAGCGAGCTGCAACTTTGCAAGACTCTCATTCAATATAGCAAACTCAGAGTCTAGTCTCATATTAGATTCAACTGAGCTTTAGGTGTCATTTTTACACAGAACGAGGACTGTTGTTGTTGTCCCCATCATGTCTTACAGTGTAGTCACTATAGGAATCACTATGAGGCCAGTATGGACAGACTAATAATTATTATAATAACTGCACATATGGGCATGTGAGGATTTTTATTAACATAGACTTGATAAATATGATCTTATCCCATCAACAGCTTAAGGCATAAACCTAGTGTCACTTACTGTAAAGAACACATCTTGTGATATTGTATGTTTTTCTTCATTCAAATGTTATTGGTAGATCCAAACCGTCAATGATGTATCCTACTAACAAGTACTGCATTTTTGTTTTTCCAAAGTCTGATATATCTTATTCCTCTGTGTCACAGAGCTCCATTGTAAAACTATTAAAAACACATCAATGAGCAACATTGTTGCACTGGGTGACATAAACACACGCTGTAGTTTATTTTGAATCCCACATACACTGTCCTGCTGCCCCAAACACAAGAACCCCAAATGTGGATTAATCCACCGCTGAAAATAGTCCCCCAGAATTGAGTTCAAACTAGTGTTCAGCTGTGTTAGGAAATTATTGAGCCTTTATATATATATATATATATATATATATATATATATATATATATATATAAAGAAAATAAACTTTATATTTGTAAGTTATTTATAAAGATTAACGTCTTCAGAAGGAACCAATGGGCTAGGAGCTGAGAGCCACAGACAGGTTCGGGAAGTCAGGATGTATTGAGAGATGGACATTGTTGGTTTTGGTCTTCACATGGGATTTGCTGACAGTGATACAAATACCAGTATTGTCCTTCAAGTAACAATAATGTGGAAGAACAAGTTCACTTTGCTTTCCCAGTCTTATTTGGCCAAGTAAACCTTTCCATCTTATCTCAAGAGTGCAATGGCTGAATTCACTTACAGTGAAAGCCAGAACCCTCTCAGCGACCTCCTTTCTCTTCATCGCTCTTGATTCTACTCCTCCACCATGGCTGCCTGCTTCACCTGAGGGGAATAACTCAGAGGATCAACATAATCACAACACAAACACAGTGTGTCGTTTTTAGCTGCACAGTGGAAATTATCACTGCTTCCCCCACACTGAGTGCTGCTGGCATTTAACATAACACTCATCACTCTGTGTAGTCTACTATTGGTTTAGTACATCAAAGCTAATTCCCTTTCACACTGTGGCTCTAATTAAGCAGACTAACTGTTACTTCATGTGAGCATCGCATCAACTGTCTATGTCTGAGTAGTTTGGATGCTGCTAACACACATGGTATATATGTACAGTAGTTTTATAGATACATTATACACAAACAGTATAGTACATCGTATCAAAAATTCTAGTCTTCCACTACAACCTGCTCTATATTCATTCCCCTTAGTTTTTAAAGGAAATACCAACATTTAGAAAAAGTACAATAATAAAGTTGTTATTTCTTAAAAGAATATTAATTTAAATATTTTATTTATATAGCACTTTTAAAAAAAAGTTACAAAGTGAACACAAAATAAAAAATAGTAGAAAACAAAGATTAAAACAATTTAAAAATAGTCTTAAAGTTATACAAGAGGGATATAGAAAAGGATAAGGATCTTATTAATCTGATAGAATAGAATAGAAAGCATGTTTTGTCATTGCACATTGATCAACGAAATTAGCTGTGCAGCTCCTAAACCATAGGCGCACCTGCCATACAGATAAATGATAGAAATAAAAAGAAAGATGAAAATAAGTAATAAAATAAGTCAAGTTACTACGTGTACATTGTGCTAAATGCTATTACACTTTATAAAGCCAATGCAGGTATTGCACATTTGTAGTTTAAGTACTTGTTTATTTATGCCCCTTATTTTTGTATTGAATATTCATGACATCATAATTACATATTCACATGGAGCTTGTCAATGTTTTTATTCATATTAGTTAAAACTACACTTGAAATAGTACTCTATCATTTATTATAGTATGATAAGTACAAAACTGCATCCACTAATGTGTGGTTCAAAGTTCACGTAGAGTACCTAAATGCGCATGCGTGAAACATGGTGGCACTGTTTGTATCAACTGGCGAAGTTGTGAAATTATTATCATAGTAACGTTTTAATAATAGAAATGGGTTGTTAACTCTGGGGTTTTAATCAACTCTACACAGATAGTATATCGTACAGAAACGGACGGAAAATCATGACAGCTAACGAGGATCAAGAGGTATGAATGAATGATGATGCAGTAGTAGGCTAGCTGCTGTTAGCGGCTAACTGCTAACTACGAGACACGAGCGCCTCTGCTAGCATATTAGTTTGTATTGAAGGGCTTATTTGACAGATTTCCTGCTCGTTACACATCAAACAAGTCAAAATGTCAGCTGTTATTCAATATGCACCAGCTCATGCTTCTGTGTCAAATGTCTTTCTAGCAGTTGTTGAGCCCTCAAAAGCGTCGTTCTTAACGGAGAAAATGTCACGCCAAACTCCATTCAAAAGTGTGCTAAGTTAAGTGTGTTAACTATAGGGAGGAACGCGCACCGCATACACCATAGGTAAAATCCTTTTCGGAATACAAAACGAAATTAAATGTATCCGGTATATTTGTTACAACGCTGTCAAACAGCTACGTGTTACAAATTAAATACTGGTGTTATACCGAAGTCATCTGGCAACAATGTTAGTAACGTCAGGTTTTAAGTTAGCAAGTGGATTTGGCAAGTTAAAATGTTTAATTCAATGATAGTCAGTTACTGCCTTAAGGATAACATGTATGCCAATTTAAAAAGTAGATCATATTTCTGAAAAAGGTCTTGAGTCGATGTTCTGTCTTGCATATACGTGTCAAGTGCAACTTGCCATATTTCTGAATGATGTCTGGTGCGGAAGGACAAGCTACTGCTGATTTAATTATCTACTTATATGTGACTAACCTCTTGTCACTCCCTCTCTTCTTCAACCACAGATGGAATTGGAGGCTCTTCTCTCTATCTATGAGGGGGATGAGTGTTTCAAGGAAATCAATTCAGTTTCCTTCCAGTTTAGGGTGAGTGCTGTCCCCTGTACTGTCTAAGCCAGTTTAAAAAAACCATAACCTGTGCCTCCCCAACATCCTGTTTAACTAGATAACTTGACATCCAATTAAAACAAGAAACTGTCAATATTCTTTTTCACTTGTACTTGATGACCTTTAACAACCTATTAGGATGTATTCTTCCCTTCTATTGTAATGTTATACAACAGATAGGAGACATTGACGACACCAAAGCATTCCTCCTGGATATCACATGGCCTGAGACGTACCCTGACACGGCCCCACAAATCTCCCTTGATGCCTTTTTCAACAAAAGAATGTAAGTTGCAAGTAATGTGCTGTAGTAGTATTATGCATCAGTTTATATTGCAAACACTGATTGCAGATTAGAAGATGACATGGAAATCTGGAAACACTTAATGCCTTTTGCCTTTGTATGGTTCTAAACTGTATAACTGCACAACAGTTAACAGATAAAGTTTTCAAGGAGTGTCAGATATTTGGCTGTAACCACTATGTGCAGAGTATATCTTCTCTTTCAAATTATTTTTGAAAGGATCAATTTGTTTGAAAATTGTTGCAGTCTATCAGGGCGACTACGATTTTAAGAAATACTGCGTTATACCAGAGTGACTCAAACATACTGCTATGAGCCTCCCCAACATAACCAGAGAAAAAGAAAGAAAAAAGAAAGTTTAAAAAAAAGTTTTTAAATTATTTTGGTATTTTAAATTTCTAATTCTAATGGTTCTTTTAGATTTCTGTACATACACATTTTTTAACATATAAGAATCACTAAATTATTGTTATTTATTAGCCTAAAAGCTGTCAAATAAAAAAAAAAAATAGTCTGTTGTTGTTGTTGGACACATGCTTTCTCCGATGGTCATGTTGTTTCTTTCCTTTACTGTGATTTAATAACAGCTCTGGAGAAACGAAGCATCTGATCCTGTCAAAGCTTAAGGAGCAGGTGGAAGCTAACTTGGGCACTGCAATGATGTATACTCTGTTTGAGTGGGCCAAGGAGAACCAGGAGGCCCTCATGGAGAACCACAAGCCTGTAGTCATTGCGGTGGTCAGTATATTTTATGACTTTTTTGGAACTAAGTACTGATAGCTGCACAATCCCAGAGAGCATTTGTCAGTCAACTATTGTGGGCGATGTGTGTCATCTTCTTCCTCGGATTGTTGCTCTTTTTTACTGCCCAGAAAAGAGCCTTGTAATTAAATATTGAAATGCTTGTTGAATAAAATAACGGATTCTTTTTTGTTGTTGCAGGCAACCTCCGGTGATGGGGGAACCTCAACATCTAAGAAGAAAGAGAAGAAGGAGCAGCTGACTAAATCTCAGAAGAGGAAGATCGTCAACAAAACAGGTACATCAGTCAGAAGGTCCACAGTAAAACAGTCTTGCATTTTAACAAGTACTACAAATGCCATCATATTGAAACCTTCCGATCAATATCTGATCCTTTCTTTACTCTACTGTGTTTGGTTGTGTCAGCCTGCTAGTGTTGTGCAGAGTTGCTCTTTACAACAGCCAGACTCATTTAGCTCCACATGCAAGTGAAATTTAAGAGAATGTGAAAAATAATTTGGTGGCACTGGGGATTGACCCCGTTCTGACACTCGTGTTGAAAATACACGAGTGTGAGAACACGGAGCTATTCGCTAAGCTCCGACGCTTGTCAGCATTATCGAAGAGCAGTGTAGAAACATTCAGGGAACAGCTTCTAGCGCTGTCACACTATTCCGGAGAAGCATGTTTGCTAGTAATGGATGTAAACAATGCTGTATTGAAAATACAAAAAAAGAAAATCGGCTTAGCAAATGTTTAATGAGCAAGAAAATGCACTTGAGCCATTGTTTTAAAGCTCAAGGATAACAACAGTGAGTTTAGGTGAGTAACGCTGCCTAAAAACATAACTTTTGTTTGTTTACAAGAACATCCACTGTCTGTTTTCTTGTTAAAGTGCTCTCTGCAGCCGGTGTCTTTACTCGGCAAAGGTAGTTTGTGAGTGAAGAAGCTCCACTCTGTCACACTACTGAGAGTCTATACAATCAGAGTATAATTAATCAAGCTTTTTGGAGGATATACATATCAGACTGGACTATGTATTGATGTATTGATTAAAGGACTAGGATCAGGGCCAAAATAATTGATCAGGACGTCCGCACTATGTTGAGAACATGAACTTGCAGAGACTTGGAACTTGCTTGAGATGAAAGAAAGAGAAGGGCTTTCATTGCATTACCAAAAGAAAATATATAACTCTGCAAGATAAAGCAGACGACTGAGATCCGCTTTAATCCTACAAGTTTCTGAAGCTGGTGGCGACTGTTAAGAGTGAAGGCAACATAAATGAAGTTGAAGAAATCTGCTGCTTTTCAGAAACGCACATCTTGCAAAGAGCTCTCCAGTGCAAACCTTCTGCTCTCTGTGATCACCGCTCTCTATCACAGTGAAGGAAACATCGTAACTCAATTAGTGCTGCTGTTAATGATTGTAGGGAAATAATCTCCATTTAATGAGACAAGGTGATCACAAAGCAAACAAAATAATTATTAGGGAAAAGATTAACACAGTAATATAATATATGATGCATTGATTTACTGTTGCGTTACTATCATCGGGAGAAATCACAGACTCAGCTAAGAATCCTTTCCTGTGCCAACACCATCATACTCTGGAACACACAAGTATAATACCACCTTTTAATTTTCATTGTGACAGAAAACTTACTCGAGACATTTTACCGTCTGTGAAATGTGTTTTTCTTTTATACACAATAAAAATACACAGTAAAAATTCAGCCGGACATCAGTCAGTATGTTATGTGTTTTTAGTCAACAGTGCACATCATAATGATTTCTGCTTTCAGATAACAAAGGGGAATTGCCACGAGGTTGGAACTGGATCGACGTTATCAAAGTAGGTGCATTTTCACTTCTGTCCACAAGATGGTGCTCTTATTCAGCTTTACAGAGACCATCGTCATGCACCTGTCCTCATTCATTTGTCTTTTTCTCCCTCGTCCTCTCTACTTGATGATCCAGCATGTAAGTGAAAACCATCTCAATTTAAAACTTAAAAAACATTCTCCACACCAGTGCCATGCCTTACTGTTTTCTTCTGTTTTCCTATTGCAGTTGAGTAGAACCGGAGGAAAAGATGACGAGTAGGCCTCAGGGCGGAGATCTGGTGCTGCTTTGTGCAAGGAAGTGCAGTGAAGTCCGAACTCACTGCAGTCTGTTGATGCTGCTCCTGTCTAGATGCCTTTTTATATCCTTCATCTTCAACGTTTAACACTCAACATGGCTGCTGTCGCCCTCAGAACCAAAGCAGTCTGGATAACGATGGACTTCAGGGGACACACACACACATCCAGCTAAACTGTGACTTTGAGCTGGGAATTATTTGAAGCCCTTGCTGTGTTTTATGTGTTTATGGAATGCGGCCGGGTGACGAGGAACGCGTCATCGGGTTTTGATCGTCATACACAGTTTGCACTCTAATATTCTGCTCTATCATCCATCAGGGTGGAGTGTGCTTGAGGTCCTTGCTGTCACTGCCATGTTTTCAGTCTGAGATTAGGCCCGGCTGCCACGTGCTGGAGCTTAAAATGTTGGATTGTGGTTCTAAATAGATGTGTCAAAGTGCAGATACATTTTTAATAATGCACAAAATGTCACCACACCATTTCTTATTTTCTGAAATGTTTTCTTCCCCTTTATGATTTGAAAAGCTTCATTTTTTATATATAAATATACATATAAAAAAGAAATGGGTCTACTATTTGTCTAATAATGTCATTTACCATTTGATTTTAATTGTCAGATTTAGAATAATAGTGCTTGATTCATGTGAATTACTCGTTTCTCCTTCAACAGTTTTGTCTATGAACCTCTTATTGTTTTTAGAGCTACAAACATTCCTTTTAAAAGCATGAGCGCATTGCAAAGATGGACATCAACTCCCTTTAAAGTTCAGCTCTTAATTGTGTAACACAATTCACCAGTTCTTGTATTAAATATATAGCATTGGTGTCTGTTCTCAGGCTACATTTATGGTCTCAATTGCTTGATTCAGGGCCGGAAGTGTGAAGTTACAAAGTTGTACCTGAGTTACAGAGGAAGTTGAGTGATTTATGCCTCCAAAATAAAACAAAATCTGATAATTGCTGTTTTTACCAATGAGGAAACTGAGGTCTTGTGCTTTTTAATAGTTATGGTTATTTGAGAGTATAATGATCTGTAAAGGTTTGGAAATTCTAGAGTTACTCAAAAAGACTGCCTCTGATATTATCTGGGGGAGTTAAAATCTTAACAACTCATAACAAAGTTATTGAATCCCAGAAAGTCAAAACTAAAACTGTTTACTGAAAAAAACAACAACAAAGGGTCAGTGTCACAAGGGTCACGTGTACTTACTTTGTCTTATCAGGTAAAATCCATATAAACAGCACCGAAACCATGCACTACATAAAAACATCCTGGAACTGTTTGGTTTGGGCACGTCCTGAAAACCTCCCGATAGCTGAACATAACTGCTTCAAAACACATTATGAAGGATAACGTGATGTTGAATACAGCTTAATCTTAATTTTTCAACTAGTTGTATACCACATCATATCTAAATGATTACTTATTTAATTCTGCCACATTCCCAACGGACAAGCTAAACGCTGTATGTAAACACTGGACATGGTGTATTTGAGGGGGGGGGGGGATATCTCACTGAAATTATTTCCTATTTTGAGATTTGACGTCCCCATTTTAAACGTTTTATTTGTTTAATTTGCAACCGGTAGTTGGGCCTTTCATTCTTTAGCCGACTACTTGACAGATGTCTGTCTCATCGGTCGGAGGTGACGACATGTGGACCTATAGCAGAGACGGGCTTTTTCCCAAAAAGAAGAAAGTAAGTGCGGTTTTTTTTCGACAAATTATACAGTTTTAATCATCAATAATAATGAATCCTAACTTTTTATTTGTTCGAAAACTCTTCACAGTTCGATTTATTGATGCATCTACAATTAATGAACTGCAATAACAGACATCAGCTGATGATGTTTGACATTTGCTCGTTATCGTTATAGGCCTATCGACTTATTCAAGTGTATTCTAGTGAGCCGTATTGTTATAAGTTACCTTAATATAGTTTTGTTAGGATATTATATACATTTATCTTTATGTATATCTTTAGGTAATAATTTGTATAATTGCAGTCTTCTATGAAGATTGTATGTATTTCTGTAGTAATGTGATATTTTACACTTCCTGTCTTGCAGGAGGACAGAGAGCCTGTTAAACTTCCACCCATAAACAACAGCCCAACTGCACTAGTTCAGGTGATCTATGTACATTAAAGGTATATAGCCCGTGGGCCAGAACCGGCCCGCCACTGGATAACTTTGCTTGTGAAAGTGTGAACATTTCATCAAAGTCGTTTATTGAAATGTTTCTATAAAATGCTATTCCTGTACACCTAATATTGATGCACTTGAGAAGGCTAAGAGGTGCCAGGTTTCAGGAGCAAGTTATACAGTGAGTAGCCTTCTTCATGTAAAATATTGCTTCAAAGGCTTTTCTAACATGAAAAAAAATACATATTGTGGTCATATTTAAAGATATTGAACATTGTGTAAACATATTGTAAATAAGCAGTTTCATTTCAAAATAATATGTATCATTCTTCTATCTTAGAACAATATTGGTGGAACCCTACTGCCAAGGCACCACCAAAACCTTTGATTAGTAAATGCTTTGTAAAGGCAGGAGATAACTTAACCTGCTAGCTTCCACTTTAGTTGGTGTGGTGTGGTGAAGCCAGCATTACGACACAGGAGTGGATATGCATGAACAATAAAAAATTATTTATAGAGCTCAACAAGTTGTTGGAATCATATAAAAGAAAATACTATATTGTTGTTCAGTTCAAAAGTAAATCTGACTAAACGTGTTGTGCCTTTGTAGATCCACTGATCTGTATATCAATTGTAATGCAGACTTGGAGACTTGGGGAATTTACTAGACAGTGCAGGTCTAACAAAAGATTGCTATTGAGTTGCATTATGGGAAATGTATCTTGCAAATCCACAAACTTTATGGAACTTCAATACTAAATCATTTTAATTTGAATATGACAGATTGATGTTTGGAAATGCTACAGATTACCACCTCCAGTTAATACTGTAGGTGAAACAGTTTGTAGGCTTAACATTCCCATTCCTATATCTTCTCTGATGCTCTTATTTTGTAGAGGACAAACAGGAAGGGACATGACACCAAACTGAAGGAGGAGTCCAATATTACAAATCACCTTAGAGTAAGTCATTCAGGCCAACATCCATCACCGAAGCACTAAATGTTTTTTGATTAAAGCTATCCCAAGGTGTTTACAGCTGAGTCTCCACTATCAACTGCAGCTGCAGAAAACAGGAAAACCCCAAAATGATCTTTCCTTAGAGGGCAGAAAAACTGACATGCTGCACCAAGGCCATTCTTTCAAGGTACGTGATTATAGACTTGTACATGTCAATAAATGTGACCATTCCATCCTTAAAATGAAGAAAGACATAAAGCTGTAAGTCTGAGGCCGTTCCTGTCTTTAATACAGAACCAAACTCAAGTTACCTTCTAAACGACGCACACATCTAATGTTTTCTTTAACAGGTCAATGCTGCCAAGGCTTTACTAGACCTACATAATTATGGGAGAACAATTAAGGAATCAGCAAAGTTACTAAGGAGCATGGAGGCACTCGTCGGAGAAGAAGAGGATGAAGAAGAAAGAGAGGGTAAGGACGAAAGTTGTATCAAGGAGGACAAAGACACAGACAATGGGACATTTCTATCTGTTAGGTCAGATAAAGATGATGTGGACAAAAGAAGGAACAACAAACTGCCAGTGACAAACGTCCTGTGTGATACAATGACCAACGAGGTTCAGAGAAAGGAGGAGCCTCCATTTCTTGTTGAAGAAAAGAGATTCATGGTCTACATATGTGGTGGATATAAAGGTAAGAATGAACAAATGTGACGATAATCTTTTCTGAATGTCTGAAAGTAGTTCCTTCTTAACATTGCTCACAACAAGGTCTGTGGATTATCTTGAGTAACCGGGTTATGATTTCTGGAAAGAGTTGCTGTTGAGTTTTTCAAATGTATTTTTTGGCGCTTTGAGGGCCACAAAATTTAGTTCCCTCGTATTTAAGAGAAGGCATACACCTCTACGGATGATAGCCCCAACACTAGGCAACTCACACCAAAACAATCTAGATTGATACATCGCACTACAGGTGAGAGGAAAAATATGTATTTTTGATTTTGGGTTGAATTGTCCCTTTGAGGGTTGAGGTTTAAATGCTTCCACAACTAAAGCTAAAGGTTAACATTTGTGGTTTTGTTCCATATAGGCTCAGAGTGACTTTCAGCTCCATCACCACAGTATTTGGCAGCTAAATGTACATTAAATGCAAAGGAATGTCATAACAGTATTGTTTATTTATAATTATTTTTTCTATGTTTTATGAAGCAAAATCAGTCACTATTGACCTACTGTAAAAGGAAGATGTAACAATTGTTTTCCATGTGTTTGATTCAGACACAGTTGCGGAGAGAAGTGCGCTCATGGAGAAAGTTTATCCCAGACTGTATCTGTACTGTAAGCAGAGAGGTTACGACTTCCGGATGGTTGACCTCCGCTGGGGGGTTGAAACACCTGATGCTGAACGCCACGACACTGTAAAACTGCATGTGGAGAATCTCCAGCGATGTCAGAAAACCCAGGGTCCAAACTTCATTGTAAGATATCATCCTGTAGTATTTGATAGTACAACAGCATCTTTTTATTTCAGATATTGAATTCATGTATGACTTTGTTCTGTTGGCCAGTTGTTTGTTGGACAGAAGTGTGAGGTCCGGAGCCTTCCCTCTACCATCGCCAGAGAGGCCTTTGAGGCCATAGTGAGAGTGGTGGAGAAAGACAGACAGCAGACGTTTAAGAATAAACAAGTCTTTCCTGCCTCGGGCTCCCAGTTCAGCATCACTACACTCAGCAGCTCTGGCAGTTTCGTCCAGGATTCAATTTACAGGAATTATCTTAATTTCGGAGAACAGGCTACAATCTCAGGACGGCTAAACCAGATCTCCAACAACTCATTGTCAGGAGGAGAGGAGGCCAGACTCAGTCCTGAGGGTGCAAGGGGCCTGGGGGATTTGGAAAAAGACATAACATTACTCCAGATATGGTACAAGCTGGACACGAATTGCCTCCCTCCTGTGTACCGCTTACTTCCCATCAGGTGAAAACAAATTTGCTGGTCACAGTCTATGGTGTGGCATCAGATCATGTCATGTCTTTTTCATAATGTTAGACTTTTTTTGGTTTACATTTTTTATTTGTGAGCCATGTTCCTCTACTGTCACCATAAGGTTGATGTTTTGGTTCTGAGATATCTCAGCAACCGTTTGATTGATTGACATGACATTTTGTACAGATAATTATAGATAATCCAGAGGATAATTCCTCATGATCTCCTTTTAATCAGCAGCAAGTCACATTTTTCAATGATCCAGTGAACTATCTCAACACCTAACACTGAATTATTTACTGACATTCATGGTTCCACAAGGATGAATCCTAATGATTTAAGTGATCCTTGGTGACTTTTAATATAATTGCAAATTTAATTTATTTTTTGGTTTCAGATTTAAATGTCTTAAAAACTACTGCCATTATATTTGATACAGAAATTCTTGTTCCCAAAGAAATAATTGTAATAACTTCAATGCTCCCCTGAATTTTCATCTACTGCTATCATCGGGTCGAATTGAAATATGTCCAATACTTTGGCTTCTGAACGCATACCTTCAACATTCAGCTGTACTTTGTGTTGAGTGCTAATGTAAGCATGCTAACATGCTAAACTAAGAGGGTGGCGATGGTAATTGTTCCTGGTAAATATCAGCATGTTAGCATTGTCATTGTGAGTAGCATGCTGACATTAGCATTTAGCTATCCTTAAGTACAGCTTTACAGAGCTGCTAGCACAGCTTTCGACTTTCAGTCTCGGTACAAAATGTGGATCAGTTATTGTTTGGGATCACTGTGAATAACCAGAGCAAATTTCAAAACAACCTAGTCATAAATGATAAGAGGAAAGCTAAGGTCTAGCACCCCCTCTATCATCCTGTCACAACAATAAATAGGGTTTAACATCTTGAAAACAGGAACATATGTTTAACAACCCCATTCATTATGTGTTGGTAACATTCACAGCTCTCACCATCCTGACATGTTGAGCGTGGATAGGCAGCACAGAAGGCAGGCCAGGAGGGACTGGAGCGCTACGTGCCGCAGACTGTGGGGAATTCTACAACGCAGCACGGCTGAGGCCATTGGGCAGGAGGAGGCATCACTGTTACTCAGAACAGGTCTGGTTGGAAAACACACACTGTTTTTATTAGTTTTTTCCACCTCTTATATGGTATAGATTTCTCATTTATTCTTTCGACCTGATAAATCACTCCGCTGTGCTGATGGACTTTTTTTCACAGGAGCTTCAGAGGTTCAAGTCTGGAAAGATTGCAGTGAAACCCAGTATAGACATATTATAGTAAATCGTTTTTAAAAGCTGATACAGAAAAGGTACGATAGTTTAAATACAGTAACGAGAACTTATTTCTAGAGGTACATGTTATGCTTCCAAATTATGATAAATGTCTAACATGAAACGTTCTAATGTCTTTCTAGACATGACATCTGTTGTTTGTGCCAATGACTATTGGCACAAACAACAGATTGTCATTTTGTATGTGTAGTTCTTGACTGGGAGGTAGAGACAGGTCTGCAGTCTGTAGACGAGGCTCCGCCAGAGGAGCACTGCCACTGCTATAAGAGACTCATCCCAGACCTTAACTACAACCTGAAGATTGAACATGTCTCTCTGTACACCGACCTCCTGAAGGGACAGGCTCAGCTTGATCCAGTACTCAGCAGAGCACACCAGCAATTTATGGTCCAGCTCCATAAAAAGGTATTTTCACTGTTTCTGGCTATAAACTCCAACTGAAATCACATTTAATAGTTCCTTCTTGCAGTCAAACATTAGTGATTTTTAAAAGGAAGGGAAAAAGGTGTTTTGGAATAAATCAGATTGCACCTTTACTCTAAGCCTCTGAGTGGGTGGGATGGTCTACATGTCTGATGTTGATAGAGGAAAAGATAGACAATGAAAGACTTTTCTCTGCTAACTATAGCTTACAGTACAAGGACAGATAGTTAGTTGTTAGAAGTGTTGTTTAAGAATAAGGACCCTGCAATTTGGCATCCAAAGTGACTGTAAGTTTTCAAACTGTGCAGTGTGCTACAGCTGACTAGCCAAATAGCTATGTAGCCCGCAGACTGATGTTAGCACTGTTTTCTCCTGGTGCAGTTTGGGAGCTTGGTATCCAAACCAAGGTGCAACAGAAGTCATGCATTTGTAGATTTGGTTCTCTTGTCTTTTAGTTCCGCCTCTTAAGTACATTTATTAATCTCTATGTCTACACCATCAAGCTGCGCCACACCAACATCTACGAGCGTAATGTTGAATGGGGACGGAAAGGCCTGAACTCCAAACACAATCGCTCACACCAGTTCTACATTGAGCGCATCTCCTCCCACTTTCAAAGAACTGTTATCAACTCCCTTAACAAGTACAGCATTCACACATATGGAACCTTTTTATATACTAGTAAATATCTCTGTGTTGTATGAGTTGACTACAGCTACTTATTTTCACTTTTTCAGAGTAATGAAGGTCACCAAAACTCAACGCCCTTTTGACACAGTGAGGAGACAAGCTGTCAGAGTGCAGATACAGGGGGAGATACAGTGTCACATTAACTATGGACTCCATCTGTGAGTGGGCCATTTTCTTCCTTGTCCATTACAAAAACCTATTTAACAGAGTATATGTACTTATTAACTGTATTTCCACACATGCTAAAGTTCCAGTTTAACTCCAGTGAGATGTCCCTCCATCCCTCAGGGGGAAAGGCTGTACTCTAAGGCAGGCTTTCCTAGCTGATGTGAAGAAGGCGGTGGAGCAGTCGGAAAGCAGACTCATCCTCCTACAGGGACCACCAGGCTGGGGAAAGAGCTCCACCATGGCTGCAGTAGCACAGCTAGCACCCACTTGGCTATCTGGGTGAGATACTGTTAGAACAGAGGATCACATGGTAGCAATAAAGTAATAATAACAACATATGTTTGGTTTGTGATCATTGATAAAAAAAAACATTTCATATTTTTGTATGTCACATTGGTTCAGAGCTGTGAGGATATTGGTGCACTTCATTGGCTTCACTGGAGAGAGCAGGAATATTCGACTGGTCCTGCAGAGTCTTTGTGTGCAGCTTGCTGAAGCCTACTGTCCCCACACACAGCTGTCAGAGGTACTAGACCATCTCTAGGAAACACAGCTTCACTTTTAAAGTGATACCAAGGGTTATTTGTCTCCTCCAGGGCCTCCGTCAGCTGATCTATGAGTTCCACTCTCTGTTGGGCCTGGTGGGAGCAGAGAGGCCCCTGATGGTCCTGCTGGACGGGTTAGATGAGCTGTCTGAGGAACATGGTGCAGACCTCTCCTGGATCTCAACTCCTCTACCTCCAAATGTCCACCTCATCATATCTGCAACCACTGACTCCCCCTGCATTCACACGCTGCACGTCAGTAGAGTTCAATTGAAGTAGATGACATTTAAAATTTCACTCTGGCAACAGAAAGGAGGATACAAATTAGAATTAAATTAGAAACGGCATTCTCATGTTGTGCATATAGTTTGTTAAAATGAAACTTCTAACACTGTTAAATAAACACAGTCAGTAAATATGGAAGTTATAATTGAGATTTTTCTCTCTCACCAACAGTCCGTTCATCCCACAGTCCTGTCCCTCCCTCCACTCCGTCCTGATGACATCACAGCAGCATTAGAGACCAAGCTGCAGAATGACCAGCGGTGTCTGCAGGAGCAGCAATGGCAGCTGCTAGTCCAGGCTTGTCTCTCCTGTCCCTGCCCGCTGTACTTGGAAGCAGCTTACTCTGAGAGCATGTTCTGGACCTCCTACTCCCCCCAGGCCAGCCTAAGCCTTCCAACTAGCCTGGAGGGCCTTTACCTCAACGTGCTGGCTCGCCTGGAGAGAGAGCTGGGGAGGCAGCTGGTGAGACGGGCTGCCACTCTAATATCCATCTCACGTTGGGGTGTAACTGAAGAGGTGGGGAATGCTACATTTACATTTTACATTTGTTCGAGATTCTGTCTGGCTTTGGTGAACAGGGATTTCTATAGTTGAAGTTAAAACAACATTTGTCATCATTTTCATTACAGCAATCTGGCTCTAGAGGGATGTGTTATGACTTTTTAGGGCTTACTATAAACTTCCCATGTATAAGTAATATTTAATCACTGATTTACACTAAAACATTACAGAATAGCAATATGTGTCACATTATCAGCCCCTTTAATATGCGGGTGTGCCTCAGTTCTATGGTTCTGCTGCATGCTGCACTTTGGCCACATTGTTATGCGGATGACACACAACTATTTCTCTCATTTAATTGCAATAACTTTATATAGAGACCTGAGAATAAAAAACATTCACATGAACACAATCAGCAACACAACCACCGATTTGTGTCCGAACCCTGTAATAATAACATTCTACACATCAAACGATTAACATCTCCGGAAATACACTCAATCTCGTGCGTCTGCGTTATCTACTGAGCTGGAATCAGGATGTGATTAGCCTAGCTTAGCATAAATACTGTTTTAGTTAGTTAAAAACTCAAAGGCTTACTAATTAATGCATTGAATCTCATTTGTTAAGTCTGTAGATAGAACAGAAATGTAAAAACAACAATTTGCGTGTTAGCAAGTGTATTTTCTTACTTTGGATAGAGCAAAGTTAGCTGTTTCCCCCACTTCCAGAGTTCATGCTAATGTGGGCTAACTATTTCCTAGCTCCAAACCACAAAAATCCAACAAACACCAGTGTGAAAGTGGCTTTTAGTGTAAAGGCTTGTATGTGAATGGGATCAAATTGCAATTCTGAACCAAACCATGTTTATGTCCATCATTAGGAGCTACTGGACCTACTGGCCCAAGATGTGAAGGTGCTCCTTGAAGTGACCTCATATCGTTCCTCTTCCAGCCACCCCAGGGTGCCTTATGTCTTATGGACTCGACTGAAACGTGACCTCGGTAGTCACCTAACTGAGGTCAGGACAGATGGGACGTGGGTGTACCGCTGGACGCATTCTGAGCTGAGCCGTGTGTGCGTAAAGCACTATTTAAAAACGGATGATTTTCGCATGGCTGTGCACGCAGACTATGCCGACTACTACAGAGACAGGTCGCAGCACACACACATATTTCAGCCACTGGCATGGACACTGGATGAGGAAGAGGATGGTGAAGTTATTACTAAAAGTTACAGATTCAATCTGAGGAAGCTTCACGGGTTACCCTACCACCTGGTCCTCTCAAGCCAAATCCTGCCCTTCCTGTCTGAATGTATTTTCAACTATGAGTTCCTGCTACATAAGGCCTGGGGTCTGTCTGTCCTGGACATCGAGGAGGACCTGAAGAAGGCTGTGCTGCCAGACAAGTAGGTCCTTTCAGAGAAGGCTGTCCTGCTGTCTTAAACTGTGTAAAGCATTAATGATTATTACAGTTGTCCAAAGCAAGAAGATCCTCACTTTCATTCTTGGCTTTGGTTCAGTATCATGTCCCTGATTTCATCAGTTTACCTTCCAGTTTCCGCTTTTTAAAGGCATGGAAATCCAGTAATTAGAAGACATGGTATCTTAGGGTGCATCGGAAACACTTTTTGACAGAGACGTTGAGAGAATTTCACTCAAATGACTTTGCACTAAAAGGTTCCCTGTGAAGTGTATGACCACGGGTACATGGGCAGCTTAATACACATTCCTGATTGGTGGTAACTTTCATGGGAATTTGTCCAATATTTGACAGTTTTCAATCTGACCATAAGCATTCCAACCTCCTTGTAGTGCTGGTGCAAAGGCAGGAAACGGTGATGTCTTCATAGCCTCCTCTTGGCTGCCTTCTCAAGCTTTCTCCAAGAATGTTGTGTCTGTATTGTCTCAATGCATTGAATCATATGACCGGGGATAAGGGCGTACATTTTTAAGACATCTGTGACAGAAGTAGTTGATGAGCTTGAGAAAGAAGTTTAAATTCTGTTTTTCACACTATACACCTGGCGAATTACTATATACATTGTTGTTGGATTGTCTGTTTCAAAAAGTTACAAAAATTGTCAGATGCAGCTTCTCCACAATTCTGCCTTCGGAAAGGAGACTAAATCTGTCCTGACATCTTCTTTTTTTTTGTTATCTACTGCAAGCTGAGTAGATACCCTGTGTTTCTGGCATGGTCTAAAATCCAACTAGTGATATTTGTTCCATGTTAGTTTATCTGTGTAAATACAGTGTGTATCCCCTCCATCTCCTAGGGTGCTGGTGGATGTGGAGGTGCTGTCCGGTGCTCTAGAAATGTCCAGAGCGGTGCTGCTGCAGGACCCCTGTCAGCTGGCCTCCCAGCTTATGGGTCGACTGGGGCAGATGGTTAGTGAGGACCGCCCTATTGCTAAAGGTACACTGTAACAGAAATTGTATATCAGTACATGTTTGTGCCTGTGTTTCAGGTGAGGGACATGGAATCTGTGGAGTTGTATAAATCTGAATAAGGATTCTAGACCAGTATAGTTTTTAATTATCAAAAAAAAAAAGCCAATTTATAATAACTATATTTACATAGCCAATAAAAAAAGATACCAAGTGCAATACAAAAATAAATGAATGTTATATGAATACAATATTGCTATACCTCGTTTGAATAGGCTTTTAACTTGCTTTAAATGCTGACACCAAGAACATGTCCTAAGTTAACAAAATGTAAACATACATTCAAAACAATATAGTTTGTATTGGTACACTATTACATTTTAAATGTTTGCATATCATTTGTATCTACAATATATTAGTCATTAAAATCTTATACCCTTATATTAAATTCAAGCTTCATATATACTTTCTCTTACCACTTACCTTTTGGGCTCAACTTCCAGAAAATATTCAGTAGTAATGTAGGTTATACATGATTTAAAATGTGCTTACACATGCATAATCACTGGTATGGGGTGTGAGTCTGTGAAATACAAGGCACTGACCTGCATTAGGCTGCTTTAAAGATTGGGTAATTCACTAAGAATCTTATATTTCTGTGTCTCATTCACGTGTCTTCATGAAAGTCATGGTGCTAGAAGTTTGGTGACGTAGTGACGACGTTGGAACAATGAAGTCATGCATCTTTGGTATTTTGAGAGACATGAAAATAGCTAATAAATATTTTGTGAATATTTGTGTATATGTAGGTGACTCGCTGAGGTTCAGCTACCTCCATGCTCTACTGTCTCAGTGTACCCAGTCCTCCCTGCCTGTGTTGCTGCCGTCCTCCACCTACTTGCTGCCCCCAGGAGACCTCCAACACACCCTGCTGGCAGGTGACACATCATTATACAGTATATACTGCTCTGCCTCACAGAGTTGTCATCCTGATTGTCCATACTGCAATTTTGCTATGTTGCTCTATTCTGTGCACATCTATTGCATATCTGTCCTAGAAGATGGAGTCCCCCTCTGTTGCTCTTCCTGAGGTTTCTTCCATTTAGTTTTCTCACTATTAAAGTCTTTCTTTAGCTGAATCCAGGCTCTAAGGACATAATGTGTTATATGCTGTATAGATTGTAAAACCCCTGAGGCACATTTGTGATTTGTGAGATTGGGCTATGTAAATAAAATTGACTTGACTTGATGAATACTCAAGTACAGGGTTAGGGTTAGGGTTAGTACAGTACTCAAGATACATACTGTTCCACTCCACACTTAAGTACTATGTAGTGCAGGGGTCAGGAACCTTTTTGGCTGGGAGAGCCATAAAAGCCAAATATTTTTTTGATGTATTTCCTTGAGAGCCATATAAATTTGAATGCAACTTTATGCGTGCATTTTTTAAGAATAACACGTCTCCGAGTACTAATAGAGATATCAGTGTTGCATTGAACAGGAGCTCTTTTATTAAATAAACTAAACGCTTACGTTATTTATCTCATTTATGTGCATGTTTCAGTGTCTACTGCACGGGTGTCAAACTCAAGGCAATTATATCCGGCCCGCAAGAAAATGTCATATGTCTGTCATAACTGGCCCGCCAGTTTTGGTAATTAAATCAATGCATGGCACAACTACGGGAAAAGACATTTGAGGAATAATCTAAATATGTGAATGAAATGAAAGTTTTTGGAAAGCAAAGGGAAAGACACCACAGATCTCTGGGACGATGTGAGCTGGACTGTTTGTGCGACATAACGAAGCATCTCACTGTTAAACCTGCAGCTTCAGGGCCGTGTGATCACGGACATGTATGATGCCGAGCTGCCTGTGGGAGACTCGGATGCAGAAGGAAACTTTGGTCACTACGTGTTTCCAAACACTGACAAACATCTCCACCGCTGTGTTCCCGACAGCATTCTGCTGATCAACTGAGACCATTTGCCGACTTTGCAGCTCAGATATTTTAATTGAACTGCTCAGCAATGCGTTTGCAGTTGACTTAAATATGTTCCATATCTTTTTGCACTTTATGTGTACCCTGTTCAATAAATGTGGACCGTGTTTGGCCCTCGACGTAGTCCCAGTTTTTAATGTTGGCCCTCTGTGAATGAGTTTGACCCCCCGGTCTACTGCTTGCTTTGCGCAGTCTCGCGACGGGCGGGGCTCCGCCCCTACACACACACACACACACACACACAGCGGAGGAAAGGAGAGGGGAGAACTAAAAACAAATCCGCTGCTAAATGTTTTACTTTAAAATGGCACAGTATAATTATTTATTACTTGTTAAGTTAAAAAATGTCAGCTCAAAATTGTCTGCGAGCCATATCGCGTTATCGAAAGAGCCATATATGGCTCGCGAGCCATAGGTTCCCGACCCCTGATGTAGTGTATGTGTTGCTAAATGTTTTTTATGTGCATGTAAACTAACTCACATGCTATAACTATATATTGAAATATCTAATTGAATCTAATTGGTGTGTTCATTAACCAGGTCACTTGACTAATGTAACTGCCCTGGGAGGGGGGCAGAGAGGACCCTTGTGTGTCATCAGTGAATCACATGGAAGCCTGAGGTTCTGGGATTTGGAGCAGAGGCAGATCACAAGGAGCCTGGATGCGGCACAGGGAATTGTGGGAGATTCAGTCACCCTAGGTCTGGATGATAGGATGCTTATAGT
Organism: Cottoperca gobio; assembly: GCF_900634415.1. Lineage (NCBI taxonomy): Eukaryota > Metazoa > Chordata > Actinopteri > Perciformes > Bovichtidae > Cottoperca > Cottoperca gobio. Next base: position 7,720,938 of record NC_041372.1, on the reverse strand, counting down.
CTGCATGGGACAACGTCTGCAGGTTAGACTTCAGCCAAATGTAGTTTCACTGCTTGGTTTAAATGAAGAAGAAACATCTTTTTTTTTCTACTGTATCTCAGCAACAGTGTTGATTTCGTTTACAAAAACTACGGAAAAACGTTTTCCATGACTCAAGAAGAAGTCAAGAAGATGACATGAAAGCACTGACTAACTGACTATACCAACATACAATATGTTGCATATCACATGTATGTAGATGAAAAAAGATGAGACTAAAATGTAGTTTAAAAAATAAAAAACTTTACCAAAAAGAGGAGATCAAATATTACACTTCTTTTGCCAATGCAAAAGTTCAGTTCCCTGTGCTGTTTCCTTATGAGGACTAAACCGTCAGGAGGACTCTGAAAAGCTTTCTTAAATTCAAGTTAACAATGACAACAACAAGGCTTGGGAGAAAGAAACAAGGTGATATTTTGGCTAGACTCTATTGACTGAAATGTTCTGATACAATAATATGTTCTAATATAATCTGATGACTAAAAAGTCTGAAATGTCAACAGTTTTCATTGACTAAACCTAGTTGACTAAGTTGATTAATAGTTGACTAAGATGAGACTTTATTGCTCAGTCTTGATACATACATTTAGATATGTAGCACTCTAGGAAAGGAAAGTGTAAAAACAATAATAAGAAGAGTTTAAAGCCCCTGGAAAGACTGTTGCGGCAGGATACTGATATCTAACTTGACTGTGTTTCAGGTGAGAGAGGTTGAATCGGGGCGAGTCGTGTACTCTGAGAGCGACTCAGTGGATGTTCCCATAGTCACCACCACTTGTGAAGGACGGCTGCTGGTGGTCTTCTATGACGGAAGTCATCTAGTCAAGGTGCACAGCAGCAAACAGATACACAGTTAGAGACTAGCTGGGGATCATAGTTGAGCATTTAGCAGCTAAAGAGCCTAACACCCTTAGCCATTAGAACTTTATTGGGTGATAATGTGTCAATGTTGTATGTTCAACTTGTCCTGCTGCATCTAAAATGGCTGGAAAAAATAAATTATTGAAGCCTCAATATTTGTTCAGCCGAATGATCGCTAGGAACTTTACAAAAAGAGCTTTGTTTGTTCATTAAAGTTTATAGTTTCATGCCTGAAGATGAAATGTGTGTTCCTTGTGTGTTTGGTAGGTTTTTGACTTGGCCTCCTCCTGCTCTCTGCTGCACTGTGCTAACATTTCCCTGGAGCGGGACGCACTCCACAAAGACCGCTCCATTCTGCTGTCCAACAATTCCACTCTAGACTACGTCCTCTTTGCCTACAGGTCAGACAGCATGAGTTGACACACCAAGTCAGGACCAGGCTATCGTCATGTTTATTCTGATATGTTGAATATATTGAAGGTGCCTCGTGATGATATTTAGCACTTTGACATTTGACATACCTGGCAATAAGCTACAGCTTGCTCTCTGAAAGCATATAGTTTACCTCCCCTAAAATCAGGTCTTTTCTTGGGAGCATTGCCCTGCTGTGGATGCTTTGGTTTTAATTAATGTTGTGTCTTTTTATCAGTATACAAAATATCCAATTGTCACCTGATAAATTAAAGTTTAGGTTAAATAATGTTCCTGAAAAAACATGTAGAGATGGTTTAAGTAATTATTTAAGCCCTGAGTGTCTGCAGAACAAACAAAACAATTAAACTCAACAAGCTCATCACTGCAAGGGCAAAGTAATAACTGAAGGCAACCCAAGTGTATCAGCGTTTTTATCAACTCAAATTCTCTCAACTGTCATTGGGACACTGTCCGGAGACGTTTTTGTGAATCATTTAAACTGTAACTGTGAAACGGAAAAAGTTTTTACCCTGATTATTAAAACCCTTGTAGCACAGCCGGCCAGATCCCAGTAGGTCACTTTGGATGTCAAATGATGGAGATCTCAGCAGCATTACATCCACAATACATGAGTCATAAGTGTCACTGCGAGTGACCTTATTCTTAAATAATATCACATATCCCTTTGTTAACAAGCTGTGAAATCAGGCCTCCATATTATTCAGACAAATTTCACCGCTGGGTTTGAAAACCGTTGTTAATTATTAAGATAGGCCACTACTCGTGTGCCTCCCCAGTGTAATGTAGCAGGGAGGTGATGGCTTCATGCCTTCGCTCCTGTCACACAGATGAATGGCACTGAATCTGATAGCCACATAGATCACAGTAAGATAATAAAAGTTTCCAGAGAGCTTTTCTTCATTCCGTCTAATTATAACTAGATTAAAAGCAGTGGCATGGGCGCTTTCAGAGTAATTAGCACAGAAGCCATGCCTTGACACCTGACAGGAGGAGGTATCAGATAAACAACAAACTAGGACACCGGGGGTTTCTGGTAATACAAGACGACAGGGATGGTAATGATACGGAACGCCTCAGAGCATCAGCTCATTTACAGTTTGCTCTCTTCAGTGTGTCACAGTTAAATGAAAGCTCTCATTAAGCCTTAAAGTACTTGTAATGTTCCAGTGACTTTTTGTTTTGCCGGAAATGACCTCCCTGTGATGATTGACAGGAAAATTCTGGTCTTTTTCAATCTGGATCTTGCTTTGTGCTCGAAACCATGTTGAGATTCAGGTTATTTATATCGGAGAAGCAGCATAAAGCTTCTTAAAGCTTTCCAAATAAACGGTCATTTTACATCAATGATTTCAAACGCTGGTCTCTGGTATTGTGGCTAATTGCATCTACTTCTGGGGCAACTTACCTTGTTGCAAATAGTATACTGAACTTAGCTATATTTATCTCCACCTGTTGTGAGATCCTGAGTTTGGTGTTCATGTGTGTGTGCGTGCGGTTATCAAATCAAATCAAATCAAATTTATTTGTATAGCCCAATATCACAAATTATACATTTGTCTCAGTGTGCTTTTCCTTAGACCCTAGCATCGCACAAGGAAAAACTTCCTAAAAGAAACCCCATAATTAAAGGGGGAAAAATGGAAGAAATCTCAGGGAGAGCAACTGAGGAGGGATCCCTCTCCCAGGACGGACAGACGTGCAATAGATGTCGTGTGTACAGGATAAACAACATAGTTCAAATACAACATTTGACAGAAATTATGTTGTGTTGAAAAAGAGAGAGTTTGGATGAATCCAGGAGAATGTCAAAAAGGCTTCCCGGTGTCCAGCAGGACCAGGGCAGCAGGCGCAGCCACGATTCATGATCCCGACGCGAACTTTATCAGTGGCAACCTGCCACATGAGACACAGAAACTCCGGGGATGATGCCCCGGATGATGAGTTAGTAACATACATTTACATAAATGCATACAGATAGAGAGGGAGAAGAAGAGAGGGAGGGGAGGAGAGAGGAAGAGAAGGAAGAGAGCAGGGAGGTGTCCCCCGGCAGTCTAAGCCTATAGCAGCATAACTAGGGGCTGATCCAGGGCAAACCTGAGCCAGCCCTAACTATAAGCTTTATCAAAAAGGAAAGTCTTTAGCCTATTCTTAAATGTGGACAGTGTGTCTGCCTCACGAATACAAACTGGAAGCTGGTTCCACTGGAGAGGAGCTTGATGGCTGAAGGCTCTGGCTCCCCTTGTACTCTTAGAGACTCTAGGAACTACAAGTAACCCTGCAGTCTGGGAGCGCAATGCTCTAGTTGGTTTATAAGGTACTATGAGATCTTTAAGATATGCTGGAGCCTGACCATTAATTGCTTTGTAAGTCAGGAGAAGGATTTTGAATTCTATTCTGTATTTTACCGGGAGCCAGTGCAGAGCAGCTAATACAGGAGTAATATGATCCCGTTTCCTTGTTCTAGTCAATACACGTGCCGCTGCATTTTGGATCAACTGAAGAGTCTTAAGCGACTTTTTGGGACAACCTGATAACAATGAGTTGCAGTAATCCAGCCTTGAAGTAACAAATGCATGGACTAGTTTTTCTGCATCATTTTGAGACAGGATGTGTCTTATTTTTGCAATGTTACGTAGATGAAAGAAGGCAGTCCTTGAGATTTGTTTTATGTGGGAGTTAAACGACAGATCTTGATCAAAGATGACACCAAGATTCCTTACAGTGGTGCTGGAGGCCAAATTAATGCCATCCAGAGCTTCTATGTCATTAGAAAATGCGTTTCGGAGGCGTTTAGGGCCAAGTATAATAACTTCAGTTTTGTCTGTGTTTAACATCAAGAAGTTGCTAGACATCCAAGTTTTTATGTCCTTAAGGCATGCTTGAAGTTTAGCCAATTGATTGGTTTCATCTGGTTTAATTGATAGATATAATTGAGTATCATCTGCATAACAATGAAAGTTTATAGAGTGGTTCCTTATAATATTGCCCAAAGGAAGCATATATAAGGTGAATAGAATCGGTCCAAGTACAGAACCCTGCGGAACTCCAAGACTGACTTTGGCTGTCATGGAGGATTTATCGCTAACACATACAAATTGAGATCGCTCAGATAAATAGGACTTGAACCAGCTTAGTGCGGTTCCTTTTATGCCAACACAATGTTCCAGTCTCTGTAGTAGAATGTCATGATCAACAGTGTCGAAAGCAGCACTGAGGTCTAACAAAACAAGAACAGAGAAGTCCTTTGTCTGATGCCAATAGAAGATCATTGGTAACTTTCACCAGTGCCGTCTCTGTGCTATGATGAACTCTAAATCCAGATTGAAAAACCTCAAATAAACTATTATTATGTAAAAAATCACACAACTGTTTTGCGACTGCTTTCTCAAGGATTTTAGCAAGAAAGGGAAGGTTAGATATCGGCCTATAGTTGGCTAAAACCTCTGGATCAAGACTAGGCTTTTTAAGAAGTGGTTTTATTACAGCTGCTTTAAAGGATTGTGGTACGTAGCCAGATAATAGAGGCAGGTTGATCATATTTAATAACGAGGTGTTAATTAAGGGTAAAACTTCTTTAAACAGTTTAGTTGGAATCGGGTCTAAAAGACAGGTTGATGGCTTAGACGATGAGATTGTTGAAGTTAGTTGGTTAAGGTTGATTGGAGTAAAACAGTCTAGATATATTTCAGGAGTTACAGATGTTTTTAAAATTCCAACAGTTGAAGTTAAGTCATTACCAATTGAGGTCAGGAGGAGATTAATTTTGTCTCTAATAATTATAATTTTATCGTTAAAGAAGCTCATGAAGTCGTCACTACTGAGAGATATAGGAATAGAAGGCTCTGTAGAGCTGTGGCTCTCTGTCAGCCTGGCTACAGTGCTGAAAAGAAACCTGGGGTTGTTCTTATTTTCTTTTATTAAGGAAGTGTAATAAGCTGCTCTGGCATTACGGAGAGCCTTCTTATACGTTTTAAGATGATCTAACCAGACTAAACAAGATTCTTCCAATTTGGAACGCCATTTACTTTCAATATTTCTCGACTTTTGTTTTAGTTTGCGGATTTGTAAATTAAGCCATGGAGCTTTCTTTTTCTGTTTTATGATCTTCTTCTTTAGAGGAGCGACAGAGCCGAGTGTTATTCGCAGTGAGGCTGCAGCGCTATCAACAAGATGATTAATTTAGGAGGGACTAAAGTTAGCATTGGAGTCCTCCATTATATTGATATTGAGTCCTGGTATTGAATTAAGTGCTAATGGAATCACTTCCTTAAATTTAGTCACAGCACTTTCAGATAAACATCGAGCGTAGGATATTTTGCCTACTGGCTTGTAGTCCAGTAACAGGACTTCAAAAGTTATTAAAAAATGGTCTGATAAAAGAGGATTATGTGGACACACTGATAAACTTTCAATTTCAACACCATATCCCAGAACAAGGTCCAGAGTGTGGTTTAAACAGTGAGTTGGTTCATGTACATTCTGACTGAACCCAATGGAATCTAATATTGAGATAAATGCATTATTAAGGCTGTCACTATCAACATCCACATGAATATTAAAGTCTACAATAATTACTTTATCTGTTTTAAGGATTAAACTTGGTAAAAATTCTGAGAATTCAGATAGAAATTCAGAATACGGACCAGGAGGGCGGTACACAGTAACAAATACAACTGGCTTTATTGTTTTCCATCTTGGGTTTGAGAGCGTAAGAACGAGGCTTTCTGTCCATGGCTAATCTCGCATATTACTGGACCTGTCGGCCTTTTAATGTTTATGCTCATTTATGAATGTGTGCCCAATAACCTCCCGTGGTTGCGGTGATTCACAATCTTTGAACAATTTATTTTATTGACTGTTTGATTTCTTGATGTTAATGAAAAAAAAAAGATTAGATTCAAAGGCTTTTTCAAAATAAAAATCTCATGTCCCAGGCTCCTCCAACAATGCAACACACAGTATACTTAAGACATAAAAAATAAATAAAAAAGTGCCAACATAATAATGCAAGTAAACTGCAGGAATAGTTGAAATATATACATATCAAATAGAATAAGATAAAACAGAATGTAAAGTTTGAAATACTGTACAGTGGAATGTATTACTATATACTGTAATAATATATAGTTGATACAGCATTTACCACTGGGTTCTAATTTGTAAATGTTATTAATGTTGTAAATATATATGAAAGTTTCATCCTTTTTCAGTTATTTGATACTCTTCTCTGTGTTTGAGGTCTGGTGGTGAGGCAGCAGTATTCAGTGCCAGAGGGGGCGCTGTGCTGTCCGTCCTATCTGCTCAGCATGATGCTGCCTCTATACAAGCTGTGGAAATGACTGAAGACTACCTGCTGCTCTTCTGCAGGTACACTAACACCAGAACGATTAACTCCTGCATTTGTTATAACAACAAGCTGCTCTCTGTCAGAGTTTGTTTGTTTCTGCATTGTGTCTGATACGAAGTACAAAAAAAGTACATATTTATAAAAAGTTTTTAAAAACTTCTAACATAATCTTCTGAAGTAAAGAAGTACATGTGGTGCCATTTAAAAAAAGAAAAATATCAATCGTGTGTTCCTGTGTGTAAAGTAAGGATTACTAATTAATAATAAAAGGTATTAATTTAAAATGTAAACCCTGCAGGACCTGTGGTACCTTCTCTGAGATGTGATGATGTCCTGGACTTCCTTGTGACATTGAGTGACACCTCACAGGAGTGAAACTTTCTCCTCTGACCACCTAGTTTGTGCTTTGTCTGTGTCAGATACCCATACAAGTGTGGCAGTGAAATCATCCACATCCAACTCTTCAGCACTGTGTCATTCCTCTACTTGCGGACTATACTGGGCTGCAGCCAGGACCGTATTTCTCAGATCACCGTGAACCGGGCAGGGACGCACGTCGTGGCCTTTTGCCCCTCCCCCCTTACCGGCATCACTGAGCTGGTCACCTGGAACCTGGAGACAGAGGACCACAAACACATTGCTCGCTTCCCTTCAGTACTGAGCAAAGGTTTGTTTTCACAGAGGGGCATAAAGTGCGGCAATGTAGATACCCAGAGGGGTTTTAGGGTTTGCCATGGATACAGAACAGAAAGATTAATTAACCATTTGAGAAGTCCCTCCCCCAACAGCAATTGTCCAATCATAGTTTAACAACAGTGACTCGACACAGCAGGTCTGACAAGGTTTGGATTTCTCAACACTAGTAAGGACAATACTCAATGTTCAAAGAGTTTTTTATTGCCTTTCCTAAACCAAAGTATAAGAGCGAATGATTTAGCATGCCTTGCTAACTAAATTACATTGTTAAAACTCTGCAAGGCCAAGAGTTAGCATATTGTTAGCTAACTACATTGTTTTGTGGGGTTGCAGGTAATTTATAGAAAAATCCTCATTTAGGGCAAATCAAATGTGTGGGATTTTAGGGTACTATTAGCAGCTCTGTCCCGCTGTTTATTTATTATTATTTTGGGGATGATGATTCTACATCTGAATGGAGTTGTGTACACAAGGGCTAACTGGGACATGCAGCTTTAACATTTTGTTTTGCAGTCAGATAGAAACATTAAGAGGTCAGTTGGAGACAGATTCTTCAACAATGGATATGTGACTAAAACTGAGAAGTCTACTTCTGCCTGAAATCAAATACTCATGTTCAATGTTTCAAAAATAACGATGAATTTCCAGTTGTAAATAGGCCACCCTGGAGCTGCCATTTAATGGTTGCTACATGCTCTGACCCTCCAGGCCTGTGTTTTGATCTGCGCTTCTGCATGGGGATCTGCAATGGAGAGAAGTACCTTCACCTGTGGGATCTGACCTCCAGGATCAGTGACCAGGCTCTTACCTATAACATCCATAAGCTCAGGAGTCAGGGCACAGAGGAGATTGTCCCTATGGGGAAAACTCAGAGGTAGGTACTGAGGCGTAGCACTGACAGCAGTCTCTTTGTATTTTCATCTTGTGATTATTATCGATTATTATTATCTTGATAATTATGAGATAGAGGAAATGTTTTTGCACAACCATATGTCCATTCTGTGTTTAAAACACACTTGGAAATAGTTTCATAGTTTGTTCATCATGAGAAAGAAAAGCACCAAAATGTCACTGTATAAGATTTGGATATTTCTCTATGTATTTACTCACGTTTTATTCAAATTGTAATTGTGTGAAAAAAGAATCTAATAAAAATCTAAAGTAGCCTGGAACGGAAATTTCAACAGTAGCAAAAAAAACAAAAAACATTCAGGTTTATTGACATTTCATGATATTTTACACCATGCAGAGTTTTGTAGGCAAGAGAGCAATACCAATATTTGACCTCAATATTTATTTTTTCATAACCTAGTTTCCTTCTTCCTGGTATTACCGTTTCAGTAGTATTTTTCTATTTATCAAAAAGTTGTATTAAATGCCTATATATATATATATATATATATATATATATATATATATATATATATATATAGGCATTTAATACAACTTTTATATATATATATATATATATATATATATATAATGTTATTATTATTATATTTTTTTTTTTATTATATTTGCAATGTGTTTTACTATATATTTCAAAATGCCACTAGAATTGAGCATACATACTATATACATTTCAATATCATAATGCATGAATGCTATACAAGCATTTCTAATTCTAAGTTTATGTTACCACTGTAATGGAAGCATGATTACACTAAATGTGATGATGTATTAGCTGCTGTAGGGATGCAGGAAATATTATTTCAATGTTTTCTGTCCGTCCCACATCTGGCACCAAACTTACTGTATGTGCTTGGCATGAAGGGGGAATTAGAATTTTGTGTTGTCTTATTGACATTTGGCAGAGGAAAATAGAATATGGGGCTGAGTACTTTGGGATCAATAGAACTTTCCATCACAACTGTCCCTTTGCGGTGCCATCCTCCTTTGATGGAGTCTGACTCCCTCTACTGGCAGGTATGCTGTGTGCCGCTCCATCAGAGCTGGGACGGTGTATGTGTGGAACTTGACCAGGCGCCGTTTCGCCTGCCGACCAGTCAGAGTGGAGCACGGCCTTTACAGCAAAACTGATATGGTGCTCGCCCATGACTTCAAACTTTACATCTTTACAGACAGAAGCACAAACAGCTGCATGGACGCCCCTTCGTATTCATTCCAGGTCAGACTCTCTTTTATGTCATTTTTTATATATTCATCTGTCAAAAGTCAATTGACTCTCCAAATGTATTCACCCCAAAATAAAACATCAATAAATCTAGATTGTTTTGAGAGTTGGAAATATCGGCCGTAGAGATGTCTGCCTTTCCTCGAATATAATGGAACTAGATGGCACCTGGCTTGTGGTGCTCAAAGCACCAAAAATACATTTGAAGTTTCACATTTTCATTTAGGAACTATATTTCTTTCTGTTGTTTCACCGTGCAGAATTGTGCATCTACTCATTGACAATGGTTGCTGGGTGTAGTTCCTACTGTTGGACACCGGGAAGCCTTTTTGACATTTTCCTGGATTCATCCAAACTTTGTCTTTTTCAACACAACATCATTTCTGTCAAATGTTGTATTTGTACTATGTTGTTTATCCTGTACACACGACATCTATTACAGTCTGTCCGTCCTGGGAGAGGGATCCCTCCTCAGTTGCTCTCCCTGAGGTTTCTTCCATTTTTCCCCCTTTAATTATGGGGTTTCTTTTAGGAAGTTTTTCCGAGTGTCTAAGGACAGAGGGTGTCGTAACCTGTACAGTCTGTAAAGCACACTGAGACAAATGTATAATTTGTGATATTGGGCTATACAAATATATTTGATTTGATTTGATTTGATTTGATAAAAGTGCTCGCAACAAGGTCTGTGGATTATCTTGAGTAACCAGGTCATGATTTCTGGAAAGAGACGTTGCGCTTTGAGCACCACAAGCCGAGTGCCATCTAGTTCCATTATATTTACGAGAAGGCGGACATCTCTACGGCCGATATCCTCAACACTGTAACCCACACAAAATATGTACTTTAGATTTTGGGTTGAATTGTCACTTTTAAGTTTATGTTTTCCCTCAACATGATTGTGAATTACTGAGATAACGTTCTGTCATAGTAACATGTCTGTCACATCTGACCTCCCAGACTCTTCTGGTGTATGATTTGATTAAGCGGAGCTATGTGAGGAGACAGACAGGGATCACAGTTATTGCTTATCCTCAGCATGAGTACCGTCTTCTGGAGAATGGAAAGACTCTTCTGGGCCTATCAGAGACCAGGTGAGAGTTAATCTGTGAAATAGTCCACAATGATAGAGAAAATTCACACCACATTAGATTAAGAAGATTAGAAGAAAATAAAAATCAGTTTTTGATCTCCAAATGAATCAATGTATGACATGCATAGTATGTTTAAGTTGAGGCACCCTCTGATTCAAACACCTTACTTATATTAATCCTCGCACAGATTTTATTGAAATAAATGTAATAACTGAACTGAATTAAAAAATGAAAGTCTCAAACATGTTAATAAAGTTATTCCTACTGTATATTTATCATTACCTTCAAAATCCCATTCCAGCAGAAGCCCAGTTTATTTCCTGTCTGTTGGGTTTTGTTGCAGAGATCATCTGATCCTTTGGGATCTAGACTCTGGCTCCATCAAACACGAGATCAAACCATCCCGCAGAGAGTCGCTCCTGTGCAGCAGCACGGTCCAAGACCTGCAGCCTGATGTGACACCACGCAGAGAGACAACATGTGAGCCCTCTAAAAAAAACACAGATTTATCATTATCAGAAAAGAGACTCTTCAGTCTGACTCTTCAAACAACATTCGCAGTGCTGTATCAGTATCAACATCAGTTCCAGAAAATAAATACCTTTATTACTCTTGGATGGAAGAGAAAATGGGACCACAACCCAGTGAGAAGAGCATAGTTATTAAGAATTGTTAAAAATGTACAATTCTAACACAGACGTTGTATGGACTAGAGCAGGTTTCTTCCTTTCATGGTAGAATTCCGCTATAAAAACATATTACTTGTTGTTAAATCAGTCTTTAATAATATCTGGTTTGACGATAGCACCTGGATAGGCCTGTAGTGCGAACTAACTTTGGGTTTTCTTGCCTTGATACAGTGATGCCATGGGACATTCGAACAGAGAACAAGTCTGCAAAGAAGAGGAGCCTGGAGAGAGAGGCACAGAGGGAGAAAGAGGCCAAAAGGAGGCTGGACAGAGAGAAATACAACTCTATAGACCAGTACCTCCTCAGTGGAGATGAACAGGTACACCGCAAATGAGCAATGCACAGTACAAGGGCAGGAAAAACCCATTTTTATTTTATGTTTTTTCTGATAAAGCGGCGCCTTCCACACACTATGACAAGGAGGTTTTCATTGCTTGAGGTCTTTTAAATTTCATATACTAATGTCTGCATTGTTGGCAAAATAATAACATTTTGAGATAATTGGCTTTATAACATGAAGTGTCATTACACTGTCAGTAGTTGTTGCATTATTGACCTCTACATTCCACGTCTTTATTTTTTAGGTGGTGGTGTGCGCTTATTTTGCTCATCACCTCAATGTCTTCAGCGTGGTCTCGCAGGAACACCTCCACACCCTGGAGGATAAAACATCGCTGCTGAGCCTCCACACTGCAGCTGTTACTTGCACTGGCAGCCACCTGGTGCTGACCAGCTACAACCAAGAGCAGAGGAACCCTTACATCACCCTGTGGGACCTGCACAAAGGAACGGTGGGTTATCATTGTTTGCTTGAACTTGACCTGAACTCAGTTTTCAGTTTATTCATACAGAAGCCATGAGAGAGAAGTGGGAAAGGTTTTTTTGGTGTTGTTGTTGTAATATTAATTTTGGCCACAAGAGGCAGAAATGCAACACTTCCCCGTGTTCTAAATAGGATTAAAAGCATTCGTGTTTTCTTCAAGGTGAGTTTCAATTTGCACTCTAAACACAAGGTACATATATCATGTTAAAGCATGTCGCTTTACATTACTGTCATGTCTTTCTTTTGCCAAGAAATGTATTTTAATCTACTTTTCATCTTATTTAAAAACATGGGATAGTGGCGCTCGTCAGCCTTTTGTGGCCATTAAATAAATTAAGGACTTTAGAAATATTATCCTGGCAAGGCTTGTTTTTCACCTGTTCTTAAGTCAAAAACACAGTACAAAAAACTATTTAGATCGGACTTCAAAATGGAAAAGATTATTCTCACTTGCCTCTCAGGGCTGCCGTATATTTAACTCTTTTAAACAATTATTAACTTGTATTTGTCAGCTCTCTGATCACCAAAAAGGCAAATTGTGATTGCCTTGGGGATGATTTGATTTCATATTGACCAAAAGGTTAAGTTTTTTTCAAATTCTTCTAGGTGGCGAAAAGACTGAGGTCTGAGGCTGGAGTTTGCTGCGTAGCTATCACAGACAACGCAGAGAGAGTTGTCTTTGGGGTCACAGGAAGCAACAGGTGAACGTCTTTAGCTTTTCTTAAGTGACATGGCCATGTTATTCATCACTTCAACACTGTGTCCTACCATTGTTACGTCGTTTTAGTCCTGAAATTGGGTTCCCTGCAATGCTAATAAGACTGAACCTTGGACCGCTGACAACTAATCGGCCATAAATGTAGGAGTTGTTTTTCAACTTTAAAAAGAACAAGCAGTGTTCCCACAGATCCTTAAAAAAATATCTTAAAAGGCAATTTATTAATTAATCTAAAAATAAGGCTTTAATAGTTATTAAAATGTCTTGAATCAATCTTTAAAAAGTTTAAAAATGCTAAAACATGGGAAGTAGGATTTAATGAATAGTTTTTTTATTAATTGGTAATATCTGTTTTTGAACTATGAACATATGCTCTCAGTAAGAAAGGAAATAACAAAAATGAATTATGTCTAAAACATATACTTTTTCAATTAGGTCTTTTATTACCCTAGGTCAATTTAAAGGGTCACATTTGATACAAATATCTTCTCTCATGTTGAGTTATTGTGAATTCAGATTTGGTGAAAAAATATATAGCATAAATCCATTTTAAATGTAATTCATTCAAACATTTGCAGTCAAGAAATAATGTGTCTGCTGCATTAAACATCTTCCATCAACAGCACTACTCAGCGAGCACTGAACTTTAATTTACAGATTGTATTAATGTGTGTTCTGATATATACAGTAACTGTGCGCTCTTTATAACAGCTTTCTGGAGGAAACATCCTCAACACGCCTGGTCACGCAACTTGGCATCATAGTATTACTTTATTACATCGGGTTACAACATCATCTGATCGAATTCATATTTGCTTTAGGCTATTTTTTGTTATTCAGGGTGGGATGCCCTCCAGCAGCCACAGCACTGGAGCCTTTTCCCAGATGGCGAACGCAGTGGTTGTAAAAGCGTTAGTTTAGTAGCTCATTAGAGAGTGGCTGTATTTTCACCTCTTTGTTATGTGTGCCATAAATGTTTGTTTGTTTTGAGATCAGGGGGGGAAGAGGTAATGACTTTATTTCATTGTCAAGGTGATGGTCCAACGCAAATGTAAATAAGGCTTTGTAGGGTCTCACTTTTTTATAAAATGAAATAGATAAATAGATTGGATGGATTCACCTCCGTCCCCACCCACATAAGTCTTTAGTTTGTGTTCCTCAAAGTGCTCTAATACATCAGTACTACTGTCGTTCTTCAGAGTGATACTGAGCTCAACTGCAACATTACTCGAGAAACAGCTGATATGTGTTTACAGATGCTGCAGGGTAAGCAAAGCTTTTAAAGCTGCTGAGCTTTTTACAAAAATGAAATACACTGTTAACAGTCTTACTCAATGTATCACATGACCGAAATTCCAATCACAGTCATGCGATGACAACTGAGCTATCTCTACAACAAGTAAGCGAACTCCACTAGCCAATGAAGAAGGTAAGATGTGGTTGAAAGCTCCAGAAAAAGCTGGGGTTTTGTTTTGTTTTGCTTCTATGAGTTTATGCTATAAAAATACATACTAAACTGTGATAATTTGATAAACTGTTTGAGGTTATATATACATTTTGAATCTTGAGGTTGTGTTTGTAGAGGGGTCCTGTGTCAAAATAAATAGTTTTAATAACTTTAACACTTTAGTTGATATTATAGTTATATAGTGCATATTCGTAAATAAATTAGGATTTGATCAAATCAAATCAAATTTATTTATATAGCCCAATATCACAAATTATACATTTGTCTCAGTGGGCTTTACAGACTGTACAGGTTACGACACCCTCTGTCCTTAGACCCTCGCATCGCATAAGGAAAAACTTCCTAAAAGAAACCCCAAAATGAAAGGGGGAAAAATGGAAGAAACCTCAGGGAGAGCAACTGAGGAGGGATCCCTCTCCCAGGACGGACAGACGTGCAATAGATGTCGTGTGTACAGGATAAACAACATAGTACAAATACAACATTTGACAGAGAATGATGTTGTGTTGAAAAAGAGAAAGTTTGGATGAATCCAGGAAAATGTCAAAAAGTATTCCCGGTGTCCAACAGGACCAACCTATGACCAAACTAATTTGGATAAAGGTGTAGGCTGACCATTGGGTTCATCCAGCCCTGCTGTCAGCCTTCACACTCTGGAACATAAACTTTCCACACCACAGTCAAACACCTACTGTTGTTTAACATGATAAATATGCTAATCGTGTTGCCATTGGGTTCCACTAGCATTTTGCTAGCAAGACCAATCCAATAGTGAATTCTGCACTCATTTTTAAACGTGTGGATGTGAAAATGCCTTTACATCTTTATATACAGTAATTGGTGTTGACCATGTTTGCTCTGACAGACTGAAGTTGTGGGAGCCCTTCAAGAGAAAGTGCAGGAGCATCTGTGGCTATGGAAACCTGACGATAGAAGTCTCCAGTAAGCTTTACGTGACAGAGGGAGGAACCAGAGCCATCCTGCTGTCAGGTGGGAAACAGAGATGAAAGTTATAAAAAGCTCCTATAAATAAAAGGAATGGAATGATTTATTAGGGCTTCAGTCTGACTGCAGTGTGTGTTTGTCTTCACACTGAAGACAAAGCGTGCTAAAAACCAACTGTTTCCTCAAGGTTCTTTCACATTAAGGTGCCATATTACAGCGTGTGTTCACACTCTCAAGTAAGTGATAAGGGTTGGATTAAAAGAGGCTGATATAGACAGTATTTTAATTTAAAGGGTTCAATCAAATAAATGTTTAAGTAAAGAAAAAAAGCATGTAAGGAGCCATTTGTGTAAACTGACTCTTTAAAGCTAAAAGTATTAATTTCTCTCTGATTCTTATTAAGAGACCTCTGAATCAAAAGGAAACATTTATCTATACCTCCAATCTGATCATGTCATTAGAATCTGTTAAACAGTACAGTTGTCATGAATAGGGATTAGCTACAGAGACTAAAATAATAATCATTTGTATGTTACATGTTTATTTCTGCTGTAAATTTGGGCATTTCAACATGCAGGTCTAAGGGGATTGACTTTTGGAGCCAGCTTCAAGTGGCCAATGCAGTTTATTTTCCCCGTTTTCACCACCAGTAACCACAGCTGTCAACAAATCCTCCACAGCTGAACTCTTCAGTATTATAACATATCACCCACAACAATTAGTTTACTAGAAAACTAGTAGACTAAAACTAGTCTAAGAACACAACTATGCACATTACTACCTTATTTATTTTCACAGTCATGTCATGCACAGCAGTATTTCTCCATGTGCAACAGTGACTTTTTATGTTGCTTTAATAATCCAGGACAGTTGAGCCTGTGGAACCTGGAGGCATGCAGCGTCCTGTCTGTACTGTCCCTGGATGCACATGTCCGCTGTATGAGGCTGCTTCCTGGATGTCAGATTTCCGTCCTGCTTGGCCTCAGTCACAGCCCTGCCCTCATCAGCGTCAGGTTAACATCCAGCGCTGACAGCTCAGCAACTCAAGTCTGTCAACATGGAGACCTGTTTGGTGAGTCCAGTAGCAGCGAGGAAGAGGAGGAGGACTTGTGAACATTGCGCATTTTACAGCTCTTCCTTCGTAATGATTGAAAGGTCTTTTGATTGAGCCAGTGGATGTCACCAAGAAGGTATAGCCCGATGGTCATGTGATCAGCTTCATGTATGAACACTTTCTTCCTGAGCTGGCATGTGACATTTCATAGCTGTGTGAAGAAGTATACAGATTTTACAGCCAAAAGACTGATTTTTGTGTGTATATATGTATGTATATATATATGTGTATATATGTATGTATATATATATATGTGTATATATGTATGTATATATATATATGTGTATATATGTATGTATATATATATATGTGTATATATGTGTATATATATATATGTGTATATATGTATGTATATATATGTGTATATATGTATGTATATATATATGTATATATGTATATATATGTGTATATATATATATGTATATGTATATATATGTATATATGTATGTATATATGTATATATATATATGTGTATATATATATATATATATATGTATGTATATATATATATATATATGTGTATATATGTATGTATATATGTATGTATGTATATATGTATATATGTATGTATATATGTATATATATGTGTATATATATATATACACATATATATTTATATATATATATATATATATATGTATATGTATATATATATATATATATATATATATATATATGTGTATATATACACGTGTATATATACATGTGGTGTATATATATATATGTATTATACGTGTGTATATATATTATTGTATATACATTGTTATATATAATGTATATGTATATTATATATATATATTATATATATATATAATTATATATATATATATATATCTATATCTATATTTCTGTGTATCTCTCTATGTGTTACTATCTATGTGTTCTATATGTGTATTCTATCTCATCTATATGTATATCACTTATTTCTCTCTGTGGTGTATATGTATATGTCTATCTCTATCTCTCTTTATATATGTGTATTATGTTATGTATATATATATACTATATATACATCTGTATTCTCTTTCTCCTTGATCTTCTTCTATTTCTGTCTATTTCTGTACTCTGTGTTTCTATATGTATATTTGGTTTTATGTTCTTGGCGCCCCCCCGGCCGCTGTTGCCGTGTTGCCACTTTGCAATACACTCTCAGATGAACGTGTTTGTTGGTGGTGGGCCTCAATTTTGAATTCTTCACTCTTACTGTTACAAGAATGGAACTCCTTTAATTTGACATTAATTAATTTTGAGAGAGCTATTTGTATTAGACAAATAGTAACCCCTATCCCTTTGTCGAAATTTCAGGGCTCCAAAACATAGATTCAGCGAGTAATAGGTGCCGAGACAAAAAGTGTTACAACCCTCCCCGGTCTCCAACAGAGAAAATTCAGATTTGAGTTGGACAATAAATTAATCAACTGTTCGCTCTTTAAAGCAATACTTCTGATGTTCAAGTGTCCAGCAAAAAGTCTTCTCCCTTGATAGAAAGTTGAAAAGGTTTTAGACAGCCTCTGCTTCTGAGTTGGATAACTATGTTCAACTAAAAACAATATCACAGCTAAGAGGCTTTTGGGCAGTAAGCACGTTAGTAAGCAACTTATTGGGGCTCATTAAAGCTGCATGAAAATAGACCAGTTATGCTGTTCTAATATGTGCATTAGGCTGTAACGTGTCATGTGTTTTCGTGTCCTATGGTATTATAATTCTGGTAAGTCAGTCTAAATGGTGGAAAGTAACCAAGTAAACTTATTCAAGTACTGTACTTAAGTACAAATCGGGTACTTGTACCTTACTTGAGTATTTCCATTTTATGCTACCTTATACCTTCCACTACATTTCAGAGGGAAACATAAAATACAATGCCCGGTTAAAAATTAAGCCCTGTGGTTGTTTACATAATAGCAGTGTGTCGTTCACATGTTGTCAAAGAGAGATTCCCCTCTAAACCTCTCAGCTAACTGCAGTTTGTGGACAAAAGGTCAAAAATAAAGATCTCAAAAAATATGTTTTCTTCTTTCCTCTCCCTTTTATCATAGCACAACCCTATAGATTTATAGATTTGAGACTCTTCCGACCCCTAGGTTGAGAACCACTGGACTAAACTACCTAACTCTATATAAAGTTATTAAAACTAGCTCTAGAGCAGAAATATGCAGTTTAGTATACTTTGAGACTTAAGCTGATAATACTTTACTTAAGTAAGGATTTGAATGCAGGACTAGCATGTCAACATTTACATTTGGCTCAAATGGTAATGAAAGGCTACACATTAACATGACAACAGTTAGCACTTCACATTCTAATGCTAGCGTGTCAACATGCTAGTGTTGCATGCTTACAGTTAGCATGTAGCATGTTATGTTAGCTGTAGTGATGGATGGGTGGAAACTTAAACCTGATCAATATGCAATATGAAAACTCAAGTAATCATAGTTTATCCTCTGGGGAGCTTTTTAGGCCAATCTAGTAAACACTATTTTACTCAGTGTTGGATCAACGTATTTTTATTTATTTTTATGAATATTAATATGAATTGTGAAAACCAATCTTGGCTAATAGCATGGCAGACTGCCTGACTTGATTCAAGTGGTGCAGAAACCTTGTTGCAAACTTCATGATGAAGGAGAAAAGAGAACTGAATGGTAACTGAGTGACTATACTTTGTTTTAATGAATATAAAAAGACATTTACACAATAGTGAAAGTGAACCAGTGAAAACAAAGTCCACAAATATGACGTCCTATTCCAGTGTCCCATCAACAATCATCTCCTCAATTAAAAATCAATCTCTTGTAAACATATTACATGTGTAAGTTATTTTCTACAAGCGATTATTGTATAGCGACAGACACGGATTTCAAATAATTGCGCACAATTAAGAAAGTTAAAAAAATAAAATAGTTTGTTTGGCCAAAAGTGCAGAAAATAATGATCATTAGCAGGAACACCTTATTTTTAATTAGGACCTTGTCCAGAATGAAAAGGGATAGTAAACCAAAAGACGCTTTCAATTTTTTCTCAGAAGTCAAAATAAAAAATTTAAGTCTCACAAAAAGCAAAACAATTAAGGAAGATGGCAGCTTCAAGCTGATGATTCTTGTAGCAGCTGGACTCCCTACTGACTACTGTACAGTTATAGCCAGTGGGAACGATCAGTGATGTAACAGCACAAGTTCAATCACAACTTGTCCTTGATTAATAATAAGCGCTGCTACTAATGGTGTTCGATTGTGCTCTTACAACATCACGAGTACGGTTATCAACTACGGTTGATAGTCTTAACCCTCAGGCTGAAGACATCTTCCAGATGAATGAGGGGCGACTGAAGGCGGGTCACTACCTGGACCTACGGTCTTTTCTGTTTTTGTCTAGGCTTTTGTCCATGGTCTTTTCGTTGTCCCCTCTGCATTTGGGGCAGTACCACTTTCCCTTGGGCTTGTAGGTCAGCCCCACACAGGAGAAGTGGAACCACTCGATCGGGCACTGGTCATTGTCACAGCCGATCATCTCCCCGTATGACACCTGCTCGCAGAGGCAGTAGGTGGGCTCGTTGGGGTCGATGGCGAAGTCGACTGGTGAAGCGTCTCGTTCCTGTTTGGACTTGCGCTTTTTCTTCTTCGCAGACTTGGACTTCTTCTCTCGGGGCGGAGGAATGGACTGCTCCTCCACTGGGTCGTCCACCAGCGAGCCATTGGCGGACGGGTGGCTGGAGTCACGGCTCTCACTGTTGCGCTGGCGTCGTGGGCGGCGAGCTGAGGTGCGTTCAGGGGCCGGGGAGTCTTGGACGCTGGTGCGCCGCTCGGTAGTGAGCCGCTCGGTCTCGCTGGGCTCCTGGAGGCAAAGGGAGTGGGAGTCCATCTGGCGGGAGCGGTTCTCAACCAGCTCCGTCATCTGGGTCACTACGTGGATCTTCTCATCGCCCAGCTCCTGGCTGGTGATGAGCGCTCTCTGCAGCTGGATCTGCAGGCGTTTCCTCTGAGCTGCATCCTGCTCGCCTTTGTACTTCTCAAACACTTCATCCACCTCATTCAGCACCTCTGCAAAGTAGGATACACAGACAACAATAAGTACTAATTATTGACACAGAATCCAGAGCGAGGAAAGAAAATCAATGTAAGTATTTTATGATTGTTTCAATATGCAAAACTCTCAATTATTGCTATGTTGGCATGTATGGTGATATCAGACAATTTTAGCTCAGCACAGATATATCAGTGAACTGTATGTGTACTGATAAACAAAAAAGGTCAAAGATACCGAGTGGGGTCATTTCGGTACAGCGCCTCCATTACATACGTTTGTCCACCAGAGAGCAAAGACTAATGACCTGCTCAGCATATATGTTTGTCACATTTGTTTTTATGCAAGGGATCCTTATCAAAATGTTGTGAGTTTCTCAAATATTTATCATCAGAAACATTGGGAATAGGTCTGGCTCTAATTCAAATAATTAGAGATCAGTTTACTAAATAAACTCAACATGTGTCGGTTAACAATTCTCCTTTAGCAACATTGCTCAGGTACAGCATTGCAACATAATCACAATAACAACCTTTTCATCCCTACTGTAGTGCATTATGTACTTTTTTTTACTGTAAAATAGTGAGTGTTGTTACTGGAGTATAAATAGTTGTATATTTTGGATGATTGAACAAGTGAACCAAATATGTAATGTATGGTGCCTTGATAAAAAAAACACCTGCAATTAATTATATATTATACAGTCAGATTGAAGACTACATATATTTACAGTAATAAAAACTTATCTTTACAGAAGTTGCCTGTTTTTCTGGTATATTGTGTCAGCCTTGGAGCGTGTTTTTATATAAATATTCACAAGTACGACAGCTACATAAGACTGGCTCATTATATCTGAATGTTTAGGTTGACACTTTATTGAAGTTAATTTATATCGTGCTGCAAGTCTTCCGCATAACCTTTTGTTAAAAAGGGAAATTGAAGTTGGACATGTTGTAGGAAGCAGAGGAAGGCAATATTGACAGAGCCATATTCTAGTAGCATGCAGGAAATATACAGAAGAGAGGCAAGTGATGACAACACAATTATGGAAAAAGGCGAGTTGAGGCCAGGTTATAAAGTATATTAGAGTTTAGAGACTGTGGAGGGAAAGACATTGCCATTTGATTTTATGAGATCTACTGGTCAAATTATAAAACTTTTTTTAAAAATGGTCATTGATGAAGACTATGTCCAAAAAGAAGAAGGAGGAGGGCTGAGCCGCAGTGAGTTCCTGCCTACAGGAAATGACGGCAGTCAGATGTTGAAAGGGGTTGCCTAGAAGAGGAGCTATCCGGCTCTGCAACTCACACTCGACGGACGGAGTAGTGTGCAGGTGCAGACACCGTACTAGCCCTAGAGGATGTGCAATCACGCTTAAAAACAATCCAAATGTAATGCTTCCTCAATTCTATTGGTATATCTCATTATCTGTCGAGGATGTCGTGGAACTTATCGGTAGCGGAGGCTGGTTGTTAGCCGCTGCTAACCTTGCGTCAACATAAAGCATCAAATGATTGTTTTTGCATTTTAAAAAACGGCAGTGTATGTTCACCATGGTTATCGGGCAAGGGTTCACATCTCAATGAACACAGTTTATCATCTTCTACACATCTTTATACAACGTTCCAGGTTTCAGCATATAGTAAACGCACCAAGCAGCGTTTAATATAAATAAATGATCGAGTTTATTCATTGTTTTCCACGATTTCGCACAATAATCCTCCGCGGAAACACCGTGGTGGGCGGCAGTGTGTACCTATTGAAAAAGTTAAGATTTTATTATAACATGGTGCTAGGTTTTGGATTATGTTGGTGCCGAATTTGACATTGGACACAAATTATTCAATACAGATCTCGTACTAGGTCAAAATGTGTGTTTACCTTTGCCGAGAGAAAGAAATATCAAATTTCTGAATTTTCTCATTGAGTTTGGTGTCACACACACACACAACAGGACGGAGTGTATCCGGGCTACGCTAACTGACGGTTGGCTAACTCGTTTATTTAACAATTGGCTCGTCAATGTTATTATCCATATTTCAACTAGTCACATTACTGTTTATCGAAGTAACGTTAGATATGAATAAGGGGCGCTCGGTTTTTGCAAAAAGGGAACACAAGGCTCGCGCCTGCTCCACCATTTCAGCACACCCTGTTAGACTGCATTAATGTTTGCCAATTGTATACATGCAGTTGTGAGGATTGATACAAATATATAAACACAATACCTTGATACTTTGCATCAATTTCTCGAAGCAAAGAAACATTTCTTTGTATGTCCAAAGGCAGGGACTCCACACATTCCAGATAATCCTCCACATAGTTGACCAGTTGTTGCGACTTGTCGGCATTTGGATAGTGATGGCCTAGCATCGTCTCGACGATGCATAGAGGCAATAAAAGAATATGGAGGAAATGTGAAAAAGATACTGTTAAAATCAAATGCTTGGCGACTTTGCAGCTTGTAGGGCAGTCCAGTCCCAGGCAGCAGTTCACTTCAAACAAAACTCAAGCCACTGCGCATGCGGGAGTATTTTCCTTTTACGGTATTGTACAGTTTCCTCACATTTGTCGTCACCGAAGGCGGGCCAAATTGGGTTTGCAGCATCGTGATTGGCAGAGAAATAATAAATTATCATAATATTTTCCCGGGAAATTAAACCAATGGGGACATTGAAAACACAGAGCTGCCATAGTTTAGGGGCCAAGGTTTAGACAGAGACCAAATTTGACCTTGTGTTTTTGTTTCATATAAGTGCATGCAAGATTAAAGGCTCAATCAGTAATTTTTTTCATCAAGTTTGGGTTTCGTAGCCTGTCAAAATTTAAAATATAAACCAGTTTTACTCATATACTGTGTATATAAGCTTTTACTGCAATGTTTACACATATTATTAATGTACTTAAACTTTCAACAGCAGAACAAAATAACTTAGATTTATTGTTAGGTACAACAGTTCCAATCATCTCTTCTGACTTTTTTCCATATTTTGTATACAAATTAAGCCTTAAACAAAAATGATCAAAACAATAAATTCTCTTTGTTTTAAAGGAGTATTCTATTGATTTATCATTTTATTTCCATAATATAGAGGGAGAAGATAATTTACAACTGTTTTCACAGGCTGAGTCAAATTCCTCATAACTATTACTTTGGGAAGAGCCCCTTTTCTTTAAATTGTACAATACATTCAACCTCAGTGAGTTTGTTAAGGTCTAATAATGAATCAAATTCCCCTAATACTTTGTTAGTTTTCTTTGGTTCACTTTGTCCTGTTTTTCATGTTTTTGTGAGATAAGTTGTAACTTTAGATTTTGTTAACTGGCTATAAATGCAACTAAACATTCAGACAAAGGAAAACAACCGGAAAAAGAGCTGACAGTACAAGTTTTTGGGTACTTTCAAAGCACTTCAAAATCATCTGCTATACACTCAGTCGCTAGGTGGATGTGAGTTCAAGTGTGTGTGTGTGTGTGTGTGTGTGTGTGTGTGTGTGTGTGTGCGCGTGCGTGCGCGTGTGTGTGTGTGTGTGTGTTTTGACAATGATTTATTTCCTCTTTCTGTGTCACATGATATCAGGAAATATGTCCTCAGTGTTCTGTCTATTGATGTTAACAGCAATATTAAGCCCAATCATATTATTACATTACATGTACCGACTAATACATTTATAGTCCACTACTACTGCCTCTTGGCCTGTTATAATTATAATATCATTTGTACTTTTACTTTTGGTACTTTAATTGTATTTTGATGTTAATACTTATGTAGTTTTACTTAAATACGATTGAAAATTCAGGACTTTTACTTGTAAGAGTATTTGTGCACTGTAGAAAGTAAAATAGCAACAGGCTACTATAGTTTTGCCACTTAACATAAAATATTAAAAAAAAACAATCTTCCACTTTCTAGAGCAACTATTAGTACAATACTACTACTACCTACTACTACTACTACTACTACTAGTACTACTACTACTACTACTACTACTACTACTACTAGTACTACTACTACTACTAGTACTACTACTACAACTACTGCTACTACAACTACTACTACTACTACTACTACAACTACTACTACTACTACTATTACTACTACTACTACTACTACTACTACTACTACTACTACTACTACTACTACTACTACCTTCACTACTATATTACTATGACTATATCACTATAAACACTGCTACTATAAAAATACTACTGTCATGACTAGATCAGTTCTGTTAGGCTACAACTATTACACTACTACTACTAAAGTGCTACAACTACTGCTAATAGTTACTGCTATTACTACAACCAGAATTACAATTGCTACCACTGCTACTGCCTCTAAGCCTAATATACAGGTGCTATTATTACTTCATGCAGTTGCAGTGTGGATTCCAATGCACTGTACAAGGAAGCCTAAAGCCACTTTACTTCTTCAGTAAACTGTTCGTTATGTTGGTAGATTAGATGTCTACAGAAAATCACATGAACAATCTGACAAAACAGGTCTGGTGTGTGTGCAGTCTGTCCAGTTAGGCGCAGGTTTCACTTCATTCCAGTGGAAAATAGCATGCAACCTTTCACTCTACTTTTAGGCTATGACTTCCCTCCTTGCAGTCACATAGCTTTCGTTTCCTCAGTATTGCTATCAATTGGCAAGTGAATTTTTTTAGCAATTACTGAATCAACAATAGCGCTTCCGGTTAGTGCTTTCATAATAAAATCGCTATTGCTTCCTACAGTGCCTCTTAAAAATACAATGCATGATTCATATAAACATATATATATATATATATATATATATATATATATATATATATATATATATATATAAACCAGTACAAGCATTTAATATGCCTTAATCCACTCGGATTAATCATTAAAGCCCCTTGATATGATACATTGAATTTGCAATGTGCAATTTGAATTATTCAGAAAACAATGTTTCAAGTATCTGAAAAGATTTCACACCACCAGCATAAACAAAAATCTTTCAAATCACATTGATTTATTAAAACATATAATTTGTTTATTTACAAATAGTATTTGGTTAATTTAGGTTCATATGAATAATCGATTTTTATTTTAATATATGTATTAAAAAATATATATTTGACATTTAGGAATGTTTTATTTTTTAAATACATTGTTTCCGGTTATATTCTGTGCCTCTAATAGCTTGACGCGGCTGTTCGTTTATCAGAGGAGACACAGCGCTGTTGTTGCACATATGTCAGGAAAAGTCCAGCAGTAGACTAGATACCGTCAAGACAAAAAGCACCTGTCACCATGAAGAGAGTTGTTGTGTTCACTTTTTTAGTCTGCTGCGCTGTCTCAGGTAAGACACTTTCTGTTTCGACGACTTTGTAAAACTATAAGCAACACAGGTTGAAGAGGTTGTTTTTTTAAGCAGTTTTGAGAGGCAAAAACTTTTGCTCCAGTACATTAACATGTGTGTTTCTTTATAACGCAATTATGTTGCATCACGTAGTGACTTATGTCAAAAGTTGGGTTTTCTACGTTATTGTATGCAGCCCTTATGTTGGTTATCAGAAAGCTTATATGCTTTATGTATTCGGTGTTGAAATATTTATATTTTATGAGACCTCACTGTGACTTCCTGGATTGTTGAGGGAACATAAATTTCCGCAGTCTTTCGATAGTGTTTCATGTCTGAGTCACATGTCAGCTGGCTGAAGACGACTGTTTTTTTTAGAGGACAGGATTCAACTGGAACTTGTGTTGAAGCCCAAACTCCAGTCGATATTAGCATTTGATTTGTTTATGGTGTCAACAATTAATAGTTTTAAAATATTTTTGTTCAATTATGTCAAAATATTTTGTGTAAAATGTATTAAACCATATGATCTAGAACCATGTTTTTCGGGAATTTGTGTTCACTTTGGTGGTTGTTTTTTTAATAATCTGAATCTAGACTGACTGGAGGTCATAGTCTGTATTTACTCTATTATGTCTGCTTGAAATCCCCTATTCATCTGTCAGGCTCAAGCTAAACACAATCAGTAATATGAAAGTTGTAATGTAAATTAACTTTAACTTAATTCACATTTTAAAGCGGACCATCTGTGTCCAGTCACCTGTTCTATCTGAATCCTGAAATTTGACATTTCAAAAACCATTGCCTGAAACTACAGATAAGCTGTGTACTGAATCTCATCACAAAGTGTCATAAATGTGCTGCAGACTTGTGTTACACATTACACTACCTGCTCAGCACCAAACAGCAGAAAGACAAAGTTAGCGAGTAGCTGGTGAAAATGTAGCAGCTAAAAAGGCAAGTGTTTTTCTCAGGAGTTGGTGAGGACCAAAACAAAGCTAAAAGGAAAGAATTGGTCTTACATTTATCAGGTGGCATGACTCCAAATGTATTATAATGTTGCTCTGAGCAGGCTACATGTGTAAGTGGGCAATTGCTAGCTAAACTGTTAGCCATAATAACTAGTATTAAAGCCAATCATTTGTTAGATGTTGTTTTTCCAAAGTGGTATATGAATAAATATTGAAATTGATTTACCTCTGTCTTTTTGACTGAAGCACTGTCATTGGCTGAAGATGGAAATAATTCCAGACCTTCTGCAACCGTGTTGCCTGCGGATGAGTTTGGCAAAACAAGCACGGAAACCTCCAAGCTAACCACCAAGCCAGCCCCCAAGCCAACCACCAAGCCAACCCCCAAGCCAACCACCAAGCCAACCACCAAGCCAACCACCAAGCCAACCACCAAGCCAACCACCAAGCCAACCCCCAAGCCAACCACCAAGCCAACCACCAAGCCAACCCCCAAGCCAACCCCCAAGCCAACCCCCAAGCCAACCCCCAAGCCAACCACCAAGCCAACCACCAAGCCAACCCCCAAGCCAACCCCCAAGCCAACCCCCAAGCCAACCCCCAAGCCAACCCCCAAGCCAACCCCCAAGCCAACCCCCAAGCCAACCACCAAGCCAACCACCAAGCCAACCACCAAGCCAACCACCCCCAAGCCAATCACCACCAAGACAACCCCCAAGCCAACAACCCCAACTCCTCCTAAACCTACTCCCCCTACCAACTTGACTGTTGGAAACTACAGCGTAATGACAGACAAAAAAGTGATGTGCCTGAGGGCTCAAATGGCGGTACAGATCCGACTGGCAACACCAAAGGTATATTTCATCATTCACAATAGACTCTATAAGAGCCCCTGCAAATTTTGTACAAAGGCCTAGCTTTTTCAATTTTCTTAGCTGATTTTAATTTTAAACTTGCATTTAGGATTTATTAATCCATTTAGGATTTTGTCAACATGGATAGAACTTTCTGCACAAGCATCTGACTCATGCATTTGTCAGCATCTCATTTTTAGGAATTGAAAAAATGTTTTCATGAAAAGGTTTTGATTTCCTCATTGTGATGCATTCAATTGACTGTGGAAGGTTAAATGTGAGTCATCTTTGTGTCATATGACAATTGCTTATTCTACATGACAAGGTATCGTTTCCTCTAAAAGCGGATACTTTCTGGAACATTCTGATACAAGGTGGCCATCCAATTGCCTGATTTCTCTCTGTTTATCTTTCAGGCCAATGGAACCTTCATTGTTCAACCAAAGTCCACCACAGCAGTAGGAGGTTGTAGTGGAACCAAGGCCAACCTTACCCTTGTCTTCAAAGAGGGCTTGATCACCTTCATCTTCAACAAGGTACTTTTGATGTCCTAAATTAGTCACAATTATGGAAGTATATTGTGGTGATTTGCCGATAGGGGCGATATTGAGGTCAGTACCTTATACTTATCTTTGATCTGCTCACACTGATTTGCCGAAAGTCTTGAGCAATTAAATACTTTACTCATTCTTTTGATGAATAACCAATTGTTTTTCTGGTAACTTCATGTAGGAACTGGAATCAGAGAAAGGTTGTTAATTAAAAAAAGGGAAGTTTATTTGACAAGCCTGTTCTAAGAGCATGTGACAGGGAGTGCCTCCGTCTGCCTCACTCCTCAGCGCTTGTGTGATTAATTTAGTGATTTTCTAATTGAAAGACAAATGGTGAAAAAACATCCATCACAGTTTCTCAGAGTCCAATGTAGCGTCTTCAAATATCTTGTTTTGTCCAATCAACGCTCCAGAACCGAAAGGTATGTAGTTTACCACGATATAAATCCGAGAGCAGCAGAAAATGATCACAATGGGAGAGCAGGAACAAGTCTTATTTTGCTGGAAAAATGACTGAATCGGTTATCTAATTAGTTGCTGATTGATTTTCAATCGACTAATAGATTGATCAACTAGTCGTTTCAGCTCTAATGTGTTAATTGAGTCTAAATCCTTCTTTTAAAAACCCTTACTGAAACTATTTTGTTTTTTTTAGCTCTAAATAAATGTTATAAACAACTTAAAGACAATACATTTGTTAGCATTCAATGAACTAGAAGTTTTACCATAATACCTCATCCTGAGTGTTGGTTTGGATTTAATTTATGGGAAATGGAGGTCATTAAAGGAAACCAAAACAGAAACCAAAAAAATATAAAACAAAATGGATTTTGTATTTAAAATGTCCTTTACAGATATATGAGTGAACTGTACAACATACTGTTGAGTAAGGTTATGTTTCATTATATTTCGTCATATCAAATATCAATATGATTTGCCAGACAAGTTCTGTATCTATTGCTCCTCAACATGTAGCATTATACAGGCCAAAAACAACCGTCCTGTTTTGTGCTGTAAACTATCTCCGTCCTTCGACCTTTCGTGAAGAAAATCTCCCTTCACAATCAACATGCTGGCACTTATGATACAATGCTGCATTCCAATATTCTCAATAAATCATGTTGTTTTGTTCATAGAAATTAAAACCAATTTGTCACATTTAATCAATTTTAGGATTTAAAATGCTCCATGTAGCACATTGAATACCCACTACCATTGGATAACAATTTGGTGAAAACTTGTCCTTCTTTCTTTCCCAGAGCGCTGCTAATAATACTGTCTACGTTAATGCTCTGTCTTTCAAACTCAACTACCCCTTAACCAAAGAAGGTAAGTTGGGAAGACTCACATTTATTCTAGTCTCTACATATGATTTACTACCATTTTATCGATTTAAACTTTAGACTAATTGGGTCACTGATTTATAGCTGCAGATGGGGGTTGTGCAAGACTGGCAAATATTACCAATAGGTATTCAAGAGTCAACAACTCCCTTGAATACCGTGTGTGTGTGTGTGTGTGTGTGTGTGTGTGTGTGTGTGTGTGTGTGTGTGTGTGTGTGTGTGTGGGTGTGTATAATCTGTGCATAATCTGTGCAATTACTGTTGAGCATGCGATGCCAGTAACTACCAACCTACTTTCAGTGCAATGCAGTCGTACAAGTTTGGTTCCATATCTGATGATCAGCATTTGTTTTTATGGGAATTGTTATTGTGACCTGAATTCACCTGAGCTTTACTTTGTTTAACAGTTGCATACAACATGCCATACACTGCCTCCAACAAGTCACTGCATCTCTTCGGCGCAAGGGTCGGACATTCCTACTCCTGCAAGAGTGAATCACTGTACATGGGGAATGGACTGTACCTGGATGTCAATCAAGACAGGACGCAGGCCTTCAATCTGACGAAGGGCAATGAGTTTGGCAGTTGTAAGTGTCTTGATGAAGAAAAATGAGTCAGGGAGCATTTTGGCTCAATGAATGCTTATCAATATTTATTCTGAAATGTCAGAATGCTATCAATGCTCAGTAAGGTAGCTAATGATAGAGTAGCATCTAATACATTCTGTGTTCCAGAAGTGTATGGAAGTCTGTGGCTGCCAATATCAAAATCAGAAAATCTAAACAAATTGCTAAATGTTAAGATGTAATTTTCCAATTTTTATTTTAAATTGTATGTTTATCTCCTAATTATATCCCATGGACAACCATTTTTGTGTGCACTCCTAAGCATAACACTACCATAATGATAATGACATTGTCCACTAACTAAAACTTTCATTTTGAAATTGTCAGGCAATGTGCAGCCTAACTTTATAAATGAAATTGCAAACTTTTGCATTTAAACTTAATTTGAGCTACTTTTAAATTAAATTAAAATTGCATTTCTATGGTAATTTTTATAATGGTCAATATTATAATAGTTGACTTTGAATAAATCTCACAAAAGTATCCTGCCATTGCCATTGTGAACATTCTTTAAATGGAGTATTCATTTTTATTTTCATTTGGTAGTTAGTGTGAGTTTTTAAACATAAAAAGGAAAATTGGATTCAAACATGTTTGAGTCACACTTCATGAGCACACACAAGGATAATGATATTGTATTTAATTATATAGGCAGTCATAGACCTTAATCCATAGACCTTAATCTGGATTAAATAACATTCTTGGCAAAATGGCACTTTTCAAATGATTTATAACTTCATTGATTTACTGACATTTGCACTTCTTGATATGTACATTAAATGTGTGCATTTGTGTGTGTTTTCCAGCTGACCCTTGTGCTGCTGACAAGCCTGACTACCGCGTTGCCATTGCTGTGGGAGTGACATTGCTGGTGCTTATTGTCATCGTGGTGGTGGCCTACCTGCTGGGCCGCAGGAGGAAGACCAATGGCTACCAGTCTCTGTGAGGGAGGCCGGGCAGACTTTGATCAGAGGTCACTCAGAGGTTACTCCCATTATAAACCAAAGTCAGTGAGGCTGTGATCTTTCTCGAGCCACTAAAGCCTATCGGGCCATTTTTCAGTTAGTTTATGCCTTGGTTTACCTAATTTACTGTTATAACAGTATTTTAACTAGAGATCCCGAGTACGCAGGCTGGAGTGTGTCACTGGAATACGTGGAGACCTCAAAAGTGTTTGATTATAATCATGCTATTATAAATTCATAAATTCAAAGTAATAAAAATAAAAAGATAATTAAATTGATCTAATAATCACTCTAATCTTTTAAATGCTGAATTAATAATTGAAGTCCTAAAATACATTTAAATGTATAAATAAATAGAATAAATAAAGCAGGCACTTTAGATTTGATTAAAACACAAAATTAAACTGTAAATGTTATAGCAGGAAACAAATAATCACATAAATTAATCAATTTATAATAGATTTTGTATTATTATTCCAGTGGCATATTCTTGATTTTTTTTTTTAGATTTAACATTCCAATAGTTAATATTTATATTTGAGCATTTGTATAGGCTGGACAAGCCTCTGAAATAGCATTTATATATTGGGACACTAAAAAGACTAAAGCTAATAATGGCACATCTGTACAGACTGACATCTTCATTAAAACTGCCCAAAATGTATCATTAGAATCAGTTCAGGTTATTTTCCCCTAAAGACAGCCCAAGTGTATGTGGTCAGTACTGTGATAATGATATAACTTTGGCTCCTTTTATCAGTCTATCCCCACATTAAACTCTCACTGAGGAGTGAAATCGGAAAGTAGGTCAGACTTTATTGTGTGTTTTATCTAAATTATATTCATCTTGTCTCAGCAAATACACGATAAAGTTAGTTTAATTCTTCCTCATTGTTTTAGGTTTATTTGGAAATGTTTTGTTGTTCCTTTTTTTATTTTTTTAAGAATCAAATCTTGTATCTTCTAGGGACTTTATGTTTAAAAAAAGAAGGGAAGTTATCAGATCTATAATGTTACATGGGATTATACAGACTGTTTGCTTTTATTAATAGGCACAAAGGGAAAATTAGAGGGATGTTTACAAGGGATTATTCAAACCCAGACGACAATAATTGCACTAATTACTGTCCCAACTTGATTGCATTTGTGTTTTTTCATACAATATGTGGCTGATGTTGTGTTTTCATAGAAATGCAGGGATGAATCGTCCATGTGGTTCAGTAATGAGTCTATTCTGATTCGATTGTGTATGGGTTATACATTCATCACATCTCTGGAGTCCATCTCTCCTCCCTCGCCAAGTCTACTCTCATATACCATATTGCCTTAAAGGAATAGTTCGACTTTTCAA
Source organism: Cottoperca gobio (assembly GCF_900634415.1). Lineage (NCBI taxonomy): Eukaryota > Metazoa > Chordata > Actinopteri > Perciformes > Bovichtidae > Cottoperca > Cottoperca gobio. The sequence goes on along the minus strand of NC_041372.1, from coordinate 7,688,561 downwards.
ATATGAAAACTGTGATTCTGTTGTGCACTAATGGCACATAAGTGGACGCCACAAAGAGACATTATACTGTTGAGAAAACAATCCCACAACAGCTCCCGAACAGCTTCTAAATAAAGCTCACGGTGAGAATACTTTCTTAACTGCTGTTTCCAAGGTCAAGAAGGAACTTTGAACCTCAAATACTATGATCCATTTAGGCGTCTATCAGAAATGGCAGAATTGCAATTTGAGTACATAAGTAAAATAACCAATGTATTTTTTCTAATCCAAATGCTAGTTTCCTGTTAAAGGGCCAGTTCTACCATATTCTAAAGGGCCACATTTTCTCCCATACTTCTATCTAGTCAGGCAGGTGGTTTCAGTTTTATGTGCTCATGGTTTTGATATATTTGCTTCTAAAACTTCTGTTGGATGGAATTTCATTGGTGCTCCTCCAGGCATTGAAAAATGACATCTGAAAACTGAATAACGGCTTGTATATTTCTAGAACTTACATCCCGGTCACCCTATGTATCCTCATAAATAGCTGTCAACAATATTTTTTTTGGTAGAAAGTAGTTGTGGTGAAAACTGTCGTCAGGACTGTCTGTAGATTACACAGGGTGACCAGGACATGCTTTTTGGAAAAACAAGCTGCTGGTGAGTTTTTTTTCAAATGTCATTTTTCAATGCCGTGCACTTCCATTGTTTTGTGATGGAAGCAGAAATCTCAGAGGCAGATATCTCAAAATCTGCCTCAAAATTTCGCCCATCAGGTGATGCTCTGAAGTTATGAAGTGAACATAAATAAGGGACATGTACAGTTATCCACAGTGTGTGAGCACTTTTACCTGTTGTTAACTTCCTGTGCCAATAAAGACTGATATAATTCTAAGTATGTGTTTGGTATTTCTTTAGTAGTAAATCTTAAAATCACTAAATAAGTAATGTGCTTAAGTTTTGAGATAATTGTAATTTACTTCAGTATTTCACTTTAACCTACTTTAATCTTCTACCACAAATAATAAATATTAACTTGTCAGTTACAGTTACTTGAGGATGCGTTTCCAACAGCTGCTTTGCAAGGGATAAGTGTTAGTAAAAGGCATTTAACAAGGATATTGAGAGCTTGTGGATTATAACTTTTCTCTCTATGGCCATTCCTGGGCTCCATAGAACATCAATACAATTACAGTACACTTTGCTGCTCACATAGACTAATGTTACTCCGTTTTGGGGAAGCTACTTTGAAAGCATAGCTTAGTTTCAGTAGTTAACTACACAAAAAATTACAAACAAAAAAAGAAAAGAAGTGTGACTACTCTAATCACGATGCAAGTTGCTGCAAAATGTAGGTGAACTACTAGTTTAATTACATTTAGTTCAATACTCCCCAACTATGATAATACCATTTCTTCTTTTATTTACTTTTTTCACAACTGAAGCTCACACATTTTTTCATTTATCATATGTTTTACTAAGCAAGATTTAGAATTTGTACTGAAAATACAATGTCCCAATATTGGACAGAGGGTTTGGGCCCTTTTACTAGAACTCAAATCAATGCTGCTAAGAGTTTTTAAGTATTGGGAGAGTGCAATGCACTCATCCCCTAAATACACAGTTGCCTTTGTGACCTATCGCTATCATAATTAGCAAATATTCAAGTCGGTCATTTATGACCAAAACAACTACAAAGAGATGACTATTAAGTCTGTGTGTCTTGCTCATATGTAGAAGAGGCGGTGGAGCCTTTTTTGCATGTCTGTGCCCAGGAGCCTATTGTAACATAATCTGCCCATGTAGGTCTGGAAATACTTTTAAGAACACTCAGAGTTGGCTGAGAAAGAGAAATCCTAAAACAAAAATATAAAAAATAAAAGGAGGCGGCTGTATTTTCTCTTACTAAAATAACAAGTTGTGCTTGATTGACAGATTTTGGTAGACATCGAACGGAAGTGAATTCGCCACCTCTCAGCCAATCATGATCCCAGTTTTAAACAGCTGATACGGTGTCTGAGAGGAGTTACGATGCCAGTTGTTGCGAAACTTCCTATCTGCATCCTGGGACCGTTGCAAAAACACGTTTAAAAACGGAATTTATCGCGGATATTGTCAACATGGAAGGTAAAAACACGCTTTTTTTTAATACATTATTTGACAGCTTTCAGTTAACAATAAGTACAGAAGGACATGCAGATCTATGTTGATTGTGCAGAGTGATGAAATCCAGATGTTTTCTGCTTGAGGTACCGACGCTGAATTTCGTTGCACAAGCATCTGCAATGCATGCGCTTCTTCTTTTCCAAAGTACTGTTCCTGCTAAATGTCAATATATTAGATATAAAAGTAAGAGTAGATTTGGCTGTTTCAGAAGAAGCAGCAGTTGTGGAGGAAGGCATCAGTGGATCTCAGAGCCCCCTGGTCGCAATCCACTTCCAGAAAGACGTCAACAGGAAACTGAAGTACCTGGAGGCTGAACCCAAAGCTCTGGGGGTACAGTGTGTGTCTCTGTGTCTTTACAAGTATACATACCAGAGTTTTGTGATCTTAATATATTGTCTCTGCTGATCCAGATCACTCAGATTGGCCTGAGTGTGTTTCAGATCACCTGTGTGGGTGTGTTTCTGTCCAAAAACCTGAGTAACATAAGCATCGACATTCCTCTCTTCATTTCATGTCTACTGGTAAGCACGTAGATAACGCTAATGTTGTACCATAAATTAGCTTAAAGAGATGAACACTACTTCTATGATTCTTTTTAACCAAACATTTCTGGATTTTATGACTCATTCCTGCAGCACTCTATTGTACTACCATCAAGTGGGGTACTTGTTGGTTTGGTTGTGTGATTTGTGTTTTTATTCACAGGTGATAATAGCTGGGAGTTTGGCTGTAGCAGCTCAGAACCTCCATCTGCCAACTGTGAGTTACTTGGCTGGAGAGGAGACACAAACATCAATCAATCGATCAAATCAAAATTGATCACCAATTCTATATAAGCAATATATAATAACAACTACCAAATACATATATCCAGGCCTACTGCCTTCAGAAACTACCAGAACAAATCAAAACTGTCTTGTCATGAGAAATTAAGACTAGTTTGCACTAGTATACTCTCCCTGCCACAAAAAAAAAAAAGAACTGCTCTCAGTCACTTCCTCTACAAGATGAGTCACTGGTCATTACACAAGTCCACTGACCCTGACCACTTCAGCCATGTTGCTCAGAGATCAGCGGAAGAGAAGCTAAATACACGGGTGGCAATGACTTAAAGGGGGCATGCTTTTATTTTGGGTTTCTACTAGAACATATTTACACGCTTTAATGGTCAAAAATACAAAAATGTTCAAACTACCAGTCTTAATATTATGGCTACATAGTGGCGCCTGTCTCTTTAAGCATCATGTGACATAGGAAGAGGAACCAAATCTGAACAGCTTGATGAATCACATGTTTTCTGGCCTAGGCAGCCCACAGAAAACTCACTGGGTTGTCTTATTTCACAGTTTGTAGTAATTTTGTAGTCACTTCCAATACGCAAATGTATGTGCATATGCACTGAAATCCAGCGATGACAATTTAAAATAGATGTGAATTTACCTAGTACAACGGGTAAATTAAACATGATTTGCCTTTGCAATATTCATTTCAGGATTGAAATATCGAGTCCCTTTCTTATATTTTAGTAGAAAGCAAATCAGGTGTCCTTTTAAAGAAAAGTTGTATCTCCTGTTTTTCAGCTGAGGGCCTGTTTGGGGATGCAGATTGTGGCCTGTGGTGCCTCCATCGTCGGCATGATCTGCTCTCTGGCTAAAATGGATGGTTCGCCCAATATGTGCTGGCATTATGACCATAATGAGAACACCACCTCTTTTCGCATAGACTGCCATTACATTGAGGTGAGCTATAACGGTTTGCTCTTTATAAGAATAATAATTTCATGTTTCAGAGTTGGATAAGATAAATAATGAAACTGTTGTGTAATGTAGTTACCTTTATACATTCTGTACAGTCAAAGTTATCTTTTAAAATGCGGCACATAAATAGCAAGCACCAGTGATTTTACTCTTGTCATTATTTGTTACGGTGCAGTAAGGAGGACCCAAATGCAGATGATAACAAAGCTAAAACCAAAACACAGGTACAAAAAAACAAAACTGAGGGAGCAAGCTTAGATAATACAAAAACACAAACCAGGAAGGCACGAGGGGGCCATCCAGAAACAAAGGTGTAACATGAATGACGAACCGACAACAGACAAAGGGGCTGGAGTGCCATATAAAGGAAGGAACTAATGAGTGGAGTGACAACAGGTGAGGTGGCTGCAGAACTGATGGGACAGGTGAACGCAATCAGGGCAGGAAGTGAAGTGGGCAGCAAGGAGAGGAGAGGAGAGTGACAAAATAAAACAGGAAACAGATCGTGACATTAAGTTCTGACTATACTATTCTAACAATTGTATGTCCTATATATATGGAATATCAGTTGACGATGAGCACTAGATGCAGTTGGACCTTCATTTAAAGAGTCCAGGGTTGAAGAGTAAGAGATAAAAGCAGTCGAAGTGCGAGTTGAAGATCACGAGATAAAAGCTATTGAAGTCATTTGAACAGCAACAGATGGAGCGCAGTTGAAATGCCATTTGACATTTAATTGACTTGTGAAAGCAGATGAAGTGTTAGTTAAAGTGTAAGCGATAGAGCCACTTAAAATTTCAGTTGAAGTGTAATCTTGAAAATGTACTTTTTTTCTGTCCATGCATACAAGGCTGCTGTTTTGAGCAGCCTTGTAATGCCGCACATCATATTTGTTCACGCTTTTCATTCTTTATGTTTTTAATTCTGTTAAAGCATAATTTCTGCTAATCTGATCCCTATTACAGAGCATCCTTTCACACTTTTGTGCAGAGTGTATAGTCATTCATGTAGTACTGGTGGCCATCTCCGTCACTCTGGCCGCCTACTGCTGCAAGGTGGTCAACTGCTGCTCGCCAGCTCCAAGAGTAGTAAGTAAAGTCAAAACTTTTTTTTGTTGCAATTACTTCAACCACGTGTAGCTCTATCATAGAGGTCCTCTATGGATGACAGAGTTTACTACTAATGCTGTTATGGGTACGTCCAGAGGAGACCCATGCGCAGAACACTAGACTCTGGAAACGGAGTAAGTTTAAATAGTTTATTTATGCAATACTCTCCAGTAGGCAGATGGTGAGAGAATAATGGTACAGCAGGCAGGCAGGTAGGCAGACAGGTAGACAGACGGTCAAACAGGAGTTGAGCGACAAGTTATGCAGTGATCCTGGAAAGAGCCAGACAACAAGTTATACATAAAATGCAAAATAAACTCAGATAGTGTCTCTACTGAGCGGCCGAGATCTGAGCTACCGGGGTAGTAGAAACAACAATCTGGCGATGAGTGGCTGGAAGACCGGGGTAGATAAACTGTGCTGGGATGAGTTGATTGTAGACAGGTGAGCAGATTGGAGTTGATGGGTTGAATGAGATCAGCTGCTGAAGTCTTTGGCCGCGCCCATGCCACATACACACACACTCACACAAACACACACATACACACACACACACAAAGAGATAGGGAAAACATGGACAGGAAAACAGTAGGGATACAGATGGGACCGTGACAAATGCATAAATATATTCCGACCACACAAGAAGAATAAGGATGCAGAGCCGGCATGATAGTGTTTGGGACCCTAAGCAGAGTTATATTACAGTAACTTGTAATTGAAGCAGTCAATCAAACATGGTTTAAGTTTTGTTTTGTTTTGTCTCCCTCTCAGCCTGTGATCATTGTACAAGCGCCCCCTGTCCAACAGTGAGGAGACAAAGTGGACAAGCTCAGAAGACAGATGTTACAGCTACATACAAATGCTACACAAATTTAAAGCTGCACTTTTTGTATTAACAATGCATCAAATGACTATGTGTTATGTGAAAGGGGTTGGTTGTAGTGACAAACCCACAAAGAGTCTGCAGTTCCCCTCAGCTCGTTGTTTTGGTTCTCCGCGCTGCTATACTTATCAACCTCATTATCAGCCACTGCACGCTCCCTGCACAGCAGCAAACAGCAGACAGACGCAGTTTGAGACTAGCTGGTGAACACAGTGGAGTGTTTAGCGGCGAGAGAGACAGATACTTTTCCCAGGAGTTGGTGGAGACCAAAGCAGAGCTAAAAGGAGAGTGAATATGGAACTTGCATTCATCAGGTGGACACAAACACGACTGAATGCTAATGTTGGTGCCTGATGGATGTGTAAATATCCAAATGTTTTTCTAACATATTTGTCATAACCACTTTATAAGGTGAGAATATATGAATTATGTGCTTCCAGCTTGTTTCACTGCAAGTGGTGAAAATTAAATCAATAAATGCAGCTTGAAGAAAGAACGTCAGTATTCTTTTTAAGGAGAATTACAATGCTCTCACGCTTTGCATATTACCATATTTTTTCATTTTCATTGGATATCTGTTTTTATATGTACTCCTTCTTTGATGTTAAATGTAATCAAAGTCTATTTTTAGGTTTGGCCGTTGTCGATCTTTTTTCTTTGCGAAGGAGACAGCTGTTTTTAGCTGGTGTGGTGCCATCACGCCGAACCGTAAAGAAGAGACTATCACCGTGTACTGAAGTTGAAGTTTATTTGATATTTTTAGGATTACATATTGAGTGTTTTCAGGGCAGAATAGTACATTGAATAGTCTGCCTTAAAGTGATTAAGGTACCCTGGCAGTGTGTGCTTGTTCTTTATCTGACCAACAGGCAAAATACCTACAGTTATTCTTTAAAGTGATATGAGGAAACAAAAACATATGTATACAGTATTTGATACCTTGTTACCATCTTGTTTGCTGTTATCACCTGATAAATTATCAAAATTGCTACTATCTGAAAAACTTGATTCGGTCGCTCAAGACTTTTTCAGAGCATAAAAAGATGACCTGTCATAGCAGGAAAACACACTAATTACGGGAATTATGGAAATATTAGATTAATTTGTGTAATCCTGTCACACATGAAAATAAGACAACATACACACTCTGGAACTGGAACCGAAACTTACATCTGTGCTCTTCCTGCTGATAAACCTGTGTACTTACTGTAATGATGTAACCTCAATCAGTGTTAAACTATCACTGCTGTAATATTTTGACAGAAAATTATGTTTCACTTCACAAAACAAAGATTTGTTATACAATGCATTCAAACATGTTTTATCCCACAAATATTGAATACATTAAAAAAGCATAATACTTTGTGATCAGAATAATACAAATGGAACATTGGAGAGTGGCAGGATCCTGAAAGTGTTGGACCTGTGCACATTTCTGCTGGACAGCTCTTATGAAGTCACTCTACATTCCTGTTCAGTTTGAAAAGGCTTATCGGTTATACATAATCTACATGATTCTCCATGCCAGTGTCATGTGGCACCACAGTTCATTAAAGTTCATTTCTGTAGGCTCCACTCCCTTATATCTGCAGTTCATCTGCCCAGTGGCTCTGTGGGAGATCAGAAGGACAAATAAGTAAAGCAAAAACTACATTCACGTGTAATACATAAATTCGTAATATGCTTATTAAGCTGAGGTCTTTAGTACGGAAGGTAACTGTGGATGTAATTTCCTTTGGTTTAAATTCCTAAACAGCCATTTTAATTTACTATGTGTGTATAAAGTACCGATATAGTGAACATTAAACAGACATATGTTTCTATAACCTGGGAGGAGGACGGTGTGATCTCCTGGAGATCTCCAAAGCAGCAGTGTTTATGGCGTATGAGACTCCCCCAAAGCACAGAGCGACGACAGGCCGGACATTTACCCTCCACTGGCAGAAGGTGGGACGGCTCTGACTTCAGAAACTGTTTAGAGAGGCAGATCACATGACTGTTCATTCCACAGGACGGGTGGAAGCAGCTCAGCTTTTCTGATACCTGAGGAAAAGAAAAGACGAAGATGTCAGTTCACCTTAAACTCCCAACAAGTAACTAACTAACTGATTGTACTGAAATAAAGGTTATCTGGTATCAGACTACAGAACATAACTTAATTCTGACATTATTTTACCTCCTACCAGGAAGTCTGGTAGGCAGTGATTGATCTTTTGTTTGGCAAGGCCTAATGTTAGCTCAAATGACCACATCAGTGGCAGGGAATGTCAACATAAAGATTATTATCTTGCTGTGACAAAATAGAAATGGAAGATTTCAATCCTCTTTTGGTCCGATACATGTACACAGCACAGCACACACAGTGAAATTTAGACTCTGCATTTAACCATCCTAGTATCAGCTGATAATATAATAGCTGCAGGGGGAGCAGTGTGGGGGGTCTGGTGTCTGGTGCTTGCTCAAGGACACCTCTGCAGTGCCCAGGAGGTGAACTGGTACCTCTCAAAGTACCAGTCCACACAACATACTTGGTTTGTTCGGGGACTTGAACCAGCAACCCTCCAGGCCAAGTCCCTACGGACTGATCTACTGCCGCCCTAGGGTGCAAAGTTGCAAGGTTTGGTGCCACCGTACCCGCACAGAGATCAAAACCAAATCCTGTGTTCATCTAATGTGTCTATGTTTGTTTATTAACAGATTATTTCACAGAATGTTGAACTACTCCTTTAATAAAAGCAGAGTATCCTTGAATCTTTTAACTAAACAGAAGAAATTCATCTTTGATATCTAAAGAGACTCTACCTTGAGCAGCCCTTTACAGAGAAAACACCTGGATGTCTCCACCACCTCCTCCTCCTCCTCCTCCTCCTCTTCCTCTCCTGCAGTCCGCAGTGGCAGCTTCTTCTTGGCTCTCACACTCCCAAAAGCAATGGGGATGTGAAGTGGAGGCTGCAGACTGGGCTCAAAGTCCATCCTGTACTCCTGTTTGAGCCAGCGTGCCGTCAGCGGCAGTCTGTTCCAGGGCGCCACCCGCAGCATGTTGGAGACAACGCGCCAGTGGAACTGCAGGCTCGACTCTTTCCTGGAGCGCCGAGAGACATGTGAGAGACGCCTAGAGGAGTGAGGGTGCTGCCACGCCCACTCAAACTGACATATACAATGACGATAGTTAGTATTATTATGTATTATGATTAAAGCGTACTGCAAAAATCAGGTAGCTACTTAAGACTCAGCTTTTTTATACTACCTGGAGCTGAATTAGAGTGAATGAGAGTTTGATGGTTATTTATTTCTGCTTTAGAAGATAATGAAACAATCAGATAATAAAATGTTGTCTCACATTCACTCCGTCCTCATTACTGCCAATGCCTCTCTCTCTATTTATCTCACTCTTTGTAGACTAGTTGGGAAACCGACAACACAACTTTGTTTTTAATATAAACACATTATCTAATAATGATTCTAGTAGCAGTACACACGTTGTCTGTGTTTGACCAGAGAGCACATTCAGAACTTCAAACTCTAACCTGATAGTTCCAAGGCCATCGGAAAATACTAAACCCAGAGCAGGGCTTTTTCTCTGGTCGAGACAGAGGTAATGTCCCTATGCTCCTAAGTGTCCCTTTAAGTCTAAATGCTGTTTTAGGGGCCTTTACAGCATGACAAGAACAGACATTTCAGGATGCAATAGAGTCACATATAATATTATTAACTTTGGTACAAAATATTGTCCAGTCACTTCAAAGACTATGCTCTCACTTACCCGAAGGGCAGCAATATCAGAAGGAAATCCATGTATAATGAGGACCATCTCCCTGGACAAAACAATGAATATATGCAGAATATCACTAATTATGAAATTACACATTGTCCATTATGTGGTATAGTACAGTAACGTTAGGTCACATACCATGGTCCTTTTCCACTCGTCCTCTTGGCTCCCCCTCTGTGCCGTCCAGCGTTGTGCTGTCCGATCCTGCGCTCGGGGTTCACAGTGAAGCCAATATAAATACGGCCTTTGAATTTAGCATTGGTGCAATACAGCATGTACACGCCAAAGAAGTTCTCTACCTCGACAACCATTGTAGAGGAACAATAAGCAGATCCGTTTGCTTAATTACGATTGATTTAACGTTAGATCGAGAATCCAATGAATTAGCTATAAGCATAACGTTAGCTGACTTTTGTACATCTTAGCTAGTACAAACATAAACAAAAAGGCTGGGGAAAATATTGTACAATATTACCCAATAAAGTTGTGTTAATATTGCCATTACTCGCGGATACATAACCTGTACTATAGCTCGAATTAATTAATTGTCACGTATTGTTACGATAGTTACCCATAACTCACTGACGTTAGCATGTAAACAGTGTCTGTCTTAGTAGCCTACTAAATTGCCGATAGAATATGTTTCAAAAGGACTCAGTGTGGCCAGCTGCGAGGCAAATAAAACGCTCACATAATAATTGAAAATTACTGAATACTGCTCCATCTTAAACTAAGCCAGGTTGAAATATATATTTTTCGTTTATATGAATCACTATTAACATTTACTTCGTCTTTCTGTAAAGACCACTAAATTATGATACGCTCATGGATTCGCTACTTTAAAACATATGTCCCGCCCATAATGTGTACATAGCGCATCTGATTGGCCGTATTTTCATCAGTCAGTGACACCCACCCCTTCACCCATGGTGACTGAAATGATCGAGAACACCGTATAATATAATATAATATAATATAATATAATATAATAAATAACATTTGATAATGATACACTTTTAAATTAAAACTCAAGTTCACAATTGTGATGCAACAGTGTTTTTTAAGAGATACAACGTTAGAAATGTAAAACTTAAGGAATACCATAACACTTCCGGTGTCAGCATGTCTATCACTCTGACTAGACTCAATTAGAAATCTACAAATTTAGCCCAACTGCAACGGGTGTACTAACGTAACAATTCATGTTTTGTTTACGCAGATATGGCTATTACAGTTGATCAAATCCGGGACAAACTTATCAAGGAGCTTGCGGCAGTACACGTGGTAGGTTTCTGGTTATTATTTGTATCAATTGTTCGCCTAGCTTAATGTACGTGTGTGCTGTAGTGAGAAACACGCCAAACTCCATTTGAACATTGCTGTTTGCTTATCTGCAGAAGTAAAAACATGGTAGAACATAACTGAAAAGTTTATAATATTGCATAATAACAATATGGTGCAGGTGTATAGCCACATTGACGTGTTAGAAGAAGATTTGTGGGATTTGAATGCCACGCAGTTGTACAACAGTTACCATAAAATGATGGCCAACAAATTTAAAGCAGCAGTAATTGAATGGACTTTGGTTCAGCTAACAAAGCTAGGTGGAGCTTTAACAGTCTCTGGTCTAGCTGATTTAGAAGACTAACTAAGTGTTGGCTGTAACTTGTATCTTGTCTACCACAGGATGTGGAGGATACATCGCCCAACAGATGTGCTGCCAGCTACAAAGTCCTGGTGGTGTCGTCCCAGTTCGAGGGCAAACCACTGTTACAAAGACACAGGTATTACTCACTGTAGTAACTGTAACATAATGCATGTTTACAGCGTGGTTTCTTCTCAGATCTTTGGTATCAGTTTAGTTAATAATAAATTACAAGTAAGGAAAGGCCATGCAGACAGTATTAATACCAGGATAAAAGATGTTGATTTGCAAATAGAGTGACTTACACTGACCTTAAATAAAATTGTAAAAAGTATTACTCTATGACCACATAATTGTATCAATATAGCTTATTGTATAAAAGTACTGTACTGTATTGTATTTTGATAAGGTATTATATAACAACTATGCTACATGAAATCACCCAAGATCTGTGTAGATACAGTGTGTAATTGAGTTTAACAAAACACTAACAGTACATCCTCACATTTAAACACAAATATCATGAGATCTTGTAGCACCTGTACAGCATATTGCAGTAAATACTGTATTATATAACATCCTAATATCACAGAAAAGCCTTAACTGTGTATGTGAGTTCAGCCAACCCATTGACGGTTCAGCAGTTGTGAAATTTGATCCATAACCACCTAGAATTCTCATGATGCTATGCTCCCTTCTGATTGATCTTCTGATCAGTCAAACCTATTGGGCATATCATACCAGGTTACTTATTTAGGTATATTTATTACTGAAACCGATGATAAAACAAAAGGTTTGCTAATATGTGGCTCCTAAAAGACATGAGGTAGAACCTTAATAACCAAACCTCAAGGCACTACTGTGCTTTCTTTAAATGTTAAAGCCTCTCTGAGTCTATTGATAGAATGCTATATAAATGTGTCTGGGAAAAACCAAACTCATATCAGAAACTCTGTAATAATGGATACTGTTCTTGTGGCCTTAACTTTTTTTACCACACAGAACTACACCTTTTTAAAATAAATTTCATCAAACAAACAGAAATTCTCCATATCTTCATTATCATTGTGGCAAAATCTCTTAATTTACTCAAAATATACATTTTCTAAATTCATCACAAGAAACTTAAGTTCAAATTTATTTATTTGATGAGATGAAACTGTTAAGGCTGCAACTAACGTTTACTTTCATTATCGATTAATCTGCCGAATATTCTTAGATTAATCGTTTGGTAGTGAAAAATGTCCATCCCAGTTTCTCAAAGTCCAAGGTGAAATTATTTATTATATGATATTTATTGGTCCATCATCCAAAGATATTCAGTTAATATGATATAAAACAGAAAAAAGTAGGAAATCTTTATATTTGAGTGGCTGAAAACGGCATCTTCTGCCAGTTTTGCATGACAAATTAGTTTAAAGATTAATTGATTATCAAAATAGTTGGCAGTTATTCTTCTGCCAGTTTATTATTTGTTGTATATCCAAACCATTCAGCTCCATCCACAAAGCCTTAAAGACTCTTAACATAGTTTAATTAGCGAGTATATAAATATTTGTCATAAATGCACTAACAACACTGCTCCCAGATGTAAAGCGTTCCTATGACTACTGCACATGTTTACACTCCAAACCTGTGTGTTGTGTTTTAACAGGCTGGTGAACACATGCCTAGCCGAGGAGCTGAAAGAGATCCACGCTTTTGAACAGAAAACCCTCACACCAGAACAGTGGGAGAAACAGAAATCACAATGAAACACACACACACACACACACACACACACACACACACACACACACACACACACACACACACACACACACCTTATATTACACTCACAACAGTTTGAAAGTGCTACTATAAAACAGGCCTTATACTTCTCTGATATGTATAAATAATACATACTCTCTGTAAATCAGAAATATTGATTTTAAATGCATTGAAATGTTCTGGTGGCAATTAAAACACTTGGATACTGTATGTTGTCTTTGTTGTTGTTTTTCATGTAAGTCATGTCATTTTGAGATCTAAAGAGGAAGTTAGTGAATATAGATTTTTTTTAAAGTATATATCTGTCACCTGGCAGAATTGTTGCAAATTGCCTTTTTCACTTCACACTGATAATTTCATATTTCAAGATGAGGTAAGATCCAGAATGAGAAGCAACATAACCAACCCAAATGTTTTTAGGGAGTTTTTTCTGAATCGAGGGTCTAAGGACAGAGAGTGTCCTATTGGGCTGTATACGATATAAAGATATAACACTGATTTAACTAAGTGGACCGGGATGAGAGCTTGTTTTTTTTCAATTATATTTTGTAAAGCTGAAATGACTAATAAATATAAACTGCGGCCTCTTGACAGACTAGCAGCGCTTTAGTCCAATGAAAGACCAACAGCAGGTTCATGTATACAGTATGTACAGATTTATATAAGATCCATTTAACAGCCTCTAACAGGTGACAGTGATCAACATGTAGAGGATGGGCATTGAATATAAATGAGATGAATACAGTTACAATACACATGGTCACTGTAGAGTATGATACGTTTATTCCCTTGTGTGTGTGTGTGTGTGTCTGGTGAAGCCTCACACAAAGTACAAAGGTCTCCATGAGGTGTGAAAACACCAGGCAGACCCCCCCTGTGAGTTTTTCAGTCAATCTGTGTTTTTCTTTACTGCAAACACACATCAGCCATGCGTGATTTTAAACATGTGTTTCTCTCCAATGTCAATAACACATACAGCATAGCATGAATTGTGTTCACTGTGTTCAAAGATCCATTTGACCTGCTTGTTGTGACCATTAATAAACATGTATTCCAGCTAAAGTGGGTTATGAAAGTTGAAACCTTTCAGTGGGCTTTTGTTCTTCACACTCCGTAATCCAGATATTTTTTTTTTTAAAGGGAAGTAATGATAAGTATTATTTTGAGGTGAAAAGCGTATATATATAAAGTATAATTAACTTTCTAGGGCTGTCCAATATCAGATTTTCACTACACGATTATCATGACCAAAACAATTCACGATAACGATATAATTGCGAGATCTAGAGAAAATAATAATTATACTAATAATGCATCAATCCAGATAATCTTCTTGTACTTTTTTTCTCTTTTTGGGCAAATAAATTGCACTCTTGTGTGTGGAGCGAGAATGGAAAGAATGGTTTAAGAGATTATGTACAAGATATTAGCATTTGAATATAATTATCATATCAATATTTTATTTCTTAAATATTGCGGTTATTGTCAATACCGTGACATCGTGACACCCCTATTTAAACAACATCTCATGGTCTTCATCAGTTAAAAGAGTTGTCAAGGGAGAGTGAAGAGTATGTAACTTTGGTCACCATGTGATACACATGTGGAGATCATAACCTTTGTCTCCGCTCAAGGATGATCTCTGTTGTTGGATGTGAATGTCCTCCCTGATCTGGAGTGATGAAACCTGGTGGGATGATGTTTCCCTGTATGAGAAAACATGTTTCACTTGGAGTAAGTACATTAAGAATACCTTCTTGTATGACAAGGTCAGGTGTCAACATATCAATTACATCCCCAGATTTTTAGCCTGGCTGAATGCTGATTCAACTGAACGCTCATTTGATTTTTATCCTTCAGTGAACGGGAGACAAACACAGAGCGAGAGCATCAAGTGTGTGAGGATTACTTCCACCACTTACCCTCCCAAGGCCTGCTAATGGAATAGCCGACATGGGGGGAGAGTGTGTGTCTTTGTCTGAGTGTGTTGGGAATGAGTTTATTCACTTCTCTGTCTTTAGGGTTGAGAATATTACATTAACCTTGCAATTTATACTAAAGCCGTTTCCCCTTGAGAGCTGTGAAGTAACAAAAGGAGAAGCAAAATAGAATTGTGGAAAATAATGATATACAAGGCCTGACCTTATTCCTTTAGTTTCCAGTGAACCCTGTGATTTAGCCCTACGGCGTTTATCATAGCTGATCTGATGGAGGCTGAAGGCCCGTACTTACAATGTAACTCAGTTTTACTGTATGCTAATAGTTAGCGTGCACGCAGGACAGAACCACCCGAAGAGACTAAGAGAGATGTTGTTGCAAATCCTCTTCTCATACTGTATGTTGGAAGAGATGATCAGTGCGCTGGAGATGCAGAATCTGTAATCTATAATCTATAGGCGTATCTTTTTTTTATTTGAGTTTTTGGTATTAATACAGTTTAGGTGACCAGTGGGAGCAGGAAGAGACTGAGGTGTTACGGGTCTTCACTCCGCAGAGTAACAGCTTGTGTCTGTGAATGGGGGCTTTGCTGTGTGAACAGTGGCTTTGTTAATGTATTTTATTCAACAATTTAAAAAAAAGACCTATTAAAAAAATGATATAACCAATAAAAACAATTAAACCAGATGGCTGTGATGCCATTTTACTGTTTGCCAACTGAAAAGAGGATGAAGAAGAAGAAGAGATTTAGCTGTTTTTAAATTGAACAAAACATCACAACACAAACAGCTTTGAAACAAACAGAAAATCGCTTAATGTAGATGTTGTTTCAAGTGGTCTTCTCCAGGAAGCAATCCAGTCCAGTCCCTGTTTTAAATCACACTAAATCCTATCGTGGCATACCCTCAATAAACACATTTCTTCAGCACATGTGTGCATTTACACAAGTATATATATTGTAAACCAGCTTCGCAGTGTCGGGTTGAAAGGAGTCCTTCTTAAATCCACGGGAGCAGAAATTAATCCCCTGCTGTATTCGGGATTAAAGGGGAATAAATCAATAGACAAGCCTTGTGTGGTCGGAGATGTTAAATTAGACCACTTGATTTCTCTGCAGGAGCTGACTTTTCCAGACACACACGCACACACACACATACACACACACACACACACACACACACACACACACACACACACACACACACACACACACACACACACACACACACACACACACACACACACACACACACACACAGCCTGTGGTTCTTCACACATGTTGTGAAAGGCAGTAGGATTTGGCTGAGCAAGAGTGAATACATAATTAGGTTCCATTAGTCCAACCACCAGCTGATCTCTGGTAAAACACCTGCTGAGGTGGACTCTCTTAGGCTGGATCTCTCTGATCACCACCTCAGTCTAGATGAATATTACTGTCTGCTTAGTTTCTCACAGGAAGGAATTATTTGGAGACTGTAGAATGGACATTTAACCTCATCCATGTTCTTATAGTGAGGCAAACTGAAAGGTACATTTAACCCTAAAATTGCTTTAAAATGTTCTGTCTACATATCATATCTCTACATTCTTTTAAGAGCACCTATACATACGTGTATTGATCGTAAAATGACATAAGTAACTTTGCTGTTTTATTGTTTGACACAACAGTCAAGATAAAGTGCTACATTTCACCCATTACGGTTAAGAACCTATATTAGCATACAACCTCAGCATCCTCCCACATATATATGTACACTGTGTATCACACTCTGAGCCACACTCTGCCATTCTTATAAATAAGGAAACTGATAAAAAAAGTTAGAAACTAAAGTATCCCATATATAAAAAAGTGTCTCTTTCCTCCTTGTTGCTTCATTAATGATTCTTGTTGCTTATGTCCAACATGGCGTGCAGCTCCCCAGGCTCATATCCCAGCAGGCCTTGCAGGTTGCAAACAAAGCGGTAGACGTAGCGTTTGCCTGCCGTCTTGCGGATGATATTCTTGTCGTAGTAGTATCTTAGACCGCGACTTAGCTTCTCATAGTTCATCTTGGGTTTGTTCTTCCTCTGACCCCACAGCAGGGCCACCTGGAGATAAAGGTATTACTTTGACAGCAATATAATGATGATAAACAATATTGCATGTAGATTGAATGAGCATCGATAAGGGATGGTAGCAGTCACTGGAGTCACAAAGAATTAGACTGATTAATTGATTTGAACTAAAAATGAACCCTAACCCTATAAAAGACCTGTTATCCTTATTATTAGTAACAGAGGTGAGACCAAGTCATTGTTTTGCAAGTCACAAGTCCAAAGTCAAGACTGACATGTCCTAAATCCTAGAGTTTGAGTTTCAAATCTTAAACAAGTCATAAATAATTTGGATTTGGATTTTCTTTTTGCATTCTGCAATTAGTTTTTTTGTAGACAATCACGTTGTTGTTGCACGGTAAGGAATTCCTCTTTCCATTAGTTCTTCATGGTTCTCTTCTGCAACTTGATTGGATTCTGTCGGATTGGTTCAAAGTAAGTGAATCTGCGGAATTAAATGTCGACTTGCTGGGAATAAATACTGAAAACGTTGATTCAGGAAATGAAGGGAAATCATCAATTGATTCGAGACACAAGTCACAAGTCAATAGTGTAAAAGTTGAGTTGCTTGTCTTTTTTTTTGACAAATCGAGCCCAAAAGTCATCAAATGTGTGACTCCAGTCTGACTTGACTCCACTTCTCTGATCAGTAGTATTGGGGCTGGGTGATATGGTTGGAATCAGTATCACAATATTGTTAGGGATATATTCCGCTGTTATAAATACTACAATTTCTGTTTTTGGAATATTACTACAGATTTAAAGAAAAACTCCAAAGGTTAGTTTAGCCAAGCTTTGAACAAAGTCTAAAAGCAGAGAGAGGTTAGCCTGGCTCAAAGGCACCAGAACTGAACTTCCATGAACTTCCATGTTTTTCTTGTCATCAAGCGGAACATAAATCTGAAGACTTCACCACAAGGTTCTGGGATGCAGTTCTTGTCTCCAGCTGTTGACTAAAAAATGACTAACTACTGCAACAAAACAGTAGATAACATTTCAAAGTGTTAAATCAATTAGATATAATAAGGAATCATATCTTTGGATTTGTTGAAGTTTGTTCTTTTTAAAACATTTGATAGAGCTGGTGTACCAGTCTCCCCCCCCCCCCCCCCCATCTGCTTCTCGTCTCATCGTTAAGCTAGGCTAAAATGGCCTACGGTTTATTAAGACCCATACTGCTCAAACCTCCAGGCTTTATGTACCTCATCAGGGTCCGTCAGCTTGAACTCCCACCCATCTCCTGTCCAGCTTATACATGACTTACAGCTGCAGTCTGTGAGAAGCTCCAGCAGAAACTGCCACAGCTGAATGGGACCACTTCCTATTGAAACATAGTGGGAAGAATAGATTGAAGGCCTGCCGCATAGATTTGCATCTGATATGAATCCATACGAACACTTTATCTCCCTCAACCACAACTCACCAGTGTAACCGGCAAGGATAGCTGCTGGTATCACGGCTCTGCCCAGATCAGTTTTGTTGCCTACATATTCTTTGAAGCTGCTGTGTGGGTAAGGTAAAGTGAAGAGGTCTTCAGACATGGTCTCTTCCGTCATTGGCTCTATATCCTGGAGTGGAGCAGTCCACGATAGAGAGCCCACAATGTCAGAGTCATCGCTGTGAGCAATCTCCACTTCTGAGTCTGTCTCTGCAAGTCCACAACGGGAGAAACACAGGAATCTTTTTACAATTAACACTTGAAATCTGCAACGAGATTCCAGAGAAGTCATGCACACTTCACCTTTTACAGTTTCCAAGGCAGAAATTATTTGGTAGGAAGTAGTTCCAATAAAGGCTGCTGCTGAAATGCAATTTTTGCTTTGAACCTCCACAAACTGGGAGGAATATCTTAAAACTATATGCACCACAGGTAATAACAGTTTTAGAACTACAATCTCATGACTGAGTCAAAACAGTAACAGGTTTACAGCTGCATTCAGCTAACAAAGAAACACTGTATTCATTTGATATCATCTAAATTGCACCATATATAATGTTTAAATGTAAAAGTGTGTTTGCACCTCCATTCCCTCCTGTTTCCTGCAGCAGAGCAGCAGCGGTTGTGTTCCTGCTGGGATCTTCACTTTTGATCAGATAGCAGTCCTGATGCTGGACAGTCACCGGATTCAGAGTGTGAAGGTCCGTTCTCTCAGCGGGATGATACTGAACATGATAACTATTTTTGTCTGAATGCTCCTGAACATAGTCTGAGTAGCTTTCTGAGGAAACAAGGAAATCGTAAAACTATTCAGAATAATATTATAACATGTAGTAATGTAGTAATTACATGCAATTATAGTTACAATGATGTTAATTACAGTAGATAAAAGTTGAAACTATTATTATATAATTACCTTTGTTGATTTGAAGCTGGCAGTAAGATGGTATTGTGTAGTTGGGTAATGAAGAGCTGCAGTCATATTCATTCTCTGGAGAATCAAATCAAATACCAGAAGAACATTGTGTTATTACACACATTGTGAAATGATAAAGAATATGCATACATATGTAAGTGCCTGGATAAATTACTTTGCCTAAACATTCGTGTTTGTGGTAATTCACGGTAATAGAAATTAAATGTAATCTTAAAATTAGGGCTGCAACTACAGATTATTTTCTCGATTAATCGTTTAGTCCAAAAAAATGTTTAACATGATATAAAACAGAGGCTGAAAACAGCATTTATTTTCTATTTTTGCATGAAATATTACTTCAACAATTAATCGATTATCAAAATAGTTGGCAATTATTTTTCAATTAGTTGACTAATCGTTGTACTTAAATGTTTTAAGTTTTAACATTTTTAAATATGCCCCCAAATTACAAAGACATAAAGTTCCAGATGAACTGTTACACTTAAAATGTATTCAAATTTTAAGGTAAAAAATAAAACTAAAACTTTATTGAATCTCGTGTAACTTTGATAAAGGTCCTTCTGCTGCTGTCCAACTGAGATCATTGTTTAAACGCCCACAGTGAAATCTTCTGACAAAAGCTGAATTTGAATATGAACATTTATTCTGTAAACAAAGAACTTTATCAAAGGTGGGTTTAAGGAGCAAAACAATTGCAATGCACGTTTCAAAGAAAAGTTTGAAAGATTGAAGATTGAAGATTAATAAAACAAATGTCTTTACCTCTCCTCATGGTCTCCAGATGCTCCCACAGGATCTCTCCTGCAGTGCAGTCGGACATCAGGCACAGGAAAGCCTCTCTTTCCAGGCCACACAGCTCACTGCCCTGCAGGCCTCTCAGGTCGGACCCCAGGCGGTAGAGACCAAACTCAGCCTGGCACCAGTCCAGCCAGTAGTTCACCTCCCACTCGGACCACAAGGTAGGATCTGGACATATGCACATTTTTAATAAATCTACATCTCATGCTCTATAACACCTTGCCCTCCTGTAATGGAAGCTTTCACTCCTGTATTGATGAATTACATATTCTGCCTGTGCTTTAGGCTGTTGTACCCTGTGGGAAGTGATGGATGATTCTCTCCTGGGAAAATCCTTCAAAACTGGCCTTCACCGCCTGGCTGAGGACCTCCTTACTGATCGGGGTGAGAGGAGGGACCTCCAGGGCATCCAGCTCTGGGACAACGAAACAATATATCTCAAACTCTAACTCTCTTTCACTTTTCAGGAAACTGAACAGTATTTCAGTATATGACCTAAGTAGTGTGTTCGTATATGTTCTTGTGTTTATATCTGCCATCATCCTTTAGCAACTTCTTCTAATTCCCTCATATTCCCCATATTGTTTTTCATTAACTCATTAACTTACATTTTTACTGGATTGCTGTTGGTATGTTAGTTTTTCTGCTCATTTTGTGTGCTACTTGTTGGTATTACTCTTTGTTGTATTTTATTATGATAGTTTAGGTTTTTCCCCTTTTTATTTTATTGTTAGATTCTTTGTCCGTTGCATAAGCCTGTTGCTTCTTAACCTCTCCCACCACATTTCTTATTTTTTCATTATCTGGATTTTATTCAGCCATTAATTTTATATTCTCTCCATAAACTAGACATAAATAAATGATAACATTATTAGTTAGTTTCTTTGTTTTAGTTATTAAGGTTTAATAAGAAATCTCATGGATATACATTGTATTTATATGTCAGCCATTGCATGTTGTACAAACTTTATTGATATTTCAAAATACTCAGTAAACATTATTGATCAACTGATCATCATAAGCTCATAATGATGACATGAACAGTTTATGAGTTATTATGCATTATGTAAAGCTTAAAAACCTACAGTTTGGAGGCCCATTCACTCCTGTTGTATTTATAACTCAGTATCTTTATACAATACAAACTCAATTTAAGTATCGAAATGTTCACAATTGCGATCAACTATACAGAACATACTCTCATTATGATGATATATACAGTCTATTAGTCATGTACCTAATGCAATAAAGCCGAAAGATTAAGTGCTTTAAAGCTCCCATTCACTCTCATTGCATCCATAACTCAGTAAATACATTAAGGTCAATGAGTTTAAATGATTATAAAGTCGTCCATTCATTATGCTAATCAGCATCAAAGCACAGCAATCCCAGGCATTTTAAAGAAGAAGGTGTTTCTCTAGTGTATTATATTTATTTATTTATTTATTTATTTATTTACTATAAAGTATGTATTCATTTAGAAATACTTCTTCTCCATCCAGGACAACTGAGCCTATTAAAGCCGACGATGAAGGCCATGAGATGCCGCTGAAAGCTCTGGATCTAGTAAATGGATATTTGGTTAAAAATCATTTTTAAAGTCAAGAATCAATGATGACTTTGAAACGCATTTATGAAGACATTTTAAAAAGGATTTGGATTCTGAAGTAGATGTTTCATAAGAGAAGCTATTGTTGACAAATCTATTATTAAACACTTAAAAATGTCCTTACATGTTACAACTACAATATATGGTGTGTCATAAACCAATTATGACGTTTTTACAGTTCATATACTGCTTATAAATACTTAAATAAGGTGGTTAAAGTCAGTTTTTGCCATAACGTTTAATAAGTTCAATATTCACCACAGAATGACTGGATTGGAACAAACAAGAAAAGTGTCAGAATCAATTTGAACTAATCCTGATGTTAACTGAAGAGTGACATTAAAATAATTGTCTTACCATAAGTATTGCAGTCCATCCCTGTGTGTAAGGAATTGGCGATCAGTTGGAGGAAACTGAGACCACAAAGGGGTGAATGTGGCTTTAATATGATAGATGGGAGGGGAGGAGGGGACCGGTTGTGATGGACAACTGTCAATCATGTGGATGTGGGCGGGGCAGAAGGAACAGGTCTGAGGCCAACGTGTGGAATTGAAAAATCACGGTGTGCACATTGGGCATTAGAAACAATAATTTAGGAAAACCTTCATAACTCAAGGTTCACAAATTGTTTTTCTTCTAGAGCTTTCAGACACATCTCAGGACCTTCATCAGCAGGTTTGTTTGCCAAGTTATCATTATGACTGAACCATTTCCAAAACAACTTCCACCGATAAAGGCCACAAGATGAGGCTTAAAGGTGGTATATATTTGGCGTCATTGGGCATATTGTAATTCATGTGGTCTGAGAGTAAGCTTTAAAGTTCTTGAGGAAATGCAGTAAGAGGCCCTTGAGTGGCTGTGACACACCAAATCAAAATCGGCCGTGGATTATTGTCTGGCTGTTGGTGAGCGTCTGTCTGCCTTGTTTTGCATCCGGGGCATCATCCAGAGTTTCTGTGTCTCTCATCTGGCAGGTTGCCACCATTAAAGGTTACATCCGGATTATGAATTGTTGCCGACATCTATTGCAAGTCTTTCCATCCTGGGAGAGGGGATCCCTCCTCATTTCCATTTTCCCCCTTTAATTGTGGGGTTTCATTTGAGGAGTTTTTCCTTGTGCGGTGCGAGGGAAGGACAGAGGGGGTCGTATGCTGTACAGTCTGTGAAGCCCACTGAGACAAATGTGTAATTTGTGATATTGGGCTGATATTATAAATACATTTGATTTGGATTTGTTTGTCTATACACAGTCAGAGGTCTTCCAGTTGCCTCATTTGAATAACGAATACAGACTACCGCCACCTGCTGGTGTGGAGAGTTATTGCCACTCACCCAGGCACAGTACTACATGCTTGTTGGCCGTTGGCTGTAGTCATTGCGGTGTGTTCAAGTGCAACTCTTTGGCCAAGACAAAGACGACAGCGGGCGGCTCTGTCGCCACTAGTACATTTATGTCGACTTGGTGTGTCAGTGCCTTTGGATCTGAGGTTATGATTGCAAAATGAACTATTACAATAGTAAGAAGTATTACAATTTTCATTATAAAAAACAATCTAGGGGCTATATCAACCTCTGCTGGTACAGTACACATATACCTCCTTAAACTGTACAGTTTATATAGGCTATGTGTTTGTTCACTGCTCTCAGGTTTCTTTTTCTGGTTAATTTATCATCCAAAACCACAGCGCAGGCACAGTATGAAAATAGATCCTAGTGGCCAAAATCTACTCAGATCCCTTTTTATTGGAATGTTCAACAAACTACAGAAGCCCTGAGAGACTAGTAAGAGAGGAAAATAAATCTAGAAATCCATTTTCATAGTCTGATCTAATCCTGTGCCAGGATTTGGTGTGTTTTTTACCCCCCCAACTGCTTCACAGATGGAAGAAAACCCCTAGTCTTATCCTAAATTTTGGTTCTATGTCACTACAGAGGTGAAAATGTGGACTAAAAACATCGGAGCAGTTTTGTCATTTATTGACAAGAAAAAAGGAAAAGAAAAGCACTAGAGTGAAATGTTAGGTTCAGCGTTGGGGGCAGTTCCTTCTGCAGCCTCTAGAGGCAGCACGACTACAGTCAGTCATATGCAGGAGCTGAAGCAGGACAATATGCTGTTACAGTACATCAATCGAGCTGATATCCACAGTGTCACTTATGGTGTATACACACACACACACTCACACAAAACTACATTACAGATTACACACATCTTCCAAAGATTAATTCAGTCACTTAGGTTTTAGGCAGAGAAGGCTTTGTTATGTTCTAAAACAGGTCACTTTTAGGAAGAGACAGACACAAACATGCTGAGGAGATCACAAGTGAACTGATGGGTCAACACATCTGCATAACTGAGAATACACACACAAACAGATATATTGAGCAATGAAACACTGAGCGAGTCTTTTAATACGAAACATTAATATTAATGTTAATCTATGGGGAAATCTGGAAACTAGGCTCCCTTCCAACACCATCCAGTCACAGTGCTGCAATGAGGCTGTGGTGCACATTAACTATGGAGTGTCCCTTCTCTCTGTCATGGAAGACATGGGTTGGTTTGGAAGCTTAACAGTGCTGAGGTTTATTGGCATCTTTGCTGGGTTTTGGTAGCCATATCGGCTCAAAGGTAGAAGGGGAATGTAGTTAAATTGAGGTTCAAATCACTGTTGTGTGAAAATGCAGTTTAGAGGTTTGGTTAAAGATATAATCCCTGTCTTTGTCACTCAGGTCTTGGTTGGTGTTTTGACCTAGAATATTCAAACATCAGTGGAGAAATAGGAGTATTATTGGGCACTATATAAGGAAGTATATCTTTAATGTTTTCACTCCAACTGAAGAATCCCATGACCCCAAGGTGACACCTACGCTGTTTCCTAACTGCTGAAAGGCGGATGTGGAGATGCAAGGTTTTTTTTTACCCAACAGTGAGAATATGCATTGCTGGTACACAGAGGGAAAATACAGAATACAGATTCTGAAGAAGCCCACTTGGAAACATGTTACTGCAAGATCACTTGGAAGTAATAGCGGTTGTATATGGGGTTCAATAATGTAAAGAAATAATGCCGTAGTACACAGTGAAAAAGCTACAGGGGTTTTCTCCAGTGGTTGGACCGCATTGGTGAGCTACAGTAAGGTGGAGGAGGCAGATGTGGTTTAGCGAGGGTCGTCGGGTGCGGGGATCTTCTCCAAACTGGGCTCCATGCCCCAGATCTCCCTGGCATACTGGGAAATGGTGCGGTCACTGGAGAATTTACCACAGCCGGCGATGTTATGGATCACCATCTTGGTCCACTCTTTAGGGTCCTGTTAACACACACACAGAGACAGAGACAGAGAGAGAGAGAGAGAGAGAGAGAGAGAGAGAGAGAGAGAGAGAGAGAGAGAGAGAGAGAGAGAGAGAGAGAAGGATGACGAGGGGATAGTGAAATGAGATGCAACTTATTAAATACCTGAGAAACAGTAGTGCAGGATAGTAAAATATAGTATATAGCTCATATCGTGTAACTTTGAATATTTGAATAAACCAAGGCTACAGAACAATACAGCAGTGGTTCTTAACTTGTTCCAGTCCCCCCAGAATAATCCACGGGAATTGACTGGAAATCCTCCGTCAGAAACTCATATGCAGCACACTTTAACTCTCACAAATACACTCATAAAAGATCTATTCTAAGGAAAATAATATCACTGGTGCAGGCGATGTAAGGTAATGTAAAAGCCCTTCCCTAGTTTTAGTATTTTAGTTTTAATATGTTATTTTATTTTTCTCTCCTCAACCATCTGGCGACCCCTAGAAATTATCTTGCGACCCTCTTGGGGGTCCCGATCCCCAGGTTGAGAAACACTGCAATACAGTATAGTACGTTATGTTATAGTACCATATCATACAGTATAGTGCAGTACCATATAGTATAGTAGTGTAATAAACAGTGGTACATTGTCACATAGAATCTAAAATCATATATAAGTACAATAGACTGCGTTATAGCATTCTATATTTCTAATATATAATATGGAAGTAAAGCAGCAATTCAACTGAATCTCAGACATTGTATGCAGTTATGACCACAAAAACTCATCGTGTTGTATTATACTGCTTGACAAATAGATTGGGATTTTACCTTGTACAGCTTGCTGACTTTCTCTTGACATGTCATGTAGTCTTCATAGTCTGCAAACACCTTGAACCTGCAGCGCAGACATAAAGACATGGATGGATGCGATGAAGCATTCTACTATAACTCAATACAAGATTATTTTGAGACATTAAAAAGGAATAGTTTGGATCTAAGTACCTCGTACAACCCACTTCAAAAACATCCAAACTATCCCTTTAATAAGATCCAAACAAAACAGTTTTACATCCGCTTTATATGGACTCTGTGCCACCAGTTTGACTTCAGGTGATGAAGATGATAAAGACTAGCTTTACAGAGTCTCATTTGCAGTAGCTCCTTTCACTTCACACTGGATGACAGTCATACATTGATGACACTGCATGACTGTGGGCATAAAAAGGTAGGCTATGTGTCAGCATAGACAAAGTGCTGATTCATCAGTGTCAGCAGTGGGCTCTAACCTGTCGTGGTTCATCAGCATGTTGACGATGTCTTTGAAGAGGTCGGGCTGGCTGGGGCTGAAGAAGCCTCCAGATATCTGGTCCATTGCCTGCTTCAGCTCAGGGAGACGGTTGTAGTAAGACGCAGCGTCATAGCTGAGGACAAAATACATTTAACACACATGAGTTAAGTAACAACGAATCTTGCTAAATGCAGCTTTAATCATTTCTTTATCATAATGTTTCCGGGCTCACCCCTTCTCGTCCATAGCCTTCACATCGGGCACCCTCATGCCGAAGATGAAGAAGTTTTCCTCTCCAGCTTCCTCGGCCATTTCCACGTTGGCTCCGTCCATGGTGCCAATGGTGAGGGCTCCATTCAGCATGAACTTCATGTTCCCGGTGCCAGAGGCCTCAGTGCCTGCTGTGGAGATCTGCTCCGACAGGTCAGATGCTGGGATGACTGCAGACAGGAGTTTCAGAATTTATTTACTACATACATACATACATACATACATACATACATACATACATACATACATACATACATACATACATACATACATACAGGGCCTTGGCTTACAAACTCTAAGCCATTAATACGTTACAAAACGGGGTCATTTGTGAATAAGGTTATAAAATGAACAGCATCCGTTACCTTTTTCTGCCAGAGTGACCCGATAGTTCTCCAGGTAGATAACTTTGAGGCGATCTCCCACCACAGAGTCATTATTGACAATGTCTCCAATTGAAGTGATCAGCTTGATGATCATCTTAGCAGTGTGATAACCTGGAGCCGCCTGCAAACAGAGGATGTCATCTTCAGAAACAATCAATTAAAACCAGGCTGGAGTACAGCTGGTTTTTATCATTTGTTTTCTGGATGTGGGAGGAGAAATGATCTGCCATCTGTGTGGAATTACTTTTTTTTTAAATTATTTTAATTAGGATAAACTCTCATCTGTATAAAATAAGAGCTAATGGCAGTTTCCGACCAAACGCATTTGGCAGGTTGGAGGTTAAACTTAAAATTTGAATTCAAACACCTATCTAAACTAATCCGTCCACAGAAGATTACATTTATGACCGGAATCACAAAGCAAACTCATTTTAAGAGGATGTTTGAAATGTTCACATTGTAAAATTATTATTGATGCAAAATTGGTACAATAACTTGCAATATGGAAAGAAATATGCACTACAACTTAATGCGCCCGTTTCAGTCTTAAAGACTAAATAATCTCTTTGCAGCTGTTTTGGTCTCTTTGTAGTCTTTTTATGTTTCTTTGTGGTCATTTTAAGTGTGTTGCTTGTTGGGACGCGTCTCTTTAAAAAGGTGACATTTTGTCGGTGAAGGTCAGGGGGCCCTGACACACTGTGGGCCAGTTATCCATCCGTGGTGTCAACATAGAAAAACAAATGTCGCCTTCTCCCTCACCTTTCCTCCAATCATGATGGTCCTGGCGGTCCATGACTTGTTGGGTTGCTTCTTGATTCCTGATTAAAAACAAAAACTCTGAATTCATATATATTTATACATTAATATTTTCTAAAAAAGCTGCCAGTAAAAGAAAAAGCACCCACGGTTGTACAGCGTGATGATGTGCAGACAGTTGAGCAGCTGTCTTTTGTACTCGTGGATCCTCTTCACCTGGACATCAAACATGGAGTCGGGGTTGATCTTCACCTTGTACTGCTCTTCAAGCTGGGCAGCAAACTTCATCTTGTTCTCCTAAAAGTTGAGGTCATGCGAGGAAAGTGATTAGAAACTAAACAGAAAAAGACCACAACAACAAAACAAACCCTTCTTTAGGCACGTTTAAGCTCTCACTTGTTTGACTTTGGCAATATCCCGAATGAAGGTGTCATCGTCCACAAAGTCCAGAAGCTTCTTCAGCTGGTCAAGGTCACGGATGTAGTCCTCGCCAATCCTCTAAATAACATGATTACCTCATGAGACCCATATCATTTTGCAGATTTATATCATGAACTGAGAAGTGGAACTGCAGTGTAAACAATTTCAATCTGTCAGTCAGCTAATGTCTTACTTCCAGGAACCTGGATGTCTAAAATAGCTCCTCTCACTTGTCTGTATGAAGAAGAAAAACAAAACCTCACCTCTGCGATGACCTCAGCCAGGCCAGGGTTGCACATGACCAGCCAGCGCCTGGGTGTGATGCCGTTAGTCTTGTTCTGAAACTTCTCAGGGTCTGACTCGTAGAAATCCTTGAACCTGAGGAGCAGAAGAGCAACAATTAGAAACTAATGTATATATATTTAATTCAAGTGGTCTTAATGTCACCATTTTCTTTCAACCTTTAGGCCCACGACAACTAAGTTGGATTTCTTCGTTCTTGAAAAGCTGAGTCATGTCAAATACAAATATGGCCGGAGGCTTCTTTACAGTAATGTCATACAAGCACATACAGGCCAGAGAAGAGAGGTTGAACTGGTTTCCCTACACGGTGTCTTTGATGATCTCAGAGTGGATGCGGGCCACTCCGTTGACAGCATGAGATCCTACAATGCACAGGTGAGCCATGTTGATTTTCTTGACGTCCCCTTCCTCAATCAGGGACATTCGGCGCATCCGGTCCAGATCTCCAGGGTAAAGCTTGGCGATACGCTGGAGGGGTGAAGGAAAGAGAAACTTAGTGTGTCTAGATGAGCTAGGCCGTGTGAAATGAGACAACCCAGTTAATTTGTTATGGGCTTGCCTGGATCAGAGAACAGGGGATTCAACAAGCTATTCAGATTTGACTCCCCTTCCTATGTCACATGAAGGGTCATGAACCGGTCATGTCCCCTTTCAGTTTATTATGTCATTTGACTGCAAATGTGTCCATGTGTGTGATAAACACTGCAGGCTTACAGTCAATAATGGTTGAAATAAAGCAAAAATAATAACTTCCGGTCTCAGTACAGGTTGGAGTCTCAAACTTTGCAGTACTAGTACTTGGAGAAGTGCAGAACTCCTATACATGGTGCACAGATATTACATTCTTAGATCTTAATACGGGTAGGATGCCAAACAAAATCATTTCTCTAAATCTCAGATCGCTCCATTAAGTTTGTATCGATAAGGGTTTCATCGAAATGCATGAATACATAAATCTATTTTCAGCTCCCCTCGTACCTCCAGGTGCCTACTGTTGATCTCGTAGATGATCTCCAGGTGACGAGGCAGCAGGTTATGGAAGAGGTCGACGGGCCAGCGCTCCAGGGCTTCAGGCAGGACGGTGTGGTTGGTGTAGGCACAGGTACGAACCACGATGTCCCAGGCCTGGACACAGAGACAACAGGGCAAGAGAAATCTGACATTATCACACATACAACTGAAACTGTGGCCATAACTTTTACATATGTACATTACCTCTTTAACAACTACAGTAAATACAGTTTAATGTGTAGAAAATTACAGTGTTATCTCTTTTGTTTTTCAATAGTTTTTTGGAAAAGATGATTCTATATTAGCACGTTTATTTGCTTACATTCTGTCACAGTGTATGACTTCAGTTTTGACGGATGTATCAGTCTGCTGCGGTCAATGTGCTGCTGTGTCATTGTTAGTGCAATGTTGAAGGATGCAGAGAGACAGAATTGCGACACAAGTGAACACAGGACAATTCAGTCAAACTGCAGTAGTTACAGTTTTCTGCAGGGTAGGCCCAAGTTCAAAAGCGGTCATTGTCTCTTAGTTTGAAGCGTATTTGAGCCTGTATGTTACAACACTGCGGAAATTATATACCTTCCCCCAAGACAGTTTCTCAATGTCCACTAGGGTCCTCATCAGCTCAGGAATGGCCAGGGCAGGATGGGTGTCATTCAGCTGGATGGCCACCTGCAGACAACAGACAGACAGAGATAAAGAAAACAGTATAGTGCGAGCTTTAAAGAGGGAACTCGCAGACCTTCAGCAGAGTTGCAATGCTGCAAATAATATGAATAGAAATGAATATGAAAAACCAGTTAACCATAGTTACTAATCTGGGAATGTATTTAGTTATGTGTGAAGAACTGATGTCATCATCTTTGAAATTATATAATGGTATGATGGATCTCTCACCTTTTCTGGCAGCGTAGAAAGGTCCAGTCGCACAAACTCCGTGGAGCCGAACTTGGAGGCTTTGAATCGGCGGATGATGTCTTGAAGAGTTGCTGCTACGACAAAGTACTCCTGCTTCAGACGCAGCTCCTTCCCCTCGAAGAACTGAGGAACAAAAGACAATATGGAAAACTGTTACAGCTCATCTTTTTGAATACCCGATGCTACTAGAAATCGCTGCACATTGGTTTAAATCCACTCACATTGTCGTTGGGGTAGAGAACCCTAGAGATGTTCTCGGCCAGATTTCTGTCCAGCACGGCTTGAATGTATCCACCAACGTTAACTGTGGGACATCATTTAGATTGGTATTTAGTGGCTGTTGATTTATTTACTGTATGTAAATGATGATTATTTGACAGTACAGATGACAATACTCACAGTCTTTGAGGTTAAAGTCACAGGGCGCCTTAGCAGACCACAGTCTCATGGTGTTGACGATGTTGTTTCTGTACCCGGGGACTGGGGTGTCATAGGGAAGAGCCAGAACCACCTGAATCAAACATAGAAAATGTATATTAAACACACTGGTTATTGTTCTATTATTCTCTATTTATTGTGTTAAAGGCACAATGGACAGGATTCGTCGGCGCTGGTTCCACCATTTTCGTAGCGTGCTAACGTTCCGGCACCTGGTAGCTATGTTTTTATAGACGTTGACAGTCAGTCACATACTTCCTGTGGTTCATAAAGGATGATTGATTTTTGTTTTTTATTAATCTATAGGAAAATACTACTCATTGTGCCTTTAATGAAGTGTCATCTGTGAGAAAATTATTGTTTTTATGAATGTTAAAAAATTGATAAATAGTTTTTTTAAATATGGATGTCGGCCTCAAAAAAACAGTATGTGTCAGACTTCAATATAAACTTCTGGTAACTTCTGATAATTATGCAAAATAATTATCATTTGTCATCATTAATACTAATTATCTGGCCAAAGTATAGTAATTATGTAATCAGACAGCATTATATCCACTATATGAGAGTTGATTAGCATTGACTGACTCTTTTTCACAATAAGGTCAGTTCTGACGTCTGTTCCTACTAACCTGTGTGTCGACCCACTTCACTCCTTCATCTGTGTGTTCCACTCTTCCGTAGTAATGGACTGGGCGCATGTACTCAGGGCGAGCCTTCTCCCAGGGGTTACCATAACGCAGCCAGTCGTCAGCTTCTTCCACCTGTGGAAACAGGACGCTGTGGTAGTTATTTGTTGTTCTATAGTACAAACAGAACATAATAGGCTGTCATTGATATGGTATGGAACTATTTCTTAGGGTCCAAGAACAAGACTCCAGTAAACTTTTGTTTACTTTATTAACTATGTTTCGGTCTTTAGGGTGATAATCAGACTGAATTTCCATATCTTTTTCATGTAAGCTGATTTTAATGTGCCCTAACCAATCAGTAGTGGCATACATATTGTATCTGTTTCAGCCAACATTAAAGCTGTGGGTGCAGTTGCAGTTATCATCATTCTAAGAAATGTGCCAGTTTAAGAGCTGTTACTTTGTCCACTACAGATGTCCAAAGAGCTTTGTCCATCTCATCCATGCTTGAAGACATTTGGTGGCAATTCTTTTGATGGCACATTTCTTGCTCTGGCACAGGAGGATGGAATCCACATTCTCTGTCCCACCGACAAAAAGGTTCCCACACTTTGGCAGGCCACGTTTTTTCGCTCTAGGAGGCTGACATTTGGCATGGAGGTCTAAGTGTGGGTGTGAAGGTGTTCAATGCCAATTGGCCAAAGGCCAGCCATGTAATCGTTTGTCGTTTGTCTTGGAGGAGGCATCATTGCACTCAACATTTCTTTTGTGACGATTAGCCCCGCCCCCTGTACTTTAGCCCCTCCCAATTTAATAACTAATTTTGTTGTTTTTTTGATGACTTGTTGGAGACATCATTGGTCTCAACAAAGTTGGTAAGCCTTGCCCATATACCACGTGGATGCATGTGGGTACATGGTCGCAGCTATTGCAAATTTGCTCTTGTTTTACATAAGGTCTTTTTGCTGTTTTTAGCTGCGCCCAGCAGCTCTATAGGGGACTCTGTTGGTTGATCCACAAACATTTCCCCACCCCTTAGCGGCCACAGTTTGGCATGCGGGTGAAGTGTGTGGGTGTGCATAGCTTTTAAACGGATTCACGTTCCATGACCAAACTCATGAACAGTTCATCGGGAGCATTATTGCACTCAGCAGAGTTAGCCTTTTTTAATTAGTGACGGTTAAAGTAGCTTGTTTTCATTAAATCACAATCTAAAGCAGCGTAGATTTGATCATACAGAGCCAAATACATAAACACCATCAGGTGAACCTACCTGCCAGCCGTCAACAATTTTCTGATTGAAGATGCCGAACTCGTAGCGGATGCCATATCCGTAAGCAGCCAGACCCAGAGAGGCCATGGAGTCCAGGAAACAAGCTGAGGAAACAAAAAGGTGCTGCTTTAGACAAGGCTGTTCACTGCACTAAACATCACTGTCTGTCAGCAGCCAATCGGGAGGAAGTAAGAACTCACCAGCCAGACGACCCAGCCCACCGTTGCCTAGACCAGCATCTTCCTCGATGTCCTGCAGCTCCTCCATGTCCAGACCCAGCTGAAAGACACATCAACACATTCATAGAAATGTCGTACTGGTGTGAATAATGTAGTTACCTCCAGGACCAAGCTGTAATTACGTGCATTGTTCTTCCACATCTGAAGTGGACATTAGGCCATCCATCCTTTATGCATCCAGTACGTGCCTTCGTAAAAACTTTTTTTTGATCTTGTACATATAGTTTCCTGTTCAATGTGGTTTTTGAAAATGTACAGAAAGTAAAGAAAAATTCAATGGAACCATCCCTTAGTCCCTGACAAAATTCAGCTGTGTTATACTTTATATAACTAGTCTATAACTGACTATAACTAGTCAATTTTATTAAACAGGTTTATTTTTTCCTGGAATGTTCTGCAATTTAAAGTAGCTACACTGTATAGCTAAAAGTATGTGAACATCCCTGTGAATACATTGGTTGTTGTCTCTAAGCTCCAGTTAAGGGATCAATGCTACAGAATACAATATTTCAGACATTAGTTGGTTTGACCCGTTCCTGTTTCAACATATTGACATACACAATGCTCCCGTGCACAGAGTGAGTTCCATAAAGAAATGCTCTTTGCCCAGTTTGGTGTAGAAGACCTCGACTGTTCTGCACAGAGCCCTGACCTCAACCCCATCCAACACCTTTGAGATGACATGGAACACTGACTGTGACTCACTCAACGCCAGGGAAGGACCTCACTAATGCTCTTGTGTAGGAATGGGTGTACATATAGTTTGTTAAGGTGTCCAATTACTTTTAGCAATGCAGTTCACCATCATTGTATCATTGTATCATTGTAATGTGGAGCTATGTGTGCAAATTCCTACAGAGTGACCCTCATAATAAAGGGCTACTTGTTTGGGCGAAGTCCCTCATTTGGGTGTCCTGCTCTTTCACCCCATGATCCTTTGCCTCACCTGGTATGTGGCTTCATCGCAGGCGTTCTCCAAGGCCAGGTTAACCATGGTGTTCTGCAAAGTCCGGCCCATGTAAAACTCCAGGGAGAGGTAGTAGACACGCTGCAGGAAGACAGAGAAAAACAACCTGTGAACGCTGGGCTTCATTACATTGTCACCCAATCTAAAGTTATAGATACGTCTCTGCTTTACATATTCTTTCAATGATCTATATCATTACATCTCCATGCAAAACCATTTGCAAAATTTACAAAACACTGCACAAAAAGTCACAACAAATTCTTAGGAGGATACTAATAATAAAACACACATGCCCCATTTGCTGTCCCTGATGGCCCTGCAACATTATCCCTGGTAGAAAACAACAGCTGCTGTCAGAGCCAACAAGAGCAGGGCTATTACTGGCAACTCCTCCAACAATATCTCTTGCACTTCACAGAGAAGTGAATTGAACCACGAGCCTAAAGCAGCGCAGCATAATGTCTCCTCACAGCTCTGGGAGAGTGTGAAAGTTAACACAGACGTACTGATGATAGCCCACCAAATTAAATAGGAGACAAAGCTTCAAACTGTACGAGGACATGTGACACATTTTGGCAGGCTCTCAGACATTGTGCCATGTGATGTTTCTGATCCTGCTGCTGACTGATGATGGGGGTCATGTAAAGGACATAGAATTGAAAAAAAAAAAGAAAATGTGCCAAAGAGACAAAGGCGTGGTCAGTTTAAATAGAAGGAGGGTCTGTGCTCCTTTTCCAAAGGTGACACTGACTTCACATGAAGAACAGAAAGCTTTGTGTATAATAGGAGGTATGTCAGTCTGTTTTGTGGTGCGATTATTTAGCTTTCGATGTCATTAATAGAGTATGAATCCATTAAAACCTCAACGAGTCAAACAGTTTACATTCACTGAGCAAAATACTTGTCCAACTTCCAAGTCAGCTCTTACTTCTAGCTGTGAAACTATGACTTCCACCAGTACAGGCGGAGATGTTTAACCTCTTATATGATAATACAGCATGAATCTATTTTCATTATTAGCCAATTGGTTCCTACTAAAGATGTAAAACAGTTTACAAATATATAGTTTCATTATTCTCCTTCTAAAGTCAGTAATAAAAAAAATATTTTGGGAACTATTTTCAGCGGCGGATTAATCCACATTTGGTGCTCAAGTGGGTGCAGGACAGCGTTTGTGGTATTGAGTCAAAATAAACTACAGTGTGTGTTTATGGTAATGAAGGAACACCCAGTGCAACCGGTCTGGCTCATTGATGTGTTTTTTTGTAGTTTTATACAACAATAGAGCTCTATTATGGCACAGAGGAATAAGATACATCAGGCTTTGATACACACACACAAACACAACACTTGTTAGTAGATCAGTTCATTGTTGTTTTTGTATTCAATGGGATTTGTTGACAAAAGAAATACAGAATATCATTAGACTTATCTGTAAAATGTGTGTTTTTCCTCTTAAGTCTCTGTATCAGGTTGTTTCCAAATGCCATTGAAGCTATGATGTTCATGCTGAACAAAATATTCAATCCCAAGAATTAATGTTTTTTTAATGAAAATGTGCTAGATGTCTTGTGCATCATTTTAAATAAGTTTTCCCCATATGTGGAATCTTTAGACATTTTAGAAGCAAAGCCTGGCTGAACAAACTGAGTTTGTAACAATGGACCAAACAGATGTCCAGCAGTGCAAGATTACTGAACATTAGCCACCAGAAAAGAGAAATTTCAAGTGGTGTGAAATGGGAAGTTTAAACCAGACATTCCATCGGATCTCTGTGCAGCAGACTGTGTGGGGCACAGTGCAGTCTTACATAAGTTATTATAGAAGAGATGGTCCTTCAAATTCTCAATTCAGCCTCCTGCTCTATTAACACAAGGAAGCTGGGTGCTGGGTATTTTGGAGATAGGTTAAACCTAAGTAGTCTATGGAGGGGTATGCCTTTTTAAACAGTGTGTAGCCATTTTGTGATACGCAGTGTGTGGTGGTGATGGGGATGGATGGATGGATGGATGGCGTTACGTAATACTGTACAAATTTCAACAACCAGTTGAGTCTTCTCATTCCAAACAGTGCCAATGCAGGATAATGCTGGTATTTTGTACATTTTAAGCACTGATGCCGTGCATCGTTCTGAATAGCGTACAGTAGATCAAATAAAGGTTACAGAGGCAGCTGCAGATGCACGAGCAGAACATTATGTAACAGACAGTTTAGACACAGGAGAAAATGTCAGTGTGCACAATAATCAACAGACTCTGCTCACACACCCATAATATGTTTTACGGCACACTATACATCGATACAAAGCAGCCGGAATATGACTATAAATGGATATAAAGAGCAACGCAGCAAAGAGCGCACGCGCACACACAAACACGCGCGCACGGTCATTAGTTGTGATACTGCAGTACAGAGCATCCCCTCCCACTGCTCCCGGGTCAGCTGTGTGTACGTGCAGGACTGCGGCATTAGTCCGCTGCTTACTTTGGGGTCTTTCTCATAATAGTGTTGCTGCGTCCGGATCCAACGGCCCACCAGGAAGTCCCGGACTGTGTTGGCCAGGGCAAAGTAGTAGTCCCGTTTGGTGGCCACATTTCGGTCTTTCACCAGGGTGAAGTGGAGGTGTCTGTTAAAATTAGTTTTCAGATCCGTAACGTTTTCCACTCCGGCCAGCCCTCTGACCGATATTTGCTTCCTCCTGTCCTGGTCTGTCAGCGGCTTGGCCATGCTTGCTGGCAGTTTATGTCTAGTTTTTACTGAATGTCTAGTTCAATTTCACCCAAGAGCCTATCCACTCTTCTTCCGACTCTCCTCTGAACACAGACAGTGAGACGTGACCGGTCCAGCCTATTTTATATACGTCACGTACTCAGTGTCAAGTTAGACTAAGGAAAACAAGCGTTTCCGGTTCAGTGTCAAAATAAAACCCGAATATGGGTCAGCTGACTAGTCCATATACGATTTTGTAAGTGCGTCACAAGACTCATGATACAATAGTTTCCATCATAGACAGCTGTTAGATGAGTTACGTGTATTTATGTCACAGTTGTTGCCATGTTCAGCTAAACAAATCCTCAAGAGCCAATGACTGCATTGTATTCTCCAAATTATTTGGTATATTACAAAGTGTGCAGATAAAATCGATTGCTTTTAAGTAAAAAATATTTCCTTTCCGCTCGTAATTTATGTAACTTGCTGTACCTCAGCATCTGTGAGAGTTAAACAAAATTCCTGCAGACAACTGTTCTTTACAAACCCAAATTAGAAATACTTCGCATTTTGGACAGTAACTATACCAAAAGTAGTTTTTGATGGTTCTTGAGATATGGGGCTATTTTGACCTATAGAAGCAAAAGCAAATGGGGGAAGTAAAGTGTTAGGTTGACATGTCATTTATTTTTACTAAATGTGTCAAGTTGAACAAGTGAAAGTAGAAAAATATCTAATTAAACGTGAAAGTTGATTCATGACCTCAAAAACAGTAATAAGTATGGGAAAATCTAACGGAAGATTAATTTACTATAATTTTGCAGAACTTTCAACCAAAGGTCAACGTTATGATAAAGTAAATGTGCAGAAATTCCATACAACGCTAAGACTTAAAAAAAAAAACGATATACTTTGTCTCTCTTAGTGCAGACTTTCTGCAGTTTGGAATGTACCAGACACCCATGACAAAACCAGGTTATGTAACGCATTTGAATGAGGAAGCCAGCAGGGCCTTGCCTGAAAAAGAACAACTCTTGAACTCTCATTCTGACACAAAGGGTCTGAGGAAAAACCAGTCTGTGCTCAATGACAAAAAGGTGAAATGGATCAGTTTAATGTTAAACCAAGCAAGATTTCAACAGCTTTTCATTCAGGCTAGCGCCAGAAACACAAAAGACTGATTCCAGAAAACAGAGTAAAACTAACATTTTTCTTCTCTAATAATTCGAGGGACAAAACTGATATTTTTGTCCTTGCAGAAGCAACACAAACACTGCACACAGCTTCTTATCAGAGCAAGAGATTAAGAAAAACAAGGGTATATCAGATTTTTAGCATTCAAGTAGTGCAGGGGGTCAGAAGCTGGAAGATCGCAGCATCAAGTCCCCATTTTCAAACTTAATGTCACAACTGAGACGCAGGCAAGTAACAAAAGAAAAACAATTAAAACCCTGGGAATTTCTGGAAAACAATCTGAGACAGTTACTACAAAAAGGTTTTCTGACAGAACTAAGATACACTTCACATCTCGTTATTACAAAAATATTAATCTTATTTCAACTCAAAGCCAACATAGGGAACATAACAGTATAAATTTGTGAGTGAGGTGTTTACAATGGATCATGCAAGTTGAACTTCAATATATTAAATCCAATAATAGAGCAGTGTTATGGTCTGAATTGAACATTTGAAGCGATGAGACTGTTGAGCAAATATTAATCTTCTGGCCGGCTATTTGAGCAGTTTATTTGGTATACAAGAAATGTGACAAACTACGGGAGCAATGCAGAATGTGCCCGAGAGCAAAAATGTTTGTATGCACACAAGGAGCTTTCTGTTAACACAAACTTTAAAAACGGGAAAAATAACTCATTTACTAAAGTTACGCAACTTTACAAATTTAACTAACACAACCTTTCATTGTTTCAGAAATGCCATCACAATATCCAGGATCAATAAAAAATAAAGCACTGGTTATACTTTTTCTGTGAGCACACATCCACAATGTGCTGAAGGGTGGAAACTCTTGTGGGAGGACGATTCTTCTGTGGCAGGGTTAATTCTGAGGTGGAGGAGGTGGAGGGGCTGGAGGCATGCCGAAGGGGGGCATCCCCGGTACCCCCATCCCCATCATGGTGACAAAGTTGGAAGGGTCCATGGGTGGGGGGGGAGGTGGGGGGGCATACATCATGCCAGTTGAGCCTGGAGGTGGTGGAGGGGGAGGAGGAGGGGCTCCTGGAGGCAACGGGGGCTGGACGCCAGGGGGAGGCGGCACCATGGATGGGGTACCCAGGGGTGGTGGGGGCTGGGCTCCAGAGGTCGCAGGCTGCTGGGGCTGCTGCCATGGAGGCAGGGTGCCGCTGCCAGGGCTGGACGTTGTGGTGGTATCTGCAGGGGGGGCAGCTGGAGGTTAACTCTTTACCATCATCAAAACTTTCACAGTCACCTCACACTACAAGAAATGCCTCATTTCCACCGCATGGCCCGACTCAATTTTGGTACAAGGGCCTTTTCTCTATTTCGTTTTCCACTGCGGACATTGATAAATCACTATTGTGATATGTGGCTCCATGAGTTATAAGCTAACAGACACTCACGTCTGCAAACATGGCACATTCATGTTTCAACAGAAACAGTGATTGTATGTCAATGTGATGTATTTCAAAATGCTTGTCCTAACATCAATTTGCCTACATAGCCATATGTAACTTCATTACTGGACAACCATGTAAATGTGCTGATGTCATCCAATTTAAGGAGAGGATTAAGTGAGTTTTAATGTGTGCAAAAACACATAAGTGAGGATTTATTGTTACCATTACCACATACAGGAGAGCCAGCTCTCTGAATCAGCTGAATCTAGCTTTTGTGATGACCAAGATGCGGTTAATTGGGACAGTAGCACAAGTAATAGCCTATTATTCTCCAGACTAAAACACTGTTTGGTATTTAGGTCACTCAAATTGTCGGGGCCCACTACTATGGGCAACACTTCATACAGAAGAAGAGATCTGTACTACATTGTGAAATTTTGCATCAGGCATTTTGTAGGGTTGCCACAATGTTAAGTTAAATGATCATTGCCTATTTAGTGGACTTGGTATCCCACAATACAGTGCAAGTAAAAGTAAAACATGAGCCGACTGTCTTCTTCATAGAGCCGTTTGTATATTCAGTAAAGAACAACAGAATGGTCTCAAATACAATTTTTTGTGTGATCTTACTCTGTTGCCAGGGTAGCGGTGTACTGGTTGCCATGCTGCTCGTTGGAGGGGGAGGTGGAGCTTGTTGTTGCCATGGTGGCAGAGGTCCAGCGGGGGGAGGAGGCGGCTGGTTGCTTGGGGGAGGAGGTGGAGGTGGCATCATGCCCATTGGAGGTGGCAGCAGACCTACAAGGAAACCAAAATTCAAACATTTTCATTTTCGTCCTAACTTTTGGTGCCACAGTTTAATCTCATTGTTACACAACACGTGAACTGTTCTGTTCGTGTTCTGTTGCAGATTTCAATTTGGTTATCATTCATAATGACAGTGAGGAGCTTGTTATTAAATGAGCATGTAATTAAAAACTAGTGGCTGCACAAGTTCTAGTTTGAGATCCAAGATCTAGATTATTCCAGAGGTTGATGGGATGATGATGTGTCAATAACATAACCTACTGGAGTAAAACCTATTTCCTTTCTTACACTCAATATTGTTTTCCAGTATCTGTCAGCTCTCTGAAGCTCCATTTGGACTGGATTTATTTCTCTAGAGGAGGTGTGATGATTTTAACTCTCCCAGTTAAATGAATCCAATCCAAATGGGACTTTTAACGAGTAAAAAAAGAAAAGAAGAAAAAACCTGAACCCATAAGTCTCAGCTCTTACCCATGGGGTGTCCGTGAGGTCCTGGACCCTGGCCCATGGGAGGCGGAGGAGGCTGCATCCAGGGGGGAGGCAGGCCATTGGGGTTGGGGGGCATAGGGGGACCTCCCATGCTGGGCATCGGGGGAGGGAAGTTGTGGGGTCCTCCATGGCCTCCTCCATGGCCACCATGACCTCCTCCATGGCCTCCATGACTTCCATGACCTCCATGCATGCCATGGTAGCTCCTGTTATCATTCTGACCAGAGTTCATCCAAGGAGGCCGGTTCTGCTGCACACAAACAAGTCACCAGTTTAACACACATTTCTGCACAAACGGGAAAATGGAATGAAATCATGCGTGTATCCAACTAACCGGTGGTGGCTGGTTATTGTTTTGTGATGAGGACCGAGGCCCTCCTCCGTGGTTGTTGGAGTGTCCTCCACCAGATGTGGGGACCGGAGCCTCCCCTAGCTCAGCCATCAGGGAAAGATACTCCTTGTCCATACGAGCCTTGTCCTGGGCTGACTGAGGGGGCTCGCCACCCGTCGCTCTGTGAGCAGCGAATGAGCTACACAAAGCAAAGCAGCAAACATTGTTACAAAAAGACTCACAACACTAAACAAACAAATTGGACTTTCAGTTTAAATTTTGAGAATGGATAAACTGATCATCACCTGGTGTACTTGCAGTCAGAGGAGATGTGGCCTGCTCCACCACACTTGGTACAGAGGGTGGTGTTGGTGATGCTGCGTGGCTCAGAGTTCTGCCAGGGGCGAAGGATCCTACAAAGACAAACGGGCACATACTGTCTTCAGTGGTGTTCTGGTAAACTCAGAATAATACTTTCCCCTGAAATTTCCTTTCTCATACATTCATCACCAATAATCTCCCAACATTGAACTGTGCATAAAGCTCCACCACAGTCACACATGTTACACTGACCTGTTGTCGTCTTCCCTCAGTGTGCCATTAAGTCTGGCCAGCTCCCTCAGCTGCATCTTTCGCAGGTCATTCTGATCCTCGGGCGTCTCAATGCCTTGCTTCAGAATGTTGCGTATCTGTGGACAAATATTTTTTTCCAGCATTCATGTACTGGTAATAATGTACAGTCCCATAGGCATATTGAACACTTATAGCAATAAAGGTCACTCTGAGAAAAGATCATGAGAACAGCTGAGTTGATCTAACCTGCTCTACAGCTTTCTTGACGTTCTCCATTGTGTTGGCGGTGACCAGGGCATGCAGAGGCTCATCTTCCCCTGGCAGCATCTGTCCATCCTTTCGGCCCACTTTCCCCTCCTTCACAGAGCCTTTACCTCGGATCATGATCTTGGCGCAGCACTCCTTCTCAATGTTCTTCAATGTATTACCACTGGTAAAACAGAAAAAAGGGAGAAGCTAAGGTCAATTTCAACTGAACAGGCTGTTAACTTACTTGCTTATAGATGTATGTAAAAAATGCAATATGATAGTAATATTGAGCCTAACTTACCGTGGCCCGATTAGTAGACCAACAAAGTTGATTTCAGGGTATTCATCTTGGGGGATCATAACTTTGTCGTTGACTCTGGTGGCTGGAGGTCTGCAGGAAAGAAATACAAGATAAAAATTTACTAGGAGCAGCTTTC
This sequence comes from Cottoperca gobio, assembly GCF_900634415.1. Taxonomy (NCBI): domain Eukaryota; kingdom Metazoa; phylum Chordata; class Actinopteri; order Perciformes; family Bovichtidae; genus Cottoperca; species Cottoperca gobio. Next base: position 7,646,280 of record NC_041372.1, on the reverse strand, counting down.
TGATTTTACAAATTGGTTTTCCAGTAACCTACAAGATCCTCTTGTCACTTAAAAAACATATATTTAATATATTAGTTAACACAGGCTGTGTCTACAGCCAAAATAAAACTGGTGGTTAGAGGAAAACAAACAAATAAATCATACTTATAGTCGGCAGGAGGTTTGAAGTCAGGGTTGAGGCCAACCATCTCAGTGATGAGCGAGTGACGCTCCTCCTCGATCTTCTTTCGTGTGCGATACTCGCGGGTGTTTAACCTCTTGCCCTCGCTGTTGTAGATGGGCTCCGGAGAAGGAGACCTGAAAATGGCAGACAAAAGACAAGAAAGACGTCATCAATACCTTTCTAGAAGTGGAGCGCTGCCATAAACAATCACACAGACTCCCTACAGCTAACTAATACTTTTAAGAATTTCAAATCTTCAGTAAGAATTTTGAATCAATGGGTACTGACATGTCTTAGAAACAATGTTACATTTAAAAAACAGTTTTGGAAATTTGGATCTACTGAGAGAATTCTCAGAAAGACTACGTGACTCATGGCCAGTGCAAGAGCAAACTCAAAACGAAAAGAAAATTATGTAGGAACTCTGCACTGACATTTCAAAGGCTAGAGTCCATTCTTTTATACAATTATGGGTATAAAAAAAAGGGGGGGGCAACCAAAGCTGTATAGTGGTCATTAACCAGAGGGGCATCAGCCACAAAGAAAAAAACAATGACATGGCCATAACTAAACCTGTATACAGGATTGTTGGCCTACAAGAAAGGAAAGTTGGGAGGTGAGAAAAAGAAACCAAAGCAAAATTCGCAATCCTAAGCAGAAACGCTGGCTTTGAGAGTTGCTTGGTGTTGGCGTGGCGGAAGAGGTCCGTACCGCCCCTTGGATGCTGAAAACCTGTGTTGCTGCGTTAAGGAGGCTCTGTGCTTGAAAAAGGGTTAGGTTGATGTGGGGTAATTTGGGTTAGAGAAAAGGAATTAAGATTAGATATCCACCTTTTCCTATGCTCTCCCATCAGAGAGCCACATTTATGTCCATGTGATGTGAAGAGTGAGAAAAAAAAATTGGTTTGTCCTTTTATGGGTCAAACTTCCAACGGTGACAACCTGAAACACCCCCCTTGGTTTTGTCACATTAGATTGGGGAGTGATTTATAAGAGTGCTGCAGCTCTGCAATCAACTTTTTGGTTGCTGTGGAAATGTCTGATTATGAGGAGAAACTATACAGTGAACAGGCGACAGGGACTCTAGCTAACAAAAGATCAACTTCACACACTCTTCAGAGCAAGCCACGTCCTGCGGGAACAGAGCCTTATGGAAACTATGTTATAAGATGGCCACTGCTTTTCCAGAACACATACAATTCTGGCAGTTTTCTTCCAGACTTCAAGAGTCCAGAGGGAGAACTGGAACATGTCCCTCTACCCCCCCTGGGTGGAAATGTTTAAAGCCACATTACGGGAAACCCACAGATAACCAGCGACAAATCATTTGTTGAGTCTAAACCGAAACCTCTTGATCACTGGTATGTTATCATATAGGCTACAGGCCATGAGCTCAATCATCACTCGCAAAAAGTTATATAATATCAAGTAAGTAAAAAAGCCAGACAAGGCAATATCAATTGTGGGGACTTGGTGGTTACCAACTAACAATTCATCTGAACGATTTAAACTATTATTACGATTTAAGCTAAAAAGATATTAAATAATCAATGCTAATTAAGGTGCTTTGACCCAAACCTGTTTCAGAGGAAAATCTTTATACATTATACATTATATATGTATTCATATATTCACACAGCACATCAGACACATAAACAGCAGAGGATGAAAACATGATGCATAAATACTAGAGGGCTAAAGTAAAGTGAGAATTAATCCAATAAAAAGAGTGTAAATGTTTCTTTTTTTGTGTGCAAATGTGAGTTTCTTTTTCATATTTTGTGTTAGGTTGATCCTGTAGAACTCTTGGTTCTGGCAGTGATTTGCTAAATTATTCTCAGCTGGAATACATCTCAACTCAACTACATTGACTTATATACAGTGGGTTGCCCAAGCATTCATATCCCCCTGCTCGCTTCCACTTTGGACACTATCTCTATTTTTAAATTAAATTATTTGGTTTTTTTATCCAAGATTGAAACATTGTTTTTCATTACATCATAATGAAACTGAGATTCTATAAAAACTGAGTTTGACTGACTGACTAAATAAATATAGAAAAACACAAACAATCAACTCAAGGATGGTAGTTTGGCTCTGAGCAAACTTCCTCCTTCTCTGGAAGACCATGAGATTGAATTAAAAACTCAAAACAAATCCACAAAGTGGAATTTGAGTTGTTTGTTTTTGGTCAAACTACTGTTTCCAGTCAAGAAGGAAATGTAACATTTAATTGTGTACATTTATCACTTACAACCAATTGTTAAATTCATTTCATACGACTTTACACTTTAGCTGATCTTTTTCATGCACTAATTATTAAAAAGAAATGTCTTGTTCAATTTAATTTAATAAATTGAAGAAAAAAAGGCAATAGAATTAGTTTTAGTTTGATGTAATTGCAAACACGGTCTCATTGTTTTGGGGGGGAAATATGCATATATTATATGCATATAAATATAATAATGTAGATAAATTCTCCTATAGCACTAGGCTTTCACTTTATGAAAAACTAAGCATCTGCCAGTTAAAACTACTTTGAAATTTGAGATTGAGGCTAACAACCACATATATACTGAAAATCAACATCTGTCTTCCAAAAAGTCAAGAAGGTAGAGAAAATGTTACTGTTCATGGGTTTAATCTTTTTCCGACCTGTCCTCAGGGTTAACAGGGATTCCCAGGTCTCCTGTACGCAGTTTACGAGTCTGGTCTTCAATCTGCAGTTGGACTGGAAGAATTCAGGTTAGGAAAGAAAAACAAGGATGGAGAGAAATGTGGTTACCACAACAACATCAGAGAGACAACGCTCTGCACATTAGAGCCCTGTCTCATACAATACTGAGGTAAAGTCAAACGGTGAGTCTGTTAAATAAAAAATAAAAAGGGAGATCAAATTAACATCTGATAAGATTCTAAAGCATGAAACCACTTACTCATATCTGAGAACAGCAGAGGAACACATTACCCGATATGAATATGTTCTGGAGGTTATTTACATTAGCATAAACCAAACTAAGCTTTTCTCAGACAATGATAAAACATGGCAACACATCAGTAAATGTCTAGACCATGATTCCTAAAAATGCCTGCCAAACTATTCATAATTCAAACCTAAGCCGACAGGGCCTTCAAATACTGCAGCACATTATGTTTAACGGCTTTGGCATTTTAAGGACACATGGGGTCTAAAAATCACTGATTGGTCTTTTTGTTTTGCCCGTTTCAATAACAAAAAAGGTGATCATAGTCACTCTTTGCAGATCTAGCACTGAGGGGCAGCAGTGACAGAGATAATTCTTACATTTACATGGCAATGAAAAAATAAAAATCAGTCATCCCATGCACATTATGAAAGCTGTAATGACATACCCCCAAACACAGATTCACTGGTCCCTGAAACAATTACTTTTGATTATAGAGATTAATTGATTAATACAGGCCCTGTGAATTGTGGTTCACAGCAATTTCATCTTAAAAACACTTCCCTTGGATTGTTTTAGGGGATCTACTGAATGAGCAAAGGAAACGATAAGTGTGACCAACAGAAGGTGGGCACAAATGAATGTTTACATACCAAGGAAGAACAACCATTACCAATGAGTGAACAGAATCAATAACAATGTCAGTTATTGACAAAAAAGTACTTATCTGCTTCAGAACACCCCATTGAGGGTCTTTGAAGGCAGTATTTTGGTGCTACACTGCTGCTGGAAGGCATTTGTGGTTCAAAACAATTTGTTTCATATGATCTTTTTACAGGCCAAACTCAAAGCACAATAACAGTAATCAAGTGTTCCCAATTTGCAATGCCCACTAAATCAACTGGTTAAGTAATTAAAATTTGTCGGATTGATTTGCCATTGAAGCAGCATTGCTCACACTTAGACCAATATAAACAAAAGCACATTTTGGCATGTTAGGACATTATGAGTAACGTCTCCATGCACAGGAACAATACTGATGGTGTGTAGGGGATCAGGCAAGACAGTGAGTAGCAACCTGCAGCTCAGGACAGATATCAGCAAGCAGTGGTGTTTAATCATCTATCTCAAACTCCTCTTGCTAATGGGTGCCCAATGGTATGCAAACCATAAGACCACAGAAACATTTGCCACAGCAGAACCACTTTACTTCCAATAAAGAGAAATTAACAATTTACATCATCATGTTATAATCATTGCTCATTGGAAATGATTGCTTTGTCTCAACAGTTGGAGCAAAATTAGACATTTCCCATTTTGTGTAACAAAGTAATGTCACCATCAAATGCATTGGAAATACGCTTGGAAGATTACGGTTAGTAATGCATCTTGTGGGTGCCTTTAGAGAGCTCTAACTGTTGGGAATTCAGCAAACAGGACATAAATGCAACATTATTACTGGTATGCAGCATGTAAGAAAACTAAAATTTCAAACAGATGTAATAGATGGGACATTATGAAACAAAACTGCATTTATAATTACAATAATATGGCAACTTTAATTATTAAGAGATTATTTTCTTTTATTTAAATAAAATAATTACCTATGTAGGCTCTCTCTTGATCACGGGTCAGTCCAGGGGGAATAACAGTGGGCATGCCTGGTATAACTGTCTTCTGATCAGGTGTCTCGCTGCTCCAGCGACTCTTCTTCCTTGATTTCTTCTGACTGAAATCTACTGAGAGAAACAGGGAATATTATTGATCTTGATTGTAGTTTATGCGTGAATTTACAGGATGTACATAAATCCACTCAAGTGCCACTCAACCATACCTTGCTCGGAATTAAATATTTGATATGAGATATTTTGTCTATGGAACAGGGTTGGACAAAAATAATACCATCTTAAAGTGGCATAAAATACAGTGTTAAAAATACCCACCTGTCCCCCACCCCACCAATATATAGTAGAAAATAATATACACGTCTTCCTTTCATGAACTCTGCCAACGGACTTCCTATATATTTTTAATGTATTTCTGTTAGTTAAGGAACACGAAAGTGTGTGTAAAATTACTGGCATAAATGCATCCCCTGATGAACTTTCAAATATTAAATAAGTTTCCTATAATAATAATAATAATAATAATAACCCCGTAGCAAGAGGCCGCATGGCCACAACGTAGCCCATATGTGAAAAGGGATGGTTGTGTTGCAACCAATAGAATTGAAGCTTTAACTGTCCAAACACCGTAAGACGTTATAAACAGACGTTTTCTGTCGACCTAAGATATACTCTAGGTGTTAACGCGGCATTTCCTGCAGTCTTAAACAATATTGTCTTGACAATATTTATGCTGACGCAGAACTAAACGCTTTGGTCTATTCCGTATTCCAAATAAGTTAATAACAAAATAAAGTTACAACACTGCGCAGCAAGTTATCGTTAACCAAGAGGTCCAACGTTACACATTGTATTTATTACCCAAACGTGGACGACATTCATTAATGGTTCAACATTATCCGTTTTATGAGCAAATTCTAACAGTGGCCGCGGAAAGCCTCCGTTTGTGCAGGCTCGAGAGCTAACTAACGTTAGCTAACGTTACTCGCCAAAATGTCATTGCTAACTGACGTTAAATGTTCTCGTAATACATTCATGGTAAATGGGACTGTCTCAAATTTGCGCAAGGCCGGGGCTTCATGTGGGGCCTTTAACCTATTATACTTAGCCACATTAGCTACTTGGCTAGCGTTATCTCATGCCTCTTCAAGGGCTTCTAATGTTAACAGATGTTTGGTTCAGTTACCTGGTTTGGCCAGTCCGCCCCCCGTAGCCGGTTGTTGTTGAGCCGGGGTCGAAAAATTTGTCCCAGGATTGAACTGATGTGGTTGCGGAAAAGATGCGCTCGGCATCGCAGGCTGGAAAGCTTGTATAGAAGGAAAGGCTGCAGGCGGCCCCGGTGTTGGCATCAACCCGTTCCCAGCACCAGGCCCAGCGTCAAATCCTCGTTTAGCGCCAATACTGGGGTGCAACTTCCCTAAAGGAGTTGCATTTGCGCCCGTAGCCATATTCGGTGTCCTCAAATGGTTTAGTCTCCGTCAAACGTCAGTCGACTCGGGTATAAATTCGTTTAAATTGAGAAAATATCTAACAGTATCGCCAACAATCCTCCCTCACATTACTTTAATCAAAATGGCGCCCAACCGAAAACCACAAAGGATCATCCCATGGACGTGGGATGCTCGCTGTAGTATAAAGCATTCCTATTGGCCAGACCAAGCAGTGTTCTATTGGGCAATATTTTATTCGTTATTCCCGTTCTAAAAAGTGATTGGTTCTTATGAATATCAATCCCTTTTATTTCCACCCATCTCTAACAAGCCCAATAAGCTTACAAAGTAATAAAATGTTATGGCTCTGAATATGAACAATAAATTAATAAACATTACTAAGTATGCACTTGTATGAATGTAGGCCCTTACATAACTTCAAAGTCCTTTATTTGCCAGCAGTGCAAATAAAGTACAAACACTAGAAGAATTGAACAGCTGGCAAGCATTCATAAAGCTTGGTGGAACTTGGTGTCCAGTGGCAAAGCATCCTCAGCATCATTGACAGATAATCTTGGCTTCAGACCTCTGAATTGGCATTCACACCTAAAATTAAAAGAAATTAATATATTGGCCATTAGGAACGCTCTAATTTATATTCAGTCTAATGTGGCCAAAATGAGTAATACCTATACATGTCAATGTTGTATATGCACAGTAACCCACTGTACTGCATGTGTCACCCTGTCATTATGTCTTCCTACAATTCAGAGTTGATATGGTCCAGGACCAACACCAGCAAGACACATTTAGAGTTAAATGGGATCATGTGTGGCATTTATTTGACCTTACTTCCCCCACCACCACCCTCCAATTTATATTTTTTGATTTGACTGTTGCGCTTAGCTGTTAATGCCATTTGACAATATACCAGATGATGCAGAAGAAACACACAGGTCACAGTTTTCAGGCTTTAGACAAACAGATTTTATTTTTAACCTCTTCATTAGAAATCAATACTGACAACATAGACATTTGACGTCATGTTGATTATGAAACTATAACATATGTTCAAAATGAAAAGCCTCATATTTATCACAGCAATGAAAATCTATTTAATGTAAGTAATGTGCCTAGTGACAAAAAAAATCACAATGCAGCTGGATAAAAGTTAACTTAGTAAAAATAAAAATAAAAGTTTGATATAACTAAAATACAAAAGTGTAACCATTTTTATAACTGTGCTGGTCCATATTTGGTACAGGTGTGACATTTATGCCCACAGGTTAAACAATGTAGGTGATGAAACAGTATTTGAAGAGTATTCAAATTTGTTTTTCCATTGCTTCACATATCAAATAACAATGTGAACTTACACAAACACAAATACAGTAAAATGAACATGGTAATACATTAAATTCAGCTGAAAAAAATATTAAATTCAATTAGTGTGACTAAGACTCGCCTTTAAAACATGCACCATGCACTAATTTAATTTGCTTCTATTAACTGAGTCTAAATAGAGTATAAACATATAGTTAATTTAAGAGGGGCAAAAATTAAGTTCTTACAGTCTCATGAATAGACGTCAACCAGGATGTGGATAAACCCGGTATCTGCAGTTAGGCTAAACCATTTCAGAACGGCACCAATAGCACAACACGTAAATAGGACAATGAAAGGTGGTCAACGGAGCATAAGTTGTACTGCATTTCAGAGTACCTGGAATGAAATCATAGCATGTGAGGGCAGACAACCATTCACATTGAAATATACTTGTTGGCTATTATGGTTGGTAAGCTTTATTGTAGCCTTATTCTTACTACCCAAACGCCTCACATACACAGAGGGCTGACTTTTGCCTTTGATATTACCAATGACATATTATGTTGAATGTTTCATTTTCAGTGATTCCAATGGCACTTAGGCTATCCTATCGACTAAATGTCAGACAGCTCTCACCTGGCTGTATGCAACAAGGATTAGTATGTATATCGTGCCCGATCGACGGCGGGATCCCGCAGGTGGCCATAGGTAGAACTTCTTGGGAGGGCGGGCACCGGGGAAAGCCGCGAACGCTCATATGCGTATCCATCTGCCTCGATAGGGACTCTCCGAATCGGACTCCGGTCACGTGCGTAGTATGAGGAGACTGGGGCTGCTGGATGAGGGACGGGAGGGCACTCGTATGGGTCGAGGCTAGAGGGGGGCAGACGTTCCCTCATTAAAGCTGTGGAAGATGTTGATGGAGCAGGCAAGGGGACAGCGCGACGTTCCTCGAAATAACTGCCGCCGTAAGAATTGGCCCTGTACTTCTCGTAGTAGTCCACAACCCCGTATGGATCTCTTTCCTCATAAGGCGACCGTTGCATTGGGTAGGTTGGTACCGCGCCATAGAGTGAGCTGTTGCTCCTGTATGCCGCCTCACTGCCATACATCCGAGCCATGCTATGTTCAGCAACAGCGCTTATGCCGTAACCTGGATGCGGCCCGTATCTCATTGCACTCTCGTAGCCTGAACCCCTTCTGTACCCTGCAATGCTGCTGCTGTGACCAGAACCCCGGGAAAAACCATGTACAGGAGCATAGCCGGCACCATAATCTGGATCGCCACTGAAGTCCGGATAACCCCTGTTGCGAGCACGCCCGCCAAATCTCGAGGTATCGTATTCATCAGACTTTGGCTCTGAGCCGTTTCTGTGGAAGCCATTTTGGTCTAGAGGGCATTCTTTGGACCAGTGGCCTTCCTGCCCGCAACGATAACAACCCGATCGGTCTCCCATTCCCGGCGCAGTACGCAGGCGGCTAGTCGAAAGCTTCACGCTCATCAGTTTGCCTTAAAAAGAAAAGACTCATTAAGTCTTATGCCAGCATTTATTCTAAATAATATATTTGACATTTCCTGCCTGGCATACAAAAGTCTCCAAATCAATCAGTCAAAAAGCTTCATAATTGATCATGTGCATGTGACGTCACGCTTATTTCCCAACCCGGAAGTCAACCATGTTGGATGTATACACAACCAAGACGGCGGCCGTTCATGTGTGAGTTGCTGCAACGCTTCGTAATTTTCTTTGTATTTAAACGCCTAAGATTGAAAGAAAATGACAACCTTGTGTGCAGTGTATAATTGTGGTCATAACGCTACTCGTGACCCAGAGAAACAGTTCTTTAGATTTCCTATAATCATCAAAAACAACGATCCACAAAAGAGGGATGAATTGCTGTCTACCGAACGCCGTAAACTGGTTTAGCAACATAACTCGTGAGGATTTAACAGAAGAAAAAGCACAATTCACCCGTGTGTGTGGCGACCACTTTATATCTGGTAAGAGCTCATGCTAAAGCTAAGTTTACGTTTGCGAGGATAACATTGTTGCTCTTCTCACTCACAAACCACGGCTTGAGCGGTGTATCTCGAGATCTTTGAGAGTGATTAACACGGGCATGGACGAGCACCCGGTCATCTTTCAGTGGTTTGGTAAGAAGACTACCAACCCATCCAGAAACAAAGACATTATAACATCTATTGCACGTCTGTCCGTCCTGGGAGAGGGATCCCTCCTCAGTTGCTCTCCCTGAGGTTTCTTCCATTTTTTCCCCTTTAATTTTGGGGTTTCTTTTAGGAAGTTTTTCCTTGTGCGATGCGAGGGTCTAAGGACAGAGGATGTTGTAACCTGTACAGTCTGTAAAGCACACTGAGACAAATGTATAATTTGTGATATTGGGCTATACAAATAAATTTGATTTGATTTGATTTGATTATAAACATCTAAGCTCTTGTATGCCTTCATTTGTGCGTTGGTTGCCCACGACGTTTGTAGCACAAGGTAGTTCACAATATCCGGATATTCAATCGGCGGTAATGACTCATATCCTCAATATAATCCGACGGCTTTAGCGTGTACGGGTCACGGCCACAAATTTGGACTTTTCCTCTGAATCTTGCCTTTGCAGAGGACTCCAGAGAGTCAGAATACTTTGAAGAAGTCGGAGTTGTATTGTTGTAGTTGTTCACTTTAGACGCCATTGTTGATTTGTTATTCATCCAACATGGCATCGCACGCATACATTAGACAGTTTTATCACGTGATTGCACACCAAGAATACTCCAAAAATAGCAATAAGACATGGCTTATGATTTGAGCAATAGAAAATGGTTATTAAAGCTGAAATATGTAACTTTCCACATTCTTATCCCCCTGCAATGGCTAAAGGGAACTCAAACCATTTTGTAATATTGTTATTTGAATAAGCTAGTGCTAAAATAAGTCAGCAAAGTTTGACAGCTCAAATTATTCTTTCCATGACTACGAGGATCCGCAGGACGAAGATTTCGTCACACGACAATGTTGCAGAGGGCCCGCAAAGACATGCATGTGCAGCCGAAAATCTATGAGACCGCGGGCAAACGTGACACATTAGTGTGCAGAAACCGGATAAGTATAAACGGTACCGCATGCGCATCTGTTTTGGCATTTATCCAGCTTTTAATTGGCCTAGGCAGTCGAGTTTGATTTGTAAAAACACAGATATGAAATGCTATCCATTACTTCCAGTATTAAACTGACTTTACTTGCATTTACAATGAGAACAGACCTGACAAGGCAATCATAAACTGCAGCTGGTGCCCATTTGTGTATTACAAGAATTACCAACGACATTACGGATACCAGCTTTAAGATAATAAGGGCTGCCTTACTTTCTTCAACTTACCGTTGTCCCTTCATCTTTTTTCCTTTTTACTTACCTGCGGTGTGTCCATAACTTACCTATCAATTCACAGAATTAAATATTCTTGATACTACACCTTCCATATATGGTTAACTCCCCATTAATCCCAGCCCTAGAGTTCACCTTTAAAAGCTGTGTTGTCTAACTGATTAATGACTTCCAGGGCATCCTCCATTCGATCCATGTGAACAAAAGCATAGTTTTTTACTATGTCACACTCCAACACGGAGCCAAACTCTTCAAACTTGGCCCTCAGCTCCTGGTTGGTACAGGCAATGTTGCCAACATGTAGTTTAGTGGATCCTCTCGACTTGCCACGGCTCAATTCTACATTCATTGGCTGGCCATTTAGCTCGTAATGGTGGAGGTTGCTGATGGCTTCTTCGGCCTCCGCTTTGTCATCCATGTGCACAAAGCCAAAGTTCTTGACAATACTGCATTCTCCAATCTTGCCATATTGGGAGAAGAGAGAGCGAAGTTCATCGGCTGTAGTGTCTGGTGACAAGTTCCCGATGAATATTTTCACCATGGTGGAGCTTCTACGTCACTAAGGGTAAGGAAGGAGAAGAGATCAAGATTACTGGTATCACAATTCTTTTGACCCGAATAAAACCTTGACCAGTTGTTTAACCGAAATCCAAATGACCATTATTCTTATTTTGGAAACATGAAACTTGCATGCATTCACAAAGCTTCCCCCTGGATTGAGATGGGGAATCATATATCATTCTGATTCACCACAATTAGAAATGTGTTGTTCAACACAACTTTGACACAAAATAAAGTCGTACAGCCTCTTAATTTTAGTTTTGGAAAAATCTACACTTTTTAATTATAGGAATAATAGACAATTCAATTTAAGAGTTACTATTTGACTCACTCATAAATGTGCTTAAATGATCATCAATAAAAGATTCCCAATTTGAAGCAACTGACTATACGGAAGATTACTTCTCAATAATGGAGTGTGATCTATCATCAAGAAGACCATCTTCTATCCGTAGGTTTACAATAAATCAGTGTGTTTCCTACAAGATATATATATATCCATCAAAGGATAAAGTGAATTAAACAGATGACATCTTGCTGTTGATTATATGCATTGAAAATCTCCAAATAATGAGGAACACATGAATACAAATGTTCCCATATACATTTACATAACTTGGTGCAAATGGAGAGCGGATGCAAATAACACTCAAATCAAATATAAAGACATTAACGGGATGGGGTCATCACAAGTCTCCAAATAGCCAAATGTTGCATCGTATTAAAACCATTAATATGCATATGTAACAAATGAGAAAATCAGGGGTATATTTTACAAACGATTGTAACCCGAGTTAGTAACCCTGCCACTATGGGTATAAATCAGGGACTCTTTTTTTCACCATGTTCCTTTGTCAATGTAGTCCAGGTGCTACACGAAAATTATGTTTACTTTTTCATAATAGCACGAAACTTTTTATCGAAGCCATTTTACTTTCGGCTATAACTAAATTATGTATTTTACATATTTCTCCTGAACCAAACATGAAATCGCAATTACAGAATAAAGTAGTGTCAATAACTATACATCAAGAGTTTAGGATGTTGGATCAGTGCCCCAAACTGCACGTTTCATGCTTTTATGAAAAAGTGAACATATCACCTCACATTTGGCACATATCAACAGGACCTTTGATGATCACATCCACAAACAGTTGGTGGCGATAGTGCTGTGGTTGGCTCGTAATTTAGCAGTAAATAGAAGTCTTTTCTGCAAAACACAACACGGATAATGAAGTGTTTTATGTACGCTAGCTAGTATAGTCTATAGAGCACATAGCATGGATTTGCATTGTTTAACTTTGGCTTGTATCGACAGTCCTACGATTCCAACTATGAAATTACGTTACAAAGAGACACAAATGTCACACAACACTTTTTCCAAATCACAGCACATCGTGGCTTTGCAGCTTACTTTCGTTAGCTGCTAAAGAAAGTAGCCGATTTAGTTGTTTAGTTAGCCAGTTAGCTGTTAGTTTAGCTAGCTAGACCGTTTTGTTTTTCAGGATTTCAGTCGATAGCAACGCTATTTAGCATCCTTCACACCGTTTTAGGTAACTGTCTTTACTAAACACGTTATACGTTTAACGTTAGTCCGTAAATTAGCTTAGTGTAGCCATATATTTTACAAAAGATGCACTTGACTGCTAGGCCTAGGTAGCGTTAGTAACTTAAGTGCATTGGCTAGTTTTGATAACCAAGACACCTTCTAGTTTAGGTTCAATGTGTTATACTTGATTTCTTACCTATTAAAAGCTGCAATGTGCGTCTCGTCTCTCGGAGAATGAATGACAACTGCCGCTTTACCGACTAACATTAACGTTAACAGTTCATGACCAGGCAAACACCATGGCAAGGACATGCAGCTAACTCGGTTAGCACCTTATGGGAGGGACTAATGTTACAGCGCCAAATGCTACGCCATCATGTTGATACGAGACAGAAAAGGGACTTTTTGTTTCTGTCGGAGTGAAAATTAGCAAAATGCAATAAAGGACATCCCATATCACTAATATTGGGATAAACATTTTAGTGGCCATAACCCATCAAATAAATCAATGTAATAATTTAGATGAAAATAAAAAAAACTCGTTTGTGTAACGTAGTCTACACGTTATTTACATTTTATCAGCATGCGCAGGCAAACTATTATATATTTTTATTTTATTTTGAATATCTGACAAAATAAGCTGTATTTACAGTCATTTGTTTAAGAAAGGTAGCCCATAGGCCTACCCATAGCTGTCATAACTTTGAAGCATAGATTTGCATTCTCTATGTCAACACACATTTGATTTATTTCACCTGTAACGATACTTTAAAAAAGAAAATCCAAAATAATGTTGCGGGCGTTATGACGATTCCATAAAATAGAAAGTCCGATCGTTTATACCGTGGTCTGACAGTTATAACCCAAAAAAGTTGCTAATTAAAAAAAACAGGCCAACTCATTGACCAAACTGTTTATTGGCAATATTTTTGACTTTGCATCAATGTGAGCAAGTATGTGGATTATGGTCTCTAAAGTGAATAGTTTAACTGCACACACAGCCAAACACACTCAAATAGTGGTTCAAACAAAGAACTGAAAGAAATGTCACCAAAATAAGTTTTGGTTTATTAAAAATCATATTCATTTTTAGATGAATGCTGGTACTTTTACAGCTAGTATGAAAAATACAAACTTCAAATCCACCTATATGCAAAACAAACAAAAGGCACCTTCAATAAAACAAGTGCCTCATGACTTACAATACAGCCCAAACCCTGAGTCCTGCCTCACATTGCTGGATCTGCTTAAACCACACTAAAATTCAGATGATGGCGAGTTCTTTTCTGCTGGCAGCTGTTTGCAAAGTGTGCAACATTACCAGTGGGAAGAAAACAGTGGAGATGTTACTTTGTTGCACAGTGCCTGACAGCTGACTTTCTTGTTTTGGTGTCACTCAACACTTTTATTTTAAGTATTTTGACTTCAGATTAGCAGACAAAGTGTTATCAAATATATCAATTATATATTTTGTAGTCACACATTCAAATTAGAAAAAGATTAGGCTGGAATGTCAGAGATTATCCGCTTACCATAGATACTAACTTAAAGTGTGATTGTGTGTCCGAACTGAACACTCAGCCAGGTCAGTTGCATGGATATGATTTATTTCTCTCGTCTCTTTTAAGTATGAATCTCTTTTTGTAAAAATATTCATCAACATCCATATAACTGACTCACTGAGATCATGTCAAGATGTCTGCCTAGGAGCACGATTTTGCATTACAAGCAACCCTCATTCCATTCAAAAAAGGAAGTTACATTTTCATATATTGAAGAAACAACACTTTTTCTAAATAACAAACAGAAGCCAAATTAACATTTGTTGAAATTAACAACTTGATTCATGTGAGGAAGAAACACAGGTAAGAAAGAAAAAAAAAAGACATGGCTAAAAACCTGGAGAGCAAGTGAGCTAATTACCATTTTAAACATCATTAATGTCAAACGGTGCAGTTTGATAATCATCCTTATTGAAAACAGGTTATGTCAATGCGTTTGAAAGGACGATTCATCTGCAGGCAACTGGCTTCTCAGGCGCCTGGAAGATGCCGACACAATTTCCAATCTAATTTCCGCATCTCATTTGCTTTGCAGCACATCACGCAGACGGATGCAATCATGTAGCTTGAAGAAATGACGGCAAAGGAGGTCCTGCAGTTCACAAACAGACCTAGAAAGAGAGCAAATCTCTTTTTAGAAACAGGGTTTAAACTCCCGCTGAAAGATTCATTACAATTAAAATCGAAATCGCGAAGTAGTGAAGGGGGTTAGGCTTTGAGTTACTTAAAGATTTTTTAGAGTCGTAGAGCCAGTCAGTGATTTGTTACTCCCTGGTGATCAGTAAGATTCATATTTAATTTTCATAAATTAATGTTCACATCAGACCTGTAGTCCTTTTTTCAGAATTTATTTAAGTTTAAATCATGAAGATTATATTATATGTTTACAGGCTTGAAGTTACAAGTTAGAATATTTATACCGCGATCGAAGGTTTTTACAATTCAATAGCTAAATGAAGATGTTATTCATATGAATTCATGCATCAATTCATCTCATGTCATCACAACAATGGCCTACATGAAAGAGCAGTTAATATGTTGACTGTAGCCAATGTTGTGTTCGTCACACTATTGAATGATTTATTGCTTGGGTATAGGGGAAAATACTGAAGATGCGGAACTTTAAAAAAAATGGCATATTGAATCACAACCAAAAATATTGGTAAAATATAAAAATTGCAATTAGATTTGTGTCCCATATCGTTTAGCCCTAGTTCAAACCCCCGTTAACCGCAACATAGCTTCTAAGGAAGCAGTACCTTAAACAAAATCCAAGTTTCAACAGATTTTGAGATCTGAGTGCCCACTGACCAGTAACGTTTTACACTTAAATGTCCCACTGTTCAGAGAACTAATAAACTGTTATACACTGTTAACTATGTTGCTCACCTTGGCACCATGGCTTTAATAAGGCGCATAGCGTGGCGCATAATGATCCTTGGGTCGTGGAGCAGAGTAGGAGCTTCTAGTGCTTGACACCGGTGACAGCCGTGTTCGCTCGTAGGCGTAGCCTGCCGAGGAGACTGGTACTCGTCTGATCGGGCTGCGGTCTCGTGCATAATATGCGGCAGCCGATGAAGATGGAGGCAGTGACCGACGGTCATATGAATCTATACTGGAGGAGAGCTTTGAGAAGGAGGAAGAAGGGGGTGGGGGAGGAGGGGGGAGATAGGACATGCGACGATCCTCGAAATAGCTTGAGCCATATGGGCGAGCTCTGAACTTTTCATAATAGTCAACACTGCTATAGAGATGGTCACGATCATAAGCTGATGACCTCTCGGCATAAGAGCTTGCTGCTCTGCTGGCGTACCTATCCCCCAGCTCAGGACTGTAGCCGCTAAGCCTACGAGGGGGAGGCGGCAAACCACCTACGTAACTAGCCCGACTATACGCAGAGCCACCCATGTAATCAGCTGCTGGAGGTGAGGACATCTCGTAGCTGCCCCTGCCATAACCCGGGGGACCGCGTGGGGGGGCCCGGCCGCTGTGACCTCTTGAGCCTTCACCGTGGCTACCGTTCCGACTGACTGGACAATCTTTCGACCAGTGACCATGTTTCCCGCAGACATAGCAGCCGGTATGCTCTCCCATTCCTGGGGCCGTGCGTAGCCGACTGGTGGACAGTTGTACGCTCATCAGCTTGCCTTGTAAGGAGAGAGAAGACACGCATGAGACCGTGGGGTTCTGACACGAAAAGGCTCTTACCGACTATAAAACACGTTAAATGCATTTTACCGACAATCACTGAGCAAAGCGCAAAATAACCTTCCGCGCCAGGTGCCAGAGATTTTATGCCAGAGCCTGTTCACCAGTAACACTGCCACTGGTTTACAAGAGACATTGTCAAACTTACAAGTGATTACTTTCAGTCCACAAGGTCAATATATGTGGAAAAAAAGCCAGTGGATTTTACTTGTCATGAGAGCTCTACAGCGATAGAACAGAATCCAAATGTGTTTCTATAGACAGCAAAGACAACAAGCTCTCTCCTGCCAAAGAGTTCACCTTTGTAGGCCGTGTTGTCCAGCTTACTGATGGCATCCATGGCATCCTCCATTCTCTCCATGTGAATAAAGGCATAGTCCTTCACTAGGTCACACTCCACCACCGTGCCAAAATCTTCAAACTTAGCCCGCAGAACGTCATCGGTTACCCCTTCGCCAAGGTTGCTGACATGCAGTTTGGTGGTGGACTTGGGTCTCCCTTTGCTCATCTCCACATTCATGCGCCAGCCATTCAACTGGTGCTGGTGGAGGTTTCGGATGGCCTCCTCTGCTTCAGACATGTTAGTCATGTGAACAAAACCATAGTTCTTGACAATGTCCCCTTCTGAGACTTTTCCATACTTCTCGAAGAGTTCACGCAACTCCTCAGGAGTGGTATTGCAGGCAAGGTTGCCAATAAAAATTTTCACCATGATGATGTTCTGTGTATCCTAGAAGATTTAGAAAAAGATGTCAATTACTACCTTTTTTAACCACAACCAATAGTTATTAATAGGGATGCCAGGTTAATCTGTACTAACTGTCAGTGAAGTAGTGCACTTAATAAATACACTCAGTTGCCAGTTTATTAGGTACACCTAGCCAAAATGTATGCAGTCTAATACAAAAGACCGGCAATTAATCCTTAACTTAATGATAAGTTATAATGTTCTGTTTTTATTAAAACTGTTCAAGAAAAGCGTTGATTCAACTGCATGGTCATTTTGGAGGATCTAGTTTGTGGTTCTGTTATTTAGCATACCATCATTAACATGAATAGAGTGGACAATAAAATAGAAACACTTGGACGATAATACAGTTATAACCAGCCATCATTCAAAAAATGTTATGAAACAGAGCCCTAGGCAGCATCAAATTTAGATGTAGTGATTTTCCTTTAGCGTTAGAAACCAAAGATTCAGTGAATAGGGATTTGTGTTACATAGTGAGGAATTCATTGAATCTTGATGTCATGTTACTTTAAACTGTATGATGGCACTTCCAACTGTCTTTAATATTGCCAAAGATGGTAAAAGTGTTGATGATTTCTCAGATACAAAAAAAGTGTGCTCAATTTGATCTGGTAAATTTAGTATTAACCAAAGTCCAATCTGATTCTTCAAAAGTGGGCAAATTCAAATCTAAATAAAATCAACACACTACTAAGTATAACCATATTTGTTACTTGTTTTCATTTTTCTTTTGAACATGTATGAATTGTTAACTGAGGAATGGAGATGTCCGGGAATGACCCTAAGGATCGGCATCGGGAACATTTGAATGTGTCAAAATGTATGTAAATATAAGTACTGGGTTGGAATCAGGGTTACATTTCTTTAAAACTACTGCCGTTTGGTGGTTCCGATGCAAGTCATATGGAGGACTGGTCTGCAATATTATCGTACTTCTTAACTAAAATTAAAAACCTACTGAAGAAAGATGTAGTGTATGAAAGGGTCAGAAGCGTCTTTAAGTGAGTATGCCTGTGTAGAGCGCCGTGTTTTTGTATGGCAGGGGTGTAAACTATTCATGCGAGAGACACACAGAGCTTCTTCCGCCTGTCTACATACATTACATTGTTGACTAGCTCTAAAAGTTTGCGATATGCAATTTAACATAAAGTCCTCTCCAAACTTAAGTCGTTTTGAAACACTGCACTTTGCTTTTAATTCCATAGTCTACGTTGTGATGTTTACTAACGTAGTCGAGATGGATAAACAAGTCACAGAGATAAGCCTAACGTCAGCTAACAAGTCGTACTAGCTAGCCAGTTACCTTGCTAAAACTACGTTTTTAGTCTTTTACAATACTCTCAGAGTAACTAGCATGACAATGCACTCTGAACGGATCGCTCGTTAATGATAAAATACATTAGTAGTGATGTGCAGTACGCAACGCTTTCCTGAGCGTCCATATTTCAGAGTAATGGCGTTCCAATGTTTTGGAAATTAAGGCGTATGGATCCAGAAAGCTAATATATTAGCTAGGCTAGCTAACAACTTACTAGCTAACGTACGCCTGATAATTCAGTCCATGTCCTTTTATAAAATATATAGAACAACGCTACGATGACAGTTATTCATCGCGAACTTTAAAAAAAAGTATTTCACCTCACGTTTTAACCATACAATATCTAACTCACCAATTACACGATGTAACTTAGGCCTCGAACCCAATGAATGAAAAGTGAAATGGCGGCGCTGCTTCTCCCGTGACGCTGCTACAGTTTCTTCTACGTCCATGTCCCTCTTCATTACCGCCGCCAACCGAGTGGAAGTATGTACTGTAAACGTACATGCATATCCAACATATACACTACAGTGTAGTGTATATGAGTGACCTAATTAATGAGTATTTAATTAAAATGTATTTTATTTTAGTTTGTTCGTTTTTAAAATGTAATTCTCAATTTGAAGATTATGGTGATCTTGTAACATCTAAATAAAACGTGTTAAAAAATGTTATGTCGCTGTTACGCTGTTACTATGCGTCACAACCGCCAATGTGAGACACCCGCCAGCGCGCGATTTCTTGAACTTTTGGAATCCCAGGTAGGACAACTATGGAGAATTCTAAGAAGAGAAAAGTGTCTGAAGAAAACAGAACGTTCAATGGTACGTGGACAGATTAATTTGCTTTCACTGCTGACGAGACTGGTTTACCAGTATGCTTAATATGTAATGAGAAACTAGGAAACAACAAAAAGTCAAATGTCGCAAGACATTTCCAGAATAAACACGCAGCCTTTGCTCAAAAATATCCGGATGGAGATGAAAGAAAAAAAGCCGTTTCGGAACTAATGCGGAAGGTTGATCTGAGTAAAAATCACTTCAAGAAGTGGATGAAGTCTGCAAATTCAAGTACATATGCGAGTTTTGTAGCCGCTCAGGAAATAGTCAGGCACGGGAAGCCGTTCACAGATGGAGAATATATAAAATAATCTTTCATTAAGATTTCAGAACATCTATTCACGGACTTTAAAAACAAGAGTGAAATTGTGCAGAAAATCAAGGATATGCCCCTCTCTGCAAAGACTGTCAGACAGAACCATAAAAATGGCAGAAGACATCACCAGACAGCAAATTAAAGACATCAATTCAGCTGTGGCCTACTCAATTGCCTGTGATGAATCTAAAGACAAAGGTGATATTGAACAAATAGCGCTGTTCTGCCGGTATGTAAACTCTGCTGGGCCACAGGAAGAAATTATTGAGTTGATACCACTAAAAGGCCAAACACGGGGGGAGGACATCTGTGAGGCTGTCTTGAATTGTTTAAGAGCCAAAGGAATAAACACCACCCACCTGGTATCAGTGGCTACTGATGGAGCACCAAGTATGACAGGAGCGCAGAAGGGCTTTGTGGCTTTACTGCAGAAGTCGCTGGACAGAAAGCTGCTGACTTTTCACTGCATCCTGCACCAAGAGGCACTGTGTGCTCAAACATTTCCTCCGGAATGCACAGAAGTAATGAATGTTGTCATTCAGATTGTCAATAAAATAATGGCAAAAGGTTTAAATCACCGTCAGTTCCGTTCGTTACTGGACGAACTGGAAAGCACATATTCTGATCTCCAGCCGCACAACAAAGTCCGGTGGCTGTCCAGAGGGGAGGTGCTGAAACGCTTTGCCGCGTGTCTGGAAGAAGTGAAAACTTTCCTGGGCAGCAAAGGGCTCACATTTCCTGATCTGGAACAGCCAGAGTGGCTGGAAAAGCTACACTTCATGGTAGACATGACAGCGCACCTGAACACGCTGAACACAGCTCTTCAGGGGAAAGGACGCACAGCCCTGCACATGCTGGAGGAGGTTTTGGCATTCGAGCGCAAGTTGACAGTGCTTGCCAGAGATTTACAGAAAGGTACACTGTCACACTTCCCCAATTTGAGAGAGTTCAAAGAAGCTCACATGATAAATTCGGAGTATTTACATTCTGCAATCATCGCAATGCAAACATCGTTTGGGAAACGATTCTGTGAGTTCAGAGAGGAAAAACCACATTATCCTTCCCTATCACTCCCCTAAGCCTCGATCCATCCCTGCTGAATACGACTGCATTGGCAGGTGTGAGTCAACCTGATCTTGAGATGGAACTGGCCGACATAGCCGACAAAGACATATGGGTGTCCAAGTTTAAACGCTTGACAGCAGACCTTGAAGATGTTGCCCGTCAGAAGGCCGTTCTTGCTCAGAATCACAAATGGCGTGATATTGAAAACCTCCCCAAAACGGACCAACTTGTGTTCGAAACTTGGAATGCTATCCCCGACGTTTATGTGAACATGAAAAAGTATGCACTTGGAGTCCTGTCGATCTTTGGATCCTCACAGATGACAGCTTACGATCCTGTGTGAAGATGAAGGTGACGGCATACAGCCCTGATGTGCAGACGCTGTGCGCTGAGGTTCAGGAGCAGAAATCACATTAACCAAGTATGATAATATTTTAATTGCCTATTATTTTTGCACATATTCATATTTTTTCATTGTTCAGTGAAATAGTCCTTTTATTTTTCAGGTTGACAGCTGACTGCACGCGCCAGTAAAAGGATGACGGCACACAGAGAGAGGACGGCATTTTTGGTTTGCCTGACGGTGGATAATTTAAGTTCAGCGTTTTTTTTTCATAAATACAAGAAGGACTCAAATAGACATTGAGTATTTTACTTGAAAGTAACCTTCAACCCAACGTCAACGTCTTTTTTTCGGAGCTCAAAATGTTTTGTTGCATGCAGAAATGTAATTTTGTTTTCTCTGCAGTCGTTCATTGATTTCATAAATGCAATCACATTATAGTTTGTTTATACATAGCATAAAGGCAAAAAAAACGTTATATGCAGTGTTATTTCATTTTAAATGTCAAAAGGGTTTTGTGGCTCCCAGTGTTTTCTTTACTGTGGGAAACGGGTCCAAATGGCTCTTTGAGTGGTAAAGGTTGCCGACCCTTGCACTACACACACACATACTTGTTCTACATCTTTGAAAACCGAGTTATTACTTCTAATGTCTAATTGCGATTTTTTTTTTAACTCTAAGATTAGGATACAGCTGCAACCAATTCGCATGGCAAGTAGTGGCTCTCTTTGTGCCATTTTATAATGATAAAATGACACTAAAATTGTGAATACCATCTGGAAGAACCTCAACCTGTTTAATCACATGTAAAACATTTTTTATCTATTGCTTCTTTCAGTTAATTTGAAGGAAAACTATATCCATGTATTTAATGAAAAGTTAGCCTTAAGTAAAATGCACAAAGGAATTGGCCAATAAAAAGGTTTTGTTCTGATTAAAAGAGAAAATATTATAATAAAGCTTACTCTGGACCCTGAAATCTTAATAATCCCTGGCATGTTTAAACACAGTCCAGCTCTGGGCCTTGAAAAGTTCAAAGTTTTGTGCTGCTATAAGGCTGCATACATGTAAACAAAGAACAAAAGTATTTTCAAAATAGAACAGATTTCTTTCTTGTGTTAATGGCCTCATATATAAGCTACTTTTTAATTTTTTTCTTTTCTTATGTACAACAAAACATATGGTAAATATTACATTACACATTTACAAGGGGGAAAAAAAGGCTTGTAGTCTAGATATTGTAAAGTGTAATCAAAACCCCTTCAAGCTAACAATTGTCAAAGCACACATGAAATATAACATAATCCCACGAACAATGGGAGGGAAGATACCAGATTTCCACTAATGTTGATTTCTGAAGCCCAATAATAGTGCTGATATTTGGTTGATATTCTCTGACAAATTAAAGGATCATTCTGGTTAGTTACAATTTCTCTCTTATTCCCTCAGTTTTGGCCATCATTACTATCAGTAATGATAACATTGTAGGGCTGTAACCAGGATTTCAGAGAATAACCAGAGTATATCAGGGTTTTGTTGAGAAATTTCTATATAAATTGACACTCTTACGTCATTGTTACATATACACACTTCTTATCAATTACACAGATCTTCACAATAAGGTATTTTCAAAACTAATAAACAGATTTCCATAACATTTGTCATGGTCCCAAAGGGGGAACACTTATTTTTGGACACCAGGCCATTTATAATAGCACCCAGAATGCATGTGTATGCAAAACATATCAACATCTAATGTGCAGATCTGATTTTCTCCTCTGGGAACCATCACCTTATCATGGTGGAGAGGTTTGTGTGTCCCTATGAACCTGAGAGCTGTGTTGTCTGGAGCCTAGTGCTCCTGGTAGGGTCTCCCAAGGCAAATTGGTCTCAGGCAGAGGGGCCAGACTAAGAACGGTTCAAAATGACTTCATGAAAAAAAAAAAAAAAAAAAAAGGGAAAGGAGAGACCCTGGGCCCCCGTCTGGAGCCAGGCCCAGAGGGAGGGCCCGACAGCGAGCGCCTGGTGGCCGTGTTTGCCACCGAGCCCGGTCGGGCACAGCCCGAAGAAGCTACGTGGTGCCTCCCATCCATCCATCCTGTGGGCCAACCACTAATGGGAAAAACCGCTGGGGTCGGGTGCGCTGTTGCACGAGTGGCAGTGATGGTCAGGGACCTCGACGGACCAGACCCGGGCAGCAGAGGCTGGCTCTGGGGACGTGGAACGTCACCTCTCTGTGGGGAAAGGAACCGGAACTAGTGCGGGAGGTGGCGCGCTACCAGTTGGATCTGGTGGGGCTTACATCTACGCACAGCCTTGGCTCTGGAACCATACTCCTGGATAGGGGTTGGACTCTGTTCTTCTCCGGAGTTGCCCAAGGTGTGAGGCGTTGGGCGGGTGTGGGAATACTCACAAGTCCCCGGCTGAGCGCCGCTACGTTGGAGTTCACCCCGGTGGACGAGAGGGTCGCATCCCTATGCCTTCGGGTTATGGGGGGGGGAAACTGACTGTTGTTTGTGCCTATGTCCATCCTGGTCGTAGTAACAACGGACCAACTCTTCACTCTCGCAAGGATCCTGGAGGGGGCCTGGGAGTACGCCCATCCGGTCTACATGTGTTTTGTGGATCTGGAGAAGGCGTATGACCGGGTCCCCCGGTGATACTGTGGGAGGTGCTGCGGGAGTATGGGGTTAGTGGGTCACTTCTGAGAGCCATCCAATCCCTGTACGCCCAAAGCGAGAGTTGTGTCCGGATACTCGGCAGTAAGTCGGACTCGTTCCCAGTGACTGTTGGCCTCCGCCAGGGCTGCGTTTTATCACCAATCCTGTTCGTGATTTTCATGGACAGGATATCGAGGCGTAGTCATGGAGGAGAGGGGTTGCAGTTCGGTGGCCTGGGGATCTCATCGCTGCTCTTTGCAGATGATGTGGTCCTTATGGCATCATCGGTCTGTGACCTTCAACAGTCACTGGATCGGTTCGCAGCCGAGTGTGAAGCCGTTGGGATGAGGATCAGCACCTCAAAATCTGAGGCCATGACTCCATGATTACCTACTCTGGGTAGGGAATGAGCCCTTACCCCAAGTGAAGGCGTTCAAGTACCTCGGGGTCTTGTTCGTGAGTGAGGGGACGATGGAGCGAGAGATTGGCCGGAGAATCGGAGCAGCGGGGGCGGTACTGCAGTCGCTTTACCGCACCGTTGTGATGAAAAGAGAGCTGAGCTAGAAGGCAAAGCTCTCAATCTTCCCGGCGATCTTCGTTCCTACCCTCACCTATGGTCATGAAGGCTGGGTCATGACCGAAAGAACGAGATCACGGGTTCAAGCGGCCGAAATGGGTTTTCTCAGACGGGTGGCTGGCGTCTCTCTTAGAGATAGGGTGAGAAGCTCAGCCATCCGTGAGAGACTCGGAATAGAGCCGCTGCTCCTTTACGGGGAAGACCCAGGACTCGGTGGAGAGATTATATCTCCTCACTGGCCTGGGAACACCTCTGGATCCCCAGTCGGAGCTGGAGGATGTGGCCCGGAGAAGGGAAGATTGGGGTTCCTTACTGGAGCTGCTGCCCCCGCGACCCGACCCCAGATAAGCGGTAGACGATGGATGGAGATCGGATTTTCTGAGCACATTCATGCTCCCTTGAGATTCAACACTCAATGCACTTTCCACCAGCGACAAAATATCAACAGATTGCCATTAAAAGCCTTGAATCAACAGAGTCTGAATGAAAGTTTGGATTTAATGACCCAATTACTTTCCAGGTGTGTATACAACAGTATGGAATATTTAATTAGAATAAATCCTGTACATATACATACTGTATAATCATGAGTAATTCCATTCAATTTTCACTTAAATTCTGCAGATTAGCTTTAGGAAGTGTAGTGGTTTCTCTGAGGCCTTGAGTTTGTGTGATTAAGAGGAAGAAGCAGGTCGTCGTGTAAACACAGAGAACCTGAGCTCTCAGATGACAGTGTGACTGAAGCAAAGGATGGGGAAACTAGTGAACCTGTAACATCCCACCCTCTCCCATAATGGAAGGTTCATTTTTATATATTATTTTTATTTGTGTCACTCACCTCTCCTCGCAGCCAACTTCACTTCCTGCCCTGATTGTGTTCACCTGTCTCATCAGTCCTGCAGCCACCTTACCTGTTGTCACTCCCTTTATATGGCACTCCAGTCCCTTTGTCTGTTGCCAGTTTGTCTTTGTTCTCCGTATCAAGTGGCTCAGTATTTTTCCTGTCTCGATGTTCCTGGTTATCCTGATCTCTGCCCGTGTTTTTGACTACGCCATTTGCCTGCTCACTGTCCGATTTGTTCTCCCATTGATCACCTGTGTACCGAATCTATTTTCCGGCAAGTAAAGACGGTTGTATTGAATTTACTCATGTGTCTGAGTCCTATTCTTTGTGGTTACCATCAGTACATGTTACAATACAATGAC
Source organism: Cottoperca gobio (assembly GCF_900634415.1). Classification (NCBI taxonomy): domain Eukaryota; kingdom Metazoa; phylum Chordata; class Actinopteri; order Perciformes; family Bovichtidae; genus Cottoperca; species Cottoperca gobio. The sequence continues at coordinate 7,620,462 of NC_041372.1, read as the reverse complement.
ACACAATTGTGAATACCTTCTGAAAGAACCTTATTGGTTAACTTTCTTTTTAATCAAACGCTATTGTTACACATGTAAAACATATATTGTTAACTATTCTTTCAGTTAATTTTGAAGATATAATATATATAAGAATATATTCATAAGAAAAGTTCACAGTTCTGTGCTGCTATAAGGCTGCAGACATGTAAGCAAATAACAAAAGTATTTTCTGAAAATAGAACTGATTTCTTTTCCTGTGTTAATGACCTCATATATATGCTACATTTTAGTTTTAACAAAACAAGGTATTACATTACATTACATAATATTACATTACAAATATACAAGGAAAAAGGCTTGTAGTCAAGATATTCTGAAGTGTAATCAAAACCCCTTCAAACTAATTGTCAAAGCACACAAATTATAACATCATTATATGATGCTTTTTTTTCTGTTCAGAAATAAGAAATGTTTATTTTGATTTATTTGATATCCATCAACAATCATTTGTGTAAGGAGCATCAGTGTCAGTATAAGTTTCCCCAGTTAAGGCGACCACAAACACATGACTGTTGGGGCTACAAGTTAAATCTATGTAATGACAATGAAACATAGCTTCAAAGGATATTAAAATCTTTATTGCTCATATTACAACCCCTCCATACCACAAGAGCATACTCTATTGTTATATACTTAAAATGTATAAACAATAACAATAAAAACATCTTAAAAAACAAATATCCATATGCATATTGTGTCTTTCAAGTATCTCTCAGGGAAAGCTGAGTGTTACTTGTACAGTTCCCTTTCCATAAATAACAAATATCATTACACACAAAACTCTAATGTAGTGGAATTTACATTTTAGTCAAACTGGTAGAAGCACACTTTAATTGCATTCCGTTTCTATGGCACCTCATGTAACCAAATGTACATTTAGCCTATGTTTAAGTTTAATTAATAATAAAGCAGATGGAGGAGGGACAGAGTCACTTGTAAAGCGGTGTTTGGCACCAATGGGTGACTGACTGCAATGAAAGGACCCTTCATATTCAGAAATATTCACGATTTCTTAGCCCTGGCGCTCTCTCAACACGGTGGCACATAATGTAAAAGCACATTCTACAATCCTCAAAATACATTTAAATGTAATTATCAGAATGACATGGTCTTGGGTACCACTGTCAGTGTACATATACTCACACCTATGGCTGAGTAGTGAAGCCAAAGTCCAACAGTCTTCAGCTGCAGTTCAACCAATGGAAACAAGTTTGATTGACAAGAGTCTGCAGATGTGCGGTCACAGATGTTATGTACACATTGTTCTACATATTCCATACTGACAACAGTAGATCTATAGCATGTATATTAGCTGCAGTCACACTGGGATTTAAGCCGATATGATAAATTGTTTTTACATGAAAATCTTGTAGCTTTAAATCTGCAAACACAAGAGTTAGAAACCCACTTAGCAAGTCTCTCTTATACATGTGTTGCCCGACAACTTAAAGTTTGACTCTGGATGGGTGAACTGAATTCCACACTGACATTTGTCACTCACAGCAGAGAGTTGTTGTGATCAGTTGGTGCTGGTGTCATTGAACGGATCGGCATTTCTCTTCAATGTGAGTGTTGAAGCTGTTGACCCATTTTTCTCTCAGTAGCTGCTCTCATGTCCAGTCAGGATGTACAGATTGCTTAGTGCTGAGGGGTCATCTGGTGGTGTGCTCTGAAGGATGATGTCCCTGTAGGACAGAGGGATACATCTCAAAGCTCAGGGTGCATGAATCAAAAAACAATTGTTGAGTTAGCCCAAAGCCGGCTCCAGCTTTAAAAAAAAGAAAAAGGAAAAAAAAAACTGCTGCGAGAGTCTTCACTGAGACGAGGAGAGTGGATCAGTCCAGTTCTCAGATCTTTACACAGATTTTAAAATTCTACTGTTTTTGATCTGCTGCTCTAATATGAAGACCTCTCAGATGGTCTTAAGACTTTTCTGTTAAATAAAATTTGGAGCTATTTATTAATTTCTGTTACTACACCGTAAGCAGCACAGCAACTTTTATTCTCCGGTTTATTTATTTAAAATATAAGTTATTTGTTTAACTGTACTACTGACAGTATTACTTCTATTGTTTCACCAGTGAATGATATTGTTATCGTCAGAAAACGTACCTGTTTGTTCCCAGAACTCTAAATTCTCGACTCTCATCTGTAATTTCCTGCGTCACCTGCAGATATAGATTAAATTCACATTTTTATAGACATAGTACCAATGTGACAAACACATGACATCAGCTCAGGTCCGGCCTGATATAGATCTTGAAGCTAATCACCTCATTTGAATGAAAACTCTTTCCTTTAAGGCCGTGCTTCCAGAAAGCCAGCACACTGTCCTGTAAACAGACTGATAGAAAATGTCCAGTCACTCAACTGTCAGCAGGAACACCAAGTCTCAACTCACTGTGTTCATCACATGATCGTCTCTACCTAGAGTTTCAATGGGGAAGTCAAAGATCATCTCTGCAGCCAGCTCTTTTGATGGATGCCCTCGGAGGTTCACTATCCTAACAGTTTCTGTACAACGAGCATCAAAATGGAGATACAGCAGATTATGAATCAGTATGAAAGTAGCTGGAGGATTTGGATTGATGTGTCGAGATGCAAGTGACTTACTTTCTAATGCGATGAGAACAGTGTCCCTGTCCATTTGTGTTACCTGTACTGCCATGAGTGCTCCACTATCTGCAGACGCACAAAGAGACGAAGGGGAGAACTTACTTTAAGCTTTTAAGGAATAGTTCAGATAGTTTGAAGAGGGGTTGTATGAGGTACTTTATTGCATTACTCATATACATTATCTATGAATATATATATATATATATATATATATATATATATATATATATATATATATATATGTGCATAAAAATTCCACTTAATTTAGCCACCTAAAAAATGTCCACCTAAAAAAAGCGTATGCTATGTTTAATACATTTTTACAGCTTTCCCTTGCAGTTATCCTTTCCGATGGGAAATTGAAGCGGTTATCTATGCTCTCTTTAAAGCCACCAGACTCCATTGACAAAATAAGTAATTTTACCCTGCAGAACATAGGGGTTGCTGGTCTACCGCTGCCTTGATTGGTTAATTTGTTTGTGTTATTGTGTTGTAAAATTACTGTTTGTGTCAATGGTCTGGTTGCTTGAAAATATTTCAAATATATAGTAAACTGATATAGATAAAAAAATGTAGGTGGCTAAAATAAGTTTTGCTGCAGCTGTAAGTACTGTACTCCTGTCCGTTTCTCCAAACTGGGAGCGTCGTCTTCTGTAAGTAATACAATCACTATGGATATGTATCTCAAACAATCCCACTTCAAAAAATCAAACTATCCCTTTAAACTGAGCTCTATAAACAGGCAGTGGAGAAACACAGAAGTGCATCCTACCTGGTGCTGAAATAGGCGTGCTGTTCAGCTCTATAATATCAAACTTGAGCTGTTGGCTGTTTGGGTGTTTCCCGTTACTACAGTCTCTCACCCCAACACACAGCTGAGGAAACTCGTCCGACACCAACACCAGCAGCTCAAATATTGGCAGAGAGTCAGGTAGCTTCATCGCTATATGCTGCAAGTCACACACAGAAACACGAAGAGGAAGAGTTGGGTTACAAGAGAAAGAGAAGAATGGGATTGAGTTAGGGTTTTGATAAAACCAGGTAAGTGGGACATGACAGGACAATGTTCTACCAGGAACTTTGTCTGAAACATTTCACACACATGGCACTATGGTTATGAATGAAGGCACCAAAAATACACTGCCTAGAACAGATACTGTCTCTTTAAGGGCCGATTCACATTTCTGGAGAAGCTGAATATTCTCTTTTTACTAGACTTTCAATGTGAAATAATGGAAGTTTTATTCTGAAATAATGATCCATAATAACCACACATTCTTGTTCTACAAAATGTGGAGCTCGAGAAAAATGTAGAGATTAACTTTACGCCACAGAACGCCTCTGTTCGCTCAGTTTGTTAGTGTGCTCGTCTTTACGCATGTGATGGGGGGATTCAGGCACACGTGATAAATGAGCATTTTCTTTGTATGTCCTGAAAATTACATATGGAAAATTCTAAATTACATTTAATAACTTTGAAGTTTCAAATAGGAACCTAATAAGATGATGTAATTATAGCAAGAAAAGAGCATTTTCTAGAAGCTAAAGTTCAATACTAAAGAATCCTGTATATGTAAATGTCCTACTGATTGGCTGTCTCTTGATTTTTTTTTTTCAAATGGTTCTTACTATGAAGCTATATCCATGTGTCAGAGTTGTTTTCATCAACTTCATTTAATTGCAGTGCATTCAAAAGCACATCATGTTGACTGTGCAGATACTTTAAAGTGAAATAGCTGACATTGTATGAAGTTAGTGCAGCCCACGTCCAAATGTGATACATTTGACATGTACTGCGAACTAAATCATTTTAAACACCATATTTCACTGAAGAGCATTTAAATTGTCAAACCTTTAGATGCATGAACTTCTGCAGAGGCTCATACCACAATAGAAGAACCAGGCCAGATGGAACTGCGCCACAAAGAAATGTGCTGTCTGTGTATGGGTTTCTTGCTGAGAGAGAAAAGAAAGAAAAAAAAGAAGAGAGAGAGAGAGAGAGAGAGAGAGAGAGAGAGAGAGAGAGAGAGAGAGAGAGAGAGAGAGAGAGAGAGAGAGAGAGAATACAGTTGGAGAGTCGAGAGAGAGAGAGAATACAGTTGGAGAGTCTGTTGTTGCTGTTACTGAAGAAACATACAGGGCAATGTAGAGTAAAGTCTGCACCACTTACCTACACTACATCTCCTACATCCTTTAGTATCAGGGATCTTCACAGATATGGCAAACTTTCTTTGGCTTGAGAGAGAGAGAATACACAGTTTAGTAAGAAGAACACCTTTCATCATATCAATAAACAACTTACTGCCACTACGTAGAGGTTAAAAAGAAGAATCTTACTTTGGTGCCACCTAGTGGGAGTATCAAGATTGACACTCTTACTACTACTGCACCTACAGGTCTACCGTTACATGTTCACACAGTCTAACTAACGTCCTGTCCTACCTGGAGCTGATCCTCTCACTGAAGCGGCTGGTGTTGAGTGACAAACTGCTCTGTTTCTTCTGCAGATGTCCTCTCTGTTCAAACAGAGCCGGCAGACTGTGGGAATACAGCTGGGAAGACTTCCCTGCAGGATGGATACTTTCTTAGAGCAGCGGATAACGTACAGCACTCTGCGTTCTATGACAAAACCTGACATTTAGTTAGATTTGTTACCTGATACAGACATCAGCACGTTGTTCATAACATACAGCCATGTGCATCGCTGAGGGAGCAGCTGTGGGAATAAAGAGAAGACCACAACATCGAACAATTCCTTTGAAATGTCATCTTAGGGGATCACCTCATATCTCCAGCTCGGGTGGCTTAGTTAAATTGTTCTTATTATCTCCACCAGTTGTTTTTTTTGCGCTCATTGATTGTATGCTTAAGAACCTCTCGCAGTTTGTGAAAAACCTATAGCTTGACAGTTTCATACGGTTGCTGTTACGGTGCTGTTGCTGTTGCTGTTAAGTGGCCGGTAGGCATTTCCGGCAATCAGCTGAGCTAAGAAACTGCTTCATCAAGCCAAGGAGAAGTAGATTCGCAAAACCCCATCTGCAGAACTGTCTATTGTGTTTGGCAGTGTTTGTGTTGCAACACAATAACGGTGAATCCATTGATTAGTTATTTTCTTACCTTCTCTAGTGTATCTTCATGAAGCTCATTAAGGTTCAGTGTGTAGATTCCCTCCTCTGCACCAAGAATAAGGTACTGATCTAAGAGGGGAAAGTGCTTGTTGAAGGGAAAACATATTTTCCTGCACCACAACATGAAGAGACCGTAAAATAGATGTGTGGCATCGATCTTGTTCTTACTTGTACAGTTGATGACATATCTAGCAAAGCCGACTTTATTGCGTTTTGAAGCACACCCATTTGAGACATCGGGACATTAAGGCGCATTATTGTCTTACCTCTTGTCTTGGGTAAAATCCATGTGACAGCACAGTTGATTTTAAGAGGACAACCGTTGAAGACTTTGGAGAAGCAGGCTCCCATCTACAGAGCCAACACAGCAACTGAATCACTAATGGTCCGACATGGTTATAGTGACCCTTCAATTTTGAAAATATATTAATAAAAAAAAAACTGCATGCATGATTGTTACAACAATTACATTATTATGTTTTTAAAGTTGCACTAGGCTACTTTGCACATTGGGGACTGCAAATAGCAGCAAGCAGTAACGGGGTGCGGAGCTTTCCAAAGATACCAAATATATCAGGCGGAATTTTGCGATAAAAACATGAGCTGTATTTTTACATAAAAACTGTTCCTAGTGCAGCTTGTGTCATGCCAAGCGGGGAAGCTTATGTTGTTAGTCGTCAGGGCATTGCCATTGGTCAGGTTTTATTGTAGGTCACATGCTGTTAGATTTCACACTTACATGGACTTGAGGGGTAGGAGGAAGTCCATGACAATCAGCCCTCTAGAAATGTCAAAGGTTACACATAACAAAACATAGGGGATGATAAAACCTGTACATCAGATGCATTACAAATCAACATCTTGTTTGGTTTGCGTGATTTGTCACCATTAGACAGACATTAGGAAGTTATTAGGTTAGCAAATCACACAAGATTATTGATGTTTCCTACTGATATGAAAGATTTGGCTTCAACTCACGTCATCCTCCGTCTTTTTCCTCAGCGTGCTCCATTCAGGTGATAGGGGTGTCTCTCTTTTTGGAGAGGAAACCGTGGCGATTTTCCTCTTCTCCCCTTCTGTTGCAGCATCCCCCACAAGCAGACTTGGATCACTGCAGCGCTGTCTGATGTCCTGTGTCGCTGAGCACCTTGCCAACGCTTGACAAACACAGGAGAGAGGAAGGGAAAGTGATTTTTGGATTCACAACTAAGACCTTAGATGTGACTGTACATGGGTCTTGGGTGCTCCAGGCTACATACAGTGTGGAATAAAGTCATACAAACATGGTCATGGAGCTAACCGCAAAGCTGTTTCTTATTTACTGAAAAGTTGATCTTCCTAACCTTTTAAAACTGATTTTAAAGTTATTTAACTTGTTACTTACTTACTTACACCTTACATCATACAGAGATTTACTTTTATGTTATGTTCCAGACAGAAAATGAACGTCCAACGCTTTTCTTTTATATGTTCCTACGTCTCCCATTAAAGTACCGGTGGGATTGCCTTCTGTCTTTATGGCCCTAAACTGTGGAATTGACTGCCTCTGGATATAAGAATGGCACGCTCTCTTGGTATTATACTATTATATTATATAAAAAAGGGAAACATCTGTTTAATCTTGCGTTTAATTTGGATTAATGTTATAGCCTTTGTTTTTAAGCTTTTTCTAATGACTTTTATTTTAACATTCTTTTGTGTATTGTCATTTTTAGTCTTGCAAAATGTTATTTATTGTTGGTTATTTAAATTTGTCTTTATGTGAAGCACTTTGGGCTGCATGTTTATATGAAAGATGCGATATAAATGAATAAAGTCAAGTTGAGTTCTGTTGGAGTCAGTGGTGTGATGTGTTGTACCCGTAGTGGAGGTGGAGTCAGCAGTGATGGCAGCGTCGGGGCGCAGTGTGCAGCTGGGTCTCACTGTCAGGTCACTGTCCTCTGTGTTGGGGCTTAAAGAGCTGAAGGCTGGCAGGGAGGCTGTAGACGGACCATACAAACCACTCTTCCTACCTCCCTGAAAAACACCAACATGAGTCACTCTATGGGCTAAATGGGATACATTTTTATCATGTTATCTAACCCTGTGAAGTGTCAAAAAACTTTTAACTTTAGCAAATTATTTTTCAGTATTGTTGCCAATGCCACAGTTACAAAAAGCAAATGACTTGTTTCACTAATTGTCCATACATAACACAATAAAATATGATTGAGTGAAAAATTATGAAGCAATAGCACGTTTTCAATTTATTAGAAGTGGGAAAATGCAACAAAGTGGGTTGACGTGACGATCGAACGCAACAAGATGCAAATGACTGGCATGGTTTTTTTAGCTAGCAGTGCATGGCTAGCAAGCTACCTAGCTAGCTAATAGAGCACAGTTGGGCACAGGGTGTATGCAACTGTGTCTGTTAAGTAATAGATATACTGTAGTAGCATAGTATTGTAGTTAAACACAAAAGACATCACTCTGCCTTCAACACACTCCACTGTATGTCTCAGTAAACTGGTAATTTGCGTAACATTGAGTAAAAAATTATAAAGCAATAGTAGCCTACATTTTAAATGTAGGAAGTGGGAAAATGCAACAAAGTTGGTTGATGGTGGAACGTAACAAGACGCAAAATCACTGTCATGGTATTTTTAGCTAGCAGTGCATGGCTAGTAAGCTACCTAGCTAGCTAACAGTTAGAGCACAGTTGGGCACAGGGTGTATGCAACTGTGTTTGTTAAGTAGCATAGTATTGTAGTTAAACACAAAAGACACCACTCTGCCTTCAACACACTCCACTCTAAGTCTTAGTAAACTGGTAATTTGCATAGCATGCAGCAATGAGCCGTGATGTGTGCCTGTGATTCCAGGCCTTTCAAAAAAGGAAGACACAGAAATAGAAATTAATGAACACACAATAAGTGACTGTTTTTGTTCCCATCCAGCCAAATTGAACACAACAGGTAACTACATGGCCATGTTGTTTATTTAAGTTTGAAATGCAGCTTCATCTTCAGTGCTAAACTCATTTGAACACGTATGGGTTCTTCTTGTATGATACACAAATGTAGTGCCATACAGGCCCAGGTTGTTTTGTATTGAGTCTGAGTGAAATGTTGGCCTATATCATATTAGCATTTGAACTAAGAAAAACGATTAAAAAAGTTAAAAAAGTAACAACAAGGAAAGTTTGGACCAGTCGTTGATGTTATTTTAAGGTGTTGATGGAAGGGCCACAAACAAATAAAACCTAAAGTATTTACACAATTCCTATACTTTCCTCTGTTAGCCTTCTATTGTTGAATTTATAGGTAAAATTATAAAAACTATTTTGTCATGTCTTCCTGCTGACATTTTAAAGAATACTTATTGTTTTTCCCCCAGGTGTATACATACTCAAAGCTAAAATACAATCAGTACATAGTATGCAATTGGACCACAGCTTCAGTTTATGGTTGTAACGTTAGCACTCACATCAGTAGATGGCGCCCTCCTGATGGTTAAACTCCTGAAAGACAAAGGAGCAACAATGTACTGATCAGCCTCCAAAAATCTTAGAATCAAGTCAACTAATGAGAACCAAATCAAGCATCATAGCAACAAGCTGGACAACAAAAGGCAGATGCTGAAGATGCCGAGGGAAGGATAGCAGCACAGAAACACAAATCTTGACACAAAAAAAAAGCAGACAAAAAGCAGAGAACCAGTGGGTTTGTGTCGAATCACATCTACATCCAATATATGAAAAAGGACAGCAGGACTTTGGGGATGGGATTATTGGAGAGTAAAACACAAACCAACTGATAATGTCAAAGATGTTTGGCATTAGCTGATAGTCATAAAATTATAAATCACAAGTTTCATTCAGGTGAATTCATTTGGGATGGGAGGGGGGAGCACTGCTGTTAGGCGAGGCTGGAGTTGATAGACGTGGCCTACCTCAGCTGCAGAGCTTGCTCCACACATTCCAACAGGCTCCTGCAACAGGAAGACCTGGTGTTTATCTGACTACAGGCCTCAATGGCCCATAACAATGGCAGGGAAGGTACCAGATTTCCACTAATGTTGATTTCTGAAGCCCAATAATAGTTCTGATATTTGGACTGAGGTTGATATTCTGTGACAAATTAAAGGATCATTCTGGTTTGTTATAACTCATCTCTTATTCTCTCAGTTTTGGTATTGTAGGGCTGTAATCAGGATTTTATTTATGAATTAAACATGTACTGTTTTTTTCTGGTTAAGATGACTAACCAGCGACTTTAGGGTTACACTAATGTGTCTATTTCCTGACATGTTTCTTAAAAAGGGAACAAGTGTGTTATATTTTAATGTAAATGTTCCCAAAGTAAAGAAAGCCAGCCCCTAAAACAACGTTGATAACGAAGTGTATTACACACATTGTCCAACATTATCCTTTGATTTCCATCTATCTATTGTTGACTTTCATGCCATGTTGAACGACACAATGTCACAGTGTACCCACGTTGTAATAAACCAGATTTATCCTTTTCATTCTAAAATGTCATTACCAGTGATAATAGTGCTAGTTAACTACTCCTACTGCTTTCAATAAACATATTACATAACAATCAGTCCAATAAATCAGTCTACCTAAAAAGGGTCCATGCAAGACACCCCAACACTTTAATATCAGCCTTCTGTCATTAAAGATACACTCTCTCTGATTGTGTTATAGTGCCCAATAGTGCAAATCCAAATCCAAATCCCTAAAGATTTAAAGAAATTTGGCAATTTTTAGGTTTTAAGTTTCAGGATTTGATGGAGATTTTAAAAGAGCCTTGATGACTTTTACTGATAAAACATGGAAGCCTGAGGCACTTTTTTTGACATATGCAACTGTGAGCTATTTTAATTGAAAGGAATGGTTCTCCATATTGCGACAGAGTATCCAGTTTAAAAAAAAAAAAGCAGCAGAACCAGAGATATCGTCCTTTTTGTTCCTTGGATTCTTCCTGGTCAAAACCTGGCTCCTACATTATCCACAATGCAACTTGCATTGTGTATGTTATGCTAGTAGCAGCTAACGTAGCTTGGATTCTCTAGCCCAGGGATGTCAAACATAAGGCCCAAGGGCCTGAACTGGCCTGCAAAAGGGTCCAATCCAGCCTACTGGATGAATTGAATTGATTTTTCAATAAGAATGCACTGCTATTCTTCTTTGTTCACTGGGGGTCACACTGTCCCAATAAGAGTAGCAGGACCTACGCTGGATACACCTTTATAGATTACACATGTTTACGTACAGGCTCTGTGACACAACACCGTCAGGCGTAGGCTACTGTTCATGCATGAGCCGCCTGTGGAAAATGTCTTTGTCATAAAGTACAAGTGGACATGTCGGGTTTAAGGAAAATGGAACTGTTCCTATTTCACAGGTGTAACTGTGAACCCAGTGTGTTTGGTGTGTTCACAGAACCTTTCACTGATCAAGGAATATAATATTTGTCGTGGTAAGAGAAGAAAAATAAATTGTTGGCAGGTTTGAGGAAACAGCAGTCAGTTTTTATTTGCTAGAAAGTTGCTGTATTTCACATACTTGTACTTCTTTGCACAAAAAAAAGGGAAATGTGGAGGTGTTGTTATTTATAGGTTATTATGCAATGGTTTTACTGGTCCGGCCCACTTGAGATCAACATCGGGCTGTATGTGGCCCATGAAATAAAATGAGTTTGACATCCCTGCTCTAGTCTGCAGCAGAGATGAAGAGTTACAGAGGTCTGGTATACTCAGCTCTTTCTAACGGCACACCTTCAGATTAATTTTATTCTGAAAATCAGTGGAGTTTCCCTTAAACACGTCGATGCTCAGCTCACGGTTGGCTTTTTAATGTAGAAATCAACACATTTCTCAAGCTGGGAGGAAACCTTTGAATTTGGGGGCACTATTGGACACTGTTGAAAAACAAACGAGGGGAATCTGGCAAGTTTTTTCATTGTTGTCCTCAGATTAATTACCGATTGCTTTAAGGGAAGAATCATGTACAGCTATGACTTTTCAACAGTGAAAAAAAAAAATTCCCAATACAGAATGAAGAAGAAGAAAAGAAAGGAAAGTCTTACGGTGAATTGTCTTCATCTCCAGACAGACTCCAGTCGTCATCATAAGAGCCCGGCTGAAGGGGGGGAAACAGAGCCCTTGGTTACATTCATGCATGTCATCAGTATACAACACTGTCACAAAAATACCTTGCAGAAAAAGAGCATTACCAAATTAGGATAGGGCTCAGTGACTTTCCTCATTGGAGGCCCAAACTTCACTTGGTCAACTGCAAAAGAAAAAGTGATGAGAATGAAACAAGTGCTGTGCAGTATTCACACAGAACTGTGGGTTTTATCAGAGTGAGACAATATAGAGCAGACCTATATGCTCTAACACAATCCAGGCCTTTTCATGCACTATTAATGAGCACTCACTCTCAAGCGCATTAATTAGCACTAGCATTGGAGCTAGACACAAAACCCATTCAATTTTCACTTAAATTCTGCAGATTAGCTTTAGGAAGTATAGTGGTTTCTCTGAGGCATTGACTTTGATGGGATTAAGAGGAAGAAGCAGGTCGTCGTGTAAACACAGAGAACCGGAGCTCTCAGTTGACAGTGTGACTGTGAAGCAAAGGATGGGGAAACTAGTGAACCAGAAAGCGGAAGTTGCTTTCTCGTCTCCCCTCCGTCAGCTGGCCGTGAACATTTTTTGAGCATGTTCAAAAACTTTTCACGGCCTCAGCGTTCAACAACGTACATACAAAATAAACCAAAACTTCTGAAAGATAAACTTTATCTACAAAAAATAACTTTGAAAAAACTGATTAAAGACCATTGCATCTGGACACATATTTGATGGCAACCTTCCGTAACTTACCGTCTCCGGTACTGCAGACACGTTTGGTCAGGCCCTAGTAGTCAAGTTGCAGCAGCACTAGCCGTAACAGTAGTAACATCGGTAGCATTACGAGCTTTCAAAACCCATATTGGTCAAAACTGTGGTGCAGTTGTTGAATGCGTTTGTGGCTTGTTTATCTATGAATAGCACACTGTATATAAGGGAAGTTGAGGTCAGGTTGATTTATGATTTGGTACTGGGCAGAGTGTGAAGCCAGACAATCACACTAGACACTCTTACGCCACAAGAAGCCTATTTGCAGTTTCAGCAGTATGAAGTCACTCCAGCCAGTGCATAGAAGTACCACTGTCTGTCACACACCAATGGCATGTTCTCAGTGCCATCCTCTGACGCAGCCTTCGTCCCACATGTATGGACGGGTTACAGGACGAGGGCAGCCATCGGCAGACTGACTGAGAGGCTTTTGTCCTCATTCATATTATGGAGATTACAGCACTGAGTACTGGGGGGGTCATAGTAGACAATGAAGCCACTCTTCAGCAAGTACAACCAACATACAGTATATTTAGACATGTGTGCATACAGTTACAAGCACAGCCATCAAGTGCACTTTCACATGCAGCGTTTGTCAGAAACAAACTGTATTATGTGCAAAATTTTAAAGATATGGATGATATCTTTACACACAAATGACGTAGAGCTGCATAAACACGGTTTAATATATTATGTTTGTCATGTAGATGTAATGGTTCCCACAGCAATCATTTTGATGTTCTATTGTGGCGTTGTTGACTTAAAACATTTGTTACTAATAATTAAGTGAGGGCTAGCTCATTTGTATTTCATGTAGGTGTGATCCCTGGAACCTGCATAGACATTGGCAGAATTTCACTCGCCGGGTTTCGCTCACCTCAGAATCTCTGTGTCGTATTTAAGTTTGCATGTTGTGGAATCTCAGTGTTGTTTACTTACTTAGTAGTGACGCATCACTGTTTACACGCTGGTTTTTGTGAAGTTCTGGCGCCACATTTGTGCACTGCTTTAGTACATAAAAAAGCAGCCAAGTCTAACGCTTCTACCAATGGTGAGCGGAGCGAGGTGTGCATCATTTTAGTTGCTGTGTCACGTTGTCTGCTGCTAGAAATATTGCATGTGCAAGCTGAGCAGAACCTATTTATTGTGTGTGTGTGTGTGTGTGTGTGTGTGTGTGTGTGTGTGTGTGTGTGTGTGTGTGTGTGTGTGTGTCCTCACATTGTTCTTCAGACAAGGTTCTTTCCACAGGCAGGTGTTTCCCTGCTGACTGAATCTTGTCAGGAGCCACTTCCCCAACCTGTCAACAGATCATTGATATGACACACCAGCAGAAACACTGAATGAGACTTTCTCTCTTCACCAACTTGTCTTTCCGTGTTGTTTGTCGTGAGCATACAGAACACAATTTTTATTTAGAAGTCACAATATTGCTACGCTACTTTAAACTGGTTGACTAAATATCAACAGCAGTTCCGTCACCTCCTTGTAGTACTGACCTCTAGCTCGTTGTCGTCCATGCTGTGTGTGTGGGTGGTGTGGAGCTCAGGGTTGTTGGCCATGTCCAGCAGCTCAATGACCAAGTTGCGAGTCAGGAGCTGGGTCACAAACGGGTGCTGGAGGAACAAGTTACAGATCATGACGTAACACAATAATAGAAGACTTTCTTGTTCTCAGAAAATCATGGCATTCATCAAAACGCGGAGAATCAAACTTCTCTGGATACATAGAGGGTTAGAAATACAACTTATTGCATTCATGAATAGTGTATATATGAAGACAGATGGCTGGATAACTTCACTTCATTAATGACAAGCTATAAAGAGCAAGCTGACCTGCAGCAGTGTCTCGGCTGAGGGCCTTTTACGAGTGCTTTTAATGAGAGACATCTTCACGAAGCTTTGGAAACCTATTGACCTGCAGAGAAAGTGTGAATGAATTGTGTATCAAGACAATATTGATACAATAAAAAAAAAAGGAAGAGAAACAATTGGTCCCGAATACATGTGATTTGATTTTTAAAACTCACCATTTGGTTTTGTCCTTTAGTCTGGGAGGCTGGAAGTTGCTCTTGGACATCAACATCAGCGCTCTGAAACATTGTTTTAAAATGTCACCGGGCTGGAAAATGTCTCAATTGTTTACATGCAATGGACTGGACTTTATGATCACTCAAAGTGTGTCATTCACCCATTCACACACAGTCATACAGAGTCAGAGGCTGCTGACTGCAGGGACTGGGGATCGAACCACCAACTTTCCAACCGGTGGACGACCATTCTACCTCCTGAGCCACAGTCGCCCCAATGACTGTCTGGGAATAAACTACAAAGCGTGCAGCCAAAACGTTACATAAACACAAGTCTTTTCTGTTCATCGCTGTGCTTTGGGTTAACAAATCTGTCTGTTTCCAGCTGTCTGACTTCCTGTTGTCTGTGCTGACTCACCTCATTGGGTGGAGGTCAAACATGGGTGGTTGGAGCTCAGCCAGCTCGATGGCGGTGATGCCGACAGCCCAGATATCACACAGGTGGTTGTACCCACCCTTCTTCTCAACTGCAGCCACCTCTGGAGCCATCCTGCACAGAGGAGCAGAAGAATAGAAGAGGAACATCAGATATAACACTCATGTACACAGTATGTAGCAGACACTGGTCTGTTATGGATGCTTTAGTATGAACTAAGTATTGTGGTCAACCTCTGATATGACACAGTTCAGTTATACGTTTATTTACTAATAATGGAGTTTAGCTTTAAGTCTCAGTCATTTTTGAAAACAGCTGGCCACTATAGTTTTTATCAAGTGTAACAGCAGGATGGTGTATGTAGGAGTCAAAATAAACTACAGTGTGTGTTCATGGTAATGAAGGAACATGTCACTCAGTGCAACAGTGTGGTTCATTGATGTGTTTTTTAAAATAGTTTTAGACAACAATGGAGCCCTTTGGCACAGAGGAAGAAGATACATCAGGCCACCCACACACACACACACCCATTTATTGTTGATTTAGGTATTTTCATTAGATTTGTTGACAATAATAACAACACACATTGAACATTACCACAGTTTAATTGATTTACACAGTTAACATTGGGAAGCCCTTAACCGATTGTAATGATTTATTGATGGAATTCCTCAAGGCAGCATCATAGGGCCACCGCAGTTCACCTCGTCTAGAGCATTTCGGCAGAATTGCATTGTTAGACATTTGTTTCAATTA